>NC_081842.1:600000-900000 GCF_963259705.1 Myotis daubentonii
CAGCAGCCACAGCCATAGCTTCTGTAGCCATAGCCACAGCCCAGGCCCCCAAGGCCGCCCCAGCCCCAGCCGGAGCCATAGCCACAGCCCAGGCCCCCAAGGCCGCCCCAGCCCCAGCCGTAGCCGCGGCCTCCGTAGTAGCTGCCATAGTAGCTCATGGTGTCAGGGGGAGTGGGTTTCTGTTCAAGACGAGGTCCTGAGAGTGAGTGTCGGCGAGGGGGGAGGGAGCTTATATACCTCGGCCAGCAGGTGCTGAGTCACATGACCATTCCTGGGTTTCATTCCAAAGATCATGGCCCTGAGGCAGCTCTGGACCAGTTAAATCTCTGGTCCCTGACCACACGCCCTAAGAATGACGGGTCGCGCTGGGCTGCCGACCGCGGTGCCTCCTGAGCGAGTTGCTTTATTTTTGGGACGAGGACTTGCTGCATCTTCAAAGTCAAGACGTGCCACGCCCCGTGGAATTCTCTAGCAACAGTCACGTGACATGGGTCTCATTAACCATCACGGGTTTCTACTTAAATGTCTTCTCATCGCAGGCACTTTGGGGAATTGTAATTGAGACTACTCACTACCAAGAAGCAGTCGAAGTCGGAACTCTGAAATGTATCGAAGCACACGGTGCGACCCGGCCAGGTGGCTCAGTGGTTGAGCGTTGACCTATGAACCAGGAGGTCAGGGCACCTGTCTGGGTCGCAGGCTCGATCCCCGGTGTGGGGCGCGCAGGAGGCAGCCAATCGATGATTCTCTTGTCATGGATGTTTCTCTGTCTCTCTCCCTCTCCCTTCCTCTCTGAAATCAATAAAAATATTTTTTTAAAAAAAATAAAAGCACCCACAGTTGGCAGCTTGAGAAGCAGAGGCTGCCCCTCTGTCCAGGAGATGAAGCGAAAAACACTGCGGGTCGGACAGACGCGGCCTGTCTGCTGCGTAGAGTAGAGTAGACGGAGAACAGCAGCCACAGCAGCGCCCCCCCCCCACCCACCCACCCCACACCCCACCCCCGACCCCCACAGCTTCAGAATCTGGACCGGGCTCAGGGGATGGATTTAGGTTTGGCTTCACGCCCTGGCGTTCTTTTTTGGTTTTAAAACAACAGCACAGTCGGCGTCAGAAGTGGAGCGAGCCTCGCGGTGATCAAAGCCCATCTTGTGGGGACCCCCCCCCACGGTCTTCTCTCTACACCCGGGCCCTTCCTCAGGAGCCCTGGCCTCCCTGCCGCCTGGGTGCAGGTGGGCGCGCCCCACAGGACATTCCCCGCGTCCCACCCGCGTCCTTCAGCCCCGTGTGAGGCCGCACTTCAGAGGTCACCCAGCGCCCTCCTCCGCGACTCCTTACCCACCAGGTCAGCGTGAGGTGGGACCAGGGTCCGGAGGCGCCTCAGTTCCAGCAGCTCCCTCGTTTCCTTGGCATTTAAGCCAACATTAGCCTTTAATCTCCCTGCAAATCCAGCCCCACTCCACCTCATTCCTATTTCTCATTGGAGAAGATCAGCCAGCTGATAAAATGAGTATTTTTCTTTAAAAGGAATCATTTATGGGTCAATTCCCTAGGAATTTCACACTTTTTGTGTGGCTCAGTCAGAGCATGTGGCCATGATGAAGGGCTATTTTTTTTTTTTTTTTTTTTTTTTTTTGCTTTTTAAAGCGGAAGACTCTTCCTGGATGGGACAGCAGTAAAACACTTCAATAACACAGTCCACACGAAATTGTTGTTTCCAGATAAGAACACACAGGACGATGACATGCATAACTTATAAATGCTCTTTAGCTGCAAAAAGAATAAAAGATAGTTTGAAAAATCTGGAACAAATCTGTTACTCTTTCTCTATATGAACAAGGGGAAAGTAACACTGGAAATTTCTTTGGTGGGTGATTGTCTTTCTGTCCATTCAGTAGACCAAGAGCAGACTTAGCTCTTCATTTTTCTAGACTAGAGGCCCGATGCACAAAAATCATGCAAGAGTCGGCCTTCCTTCCACTGGCTACCGGCACCGGCTTCCCTCTGGCACCCGGGACCCGGGCTTCCCTCCATGTTTATAATGAAAGAGTAATATGCTAATTAGACCGGACATCCTTCCGGGCGAAGCCAGGGCTGCGAGGGAAGCCTGGGTCCCAGGTGACAGAGGGAAGCCGGTGCCAGTAGCCAGTGGAAGGAAGGCCTACTCTTGCATGATTTTCATGCATTGGGCCTCTAGTAGATAATAAAAGCCTAATATGCTAAATGTCTGGTCGGCCGTTCAACCAATCAAAGCATAATATGCTAATGATATGCTAAGGCCGCTCAACCGCTCGCTATGACATGCACTGACCACCAGGGGGCAGACAGTCGACCAGTTGACCAGTCACTATGATGTGTACTGACCACTGGGGGGCAGATGCTCCAACTGGTAGGTTAGCTTGCTGCTGAGGTCTGGCCAATCGGGACTGAGCGAGACAGACTGGACATGCCCTGGAGCCCTCCCCCGGGCCCTCCCCGGCTGGCCAGCCTCTCATGTCCCTCCCTGGCCCCGAGTGTGCACCAGTGGGGTCCCTCAGCCTCGCCTGCGCCCTCTCACAATCCGGGCTGAGGGACCATCCCCCTCCCCCAAGTGCACGAATTTCGTGCACCAGGCCTCTAGTTTTTAATAAAGTTTTATATCATGAATCAAGTTTTGATTCATATTGATACATGGAGAGCTAAACAACATTCTCACATTTCCCAGAAAGTAAGGAAATCTTTTGTTATTAATTCAAACAATTTTCTCTCACTTTAGATACAGATTGGTGCAACCTTAAATAGAACAAAATTATGATAATATTGATTATACTAAGAATGTCAACAGCAGTAATAATTAGATGGCTGCTGCTTGTCAGCCCCGTGGAAACTGTCCCTGGAGAAATTAGCCAAATGAGAGGAAAACAGAAATCCTATTCTGCTCGATTCAACTGCATAACCGGGTCCTTCCGTGGTTGCTTGGCTCTGTAACCCTGCTCGCCCCATCGGGACGAGACCTGCGAAAGGGTGTGTGGTGGTTGTTTTGTTAGGTATGTTTGGGCTTTCTCTGTTTGTCGTTTTTACCAAGAGTTGAGTTTTTAGTTGTTTATTGGGGTGACATCGGTTAATGAAATCATACAGGTTTGGGTGTACATTTCCATGATGCATCATCTGTATACGCATTGTGACTTCACGTCCCCAAGTCAAACCTCCTCCCTCACCATAGATTTGACCCGTGTGGAGTGCGGTTTTCACAATGCCTCGTGATTCAGGCGGAGACGGGGAAATGGGGACATCCGCGTTGGCGTTAACATTAAAACTCTTTAATAAGAAAAGGATTTAGTTTCATTCAAACGCAGACACAGTAGAAGTTGACAGGAAATTCTCGCCATTAAGTGGGAACGGTGTTGGAAGAGCAGGGGACTGGCCTCCGTGGCCCCGCGGTGCTCACTCGCTCTCATGTCCATCCCCGGACGTGCACAGCGGCTGTCTGACCACATTCCAGGGGGAAATGCCTGCGGCTCCGGGTCGTGCAGTCGGAGACAGGGGCTCAGGTTGCCGGTGTGACCCCGTCCTGCGCCCACCGCCCAGGAAAGCACCCGAGCTGAGCCCCGCCTGCAGCAACCTGGGCCACGGAGGCAGGGTTCCCTGTCCTTTCAGGTTGAATCCTGTGATTCCATCTCCTGCCTCTTCTATGGCATCCGCCCGGCTTACACCACGCAGGACTGGGGCCTAGCATCGCCGGAGGGGAGTCTTCAGCTTTAGGAAAACAATATTTTTGTAGATATTTCACGTGTCCTATTCCTGGTCTCTTATATTGCTAATAAAGTGGTCATTTTTTGAAGGGATGCTATTTATCCCTGAAACTCATATTTATATGACTTTTAAAAATGTATTGAATGCCCTACCCCGCGTGGCTCAGTGGATAGAGCGTCAGCCTGTGGACTGAAGGGTCCTGGGTTTGATTCCCGGTCAGGGCACATGCTCAGTTGCAGGCTCTGTCCCCAGTAGGAGACGTGCAGGAGGCAGCTAATCAAATGATTCTCTCTCATCATGGATGTTGCTGTCTCTCTCCCCCACCTGCTTCCTGTCTGAAATCAATAAAAATATGTGTTTTTAAAATGTAGTGAATGGTGCTGTGAGTCACTGGAGGCCACACACTGCTTCGCTCCATGATGACGCCTCCCGATGTGCATTCTCCTCACTCAGCTACAGGCTCCTCAGCACAACGAGGAAGAGGAGGAGGAGGAAGGGGGGGAGGGGGAGGAGGAGGAGGGTCCTCCCAGGACAGGACGGGGGGGGGGGGGGGTGAGCGAGTTGAGTAACCCAAGGTCACATTGCATGGTCCAGTTTATCAACAGCTTCTAGGACAGTCTTCTTATCCACTTCCCACATGAGATGGAAGCAGGAAATGATGAACAACGGAAGGTTCTATACGATCCAAAGATTCCGGGGAAAACAGCTGACCTTCTCAGAAAGTGCACAGATATGGCTGCTGAGATTTGTGGAACGAGAGTTGCTAAGATTACCGTTTCTATGAGACAGTGTCTAGCAACTAGCAATGGGAAGATCCACCACCACTTGTTTCTATAAAATTATATGGATAAGAAGACAATAACAAATATTCGAAAAAGGTAGAGAATTAGTCCCTGATTTTGAACTCCATTAAGAAATAAAAATAGATAAAATATGAAACATGTAATATAATTGTGTTTTTATAATGTGTATAGGTTTACAACTCCATGTGTGTATTGTATTTACACTGAGTGGCCAGATTATGATGACCACCCCATCAGTACAGTGGAGTGAATTAGTTATGCAAATAATAATAAAACCTTGAGAGTATTTGCTTAGGAAGTTTTCAATATTAGGAAGTGTCAATGAAGTACTGATGGGGTGGCCATAATAATCTGGCCACTCAGTGTATAATCAACAGATTGTAAAATTTACATGAAAGTCTGTACACATAATGGAGATAAATGAACCGAAAACACCACATTTTCCATTTCAAATTCGATGATTTATTGGGTATTCAGCCTAAATCATTGGGAGTTCCCGAAGCTGCGCATGTCTGGCCTGGTGCAGACACGCTCATAACGAATACATCCTCTGATTCGGAGCTTTCTCTTGAACGCAGGCCTAGGGTCACTCAGCCACGGGCAGAGGAAAGGCTTGGCCAATCCACGCCTGGTGCCAGCCGCTGGCGTCTAAGGCAGAAGTTTAGTAGAAGCCAGAGTATCCGTAGCCCCCCCAGCCATAGCCCAGGCCCCCAAGGCCGCCCCAGCCCCAGCCCAGGCCCCCAAGGCCGCCCCAGCCCCAGCCGGAGCCATAGCCATAGCCCAGGCCCCCAAGGCCACCCCAGCCGTAGCCGCGGCCTCCGTAGTAGCTGCCATAGTAGCTCATGGTGTCAGGGGGCGTGTGTTTCTGTTCAAGACGAGGTCCTGAGAGTGAGTGTCGGCGAGGGGGGAGGGAGCTTATATACCTGGGCCAGCAGGTGCTGAGTCACGTGACCATTCCTGGGTTTCATTCCACAGATCATGGCTCTGAGGCAGCTCGTTAATCTGTTTGCTGACGCCAGAGATGCTCATATTTATTAAAATTTGGAGCCGGCACAGCTGCCTGGTTAGAACACCCTGGAACCCATGACAGTGTTTGTTTCTAAGGAGAAGCATATCTGTCTTCCACGTCACAGAATAAAACCTCACTAAACACAATTCCCCATTCCTAAGTGCGTGGAATTCGTCATATTGGTTGGCGTGTTCTCATTAAATGTTGTGTCATCTTAATTTGCATATCATTCTTTGGATTTTCCTATCTTACTTTCATCTCAGTTCAAATGCACGGATCCAATTTAAAATTCTTTTTTTAAAAAATAAATCTTTATTGTTCAGATTATTACAGTTGATCCTCTTTTCCCCCCATAGCTCCCCTCTACCCGGTTCCCACCCCACCCCAGGCCCTTACCCTCCCCCATTGTCCTCATCCATAGGTGTACGATTTTTTTTCCAGTCTCTTACCGCACGCCCCACACCCCCTTCCCCCCTAGAATTGTCAGTCCACTCCCTTTCTGCCGGGGTCCAACCCCAGCAGGTCCAGGGGTCCCCAAAGGTGTGGACCGAGTCGGCGAAGAAGGAATGACACGGAGACAGTGTTCAGTTGATCAGCAGCCTAGCCAGGATCTCCAGCCAGGATCTCCAGCCAAGTTCTGGTCTGGATCTCCAGAGAGGTTCTGCTTCGGATCTCCAGCCAGGTTCTGTGGCCAGGTTCTCCAGCCAAGTTCTGTCTGAGATCTCCAGCCAGGTTCGGTCACCAGGTTCTAGTCAGGTTCTCTTGGCAATTTCTGTAGTCAGGTTCAGTCCAGGATCTTTTGCCATGTTCTCTCCAGCGAAGTCCTTCTGTCTCTAGAGAACGTTCTGTGTAGGTTCTGTGCCTAGGCTCTGTCTCTCTTGGTCCTGTCTTCCAAGCCCTGTCTTCTAAGTCCTGTCTCCTAAGTTCTGTGTCTTGCTGTCTAGTTACATCTGTATTTATACCAGTTGATTCAATCCTATCAATCTCTATTCCAAAGGTTAGGGCGTTTCTTATCTCCATTCCAGGGAGTAAAGATTATGTAGCTTAAGCATGATTGTTCGTAGTTAAAGTGATTAATTACCCGCCTGGCACTTAGTTGAGGGGTTTTATTCCCTCCCTAACTTCAGGGGAAAATCCCTACCTGGGGATTCAACCTTTCTCGGAGAGGTGACCTTGGTTAAAACACAGCGCCAAGAAGGTGAGCAAACATATTAAGAACCGTATGCCATATATGCCAGGTCCCTTGAAACAGCAAGGATGGACCGGCTCCGGGCACCTTTCTATGCCCCTGATTCTATTCTATTCACCAGTTTATTCTGTTCATCAGAATTTTTATTCACTTGATTTTTAGATTCACTTGTTGATAGATATGTATTTGTTATCACTTTGTTGTTCATAATTTTTATCTTCACCTTTTTCTTCTTCCTCCTCTTCTTAAAGGATACCCTTCAGCATTTCATATAATACTGGTTTGGTGGTGATGAACTCCTTTAGCTTTTTCTTGTCTGAGAAGCTCTTTATCTGATCTTCAATTCTGAATGATAGCTTTGCTGGGTAGAGTACTCTTGGTTGTAGGTTCTTGCTATTCATCACTTTGAATATTTCTTGCCACTCCCTTCTGGCCTGCAAAGTTTCTGTTGAGAAATCAGCTGACAGTCATATGGGCACTCCTTTGTAGGTAACTGACTGTTTTTCTCTTGCTGCTTTTAATATTCTCTCTTTGTCTTTTGCCCTTGGCATTTTAATTATGATGTGTCTTGGTGTGGTCCTCTTTGGATTCCTTTTGTTTGGGGTTCTCTGCACTTCCTGGACTTGTGAGTCTATTTCTTTCACCAGGTGGGGGAAGTTTTCTGTCATTATTTCTCCAAATAGGTTTTCAATATCTTGCTCTCTCTCTTCTTCTGGCACCCCCATAATTTGGATGTTGGTATGCTTGAAGTTGTCCCAGAGGCTTCTTGCACTATCTTCGTATTTTTGGATTCTTTTTTCTTTTCCAGTTGGGTGTTTTTTGTTTCTTCGTATTTCAAATCTTTGACTTGATTCTTGCGATCTTCTATTCTGCTGTTGGATCTCTGTATAATATTCTTTATTTCAGTCAGTGTATGCTTAATTTCTAGTTGGTCCTTTTCCATATTCTTCAGGGTCTCACACTATATTTCTTGGAGGTTTCTAGAAGATTCTTGAGTAACCTTATAACCGTGGTTTTGAACTCTATATCCACTAGTTTGCTTTCCTTCATTTCTTTCATTTGTGACCTGTTTCTTTGTCTCCGCATTCTGGCTGCTTCCCTGTGTTGATAGAGTGGCTTTGTGTACTAGGTGTCCTATAGGGCCCAGTGGCTCAGCCTCCCTAATTACCGGAGGTGTATTCTCTTGGTGCATCCCTTTGTGGGCTGTGCGCACAGTCTTGTTGTAGTTGAGCCTTGATTGCTGTTGGTATCACTGGGAGGGATTGACCTCCAGGCCAATTGGCTGTGAGGACCAGCTGTGTCTACAATGGAAGAGCTGCTGTGCAGGAGACACCCTTATGGGGCAGGACTCACTTCAGTGGGGCTTTGGCACTCACTGAGCCTGCCCCCTGAGTGTGTCTCTTAAGTCTGAATACTTTATGAATAAAATCAAGAGATTAAAAGGTTTAAATCCCTGGCCATTTGAAAACTTTTATTTTCATTTTGGTGTAGACTTATTGATCTCTACGTCTATTTCCTGCCCCTCTGCATGCTTGTGAGGTGTGTGAACGAAAGGAAAGACTGTTAGCCAAGAAGATGGCTTCTCCCTTGGACAGTGGAGTGGATGTGCCCAGAACCACTTCCTCATAATTGCGTTTCACGAACAAACCAACAACCATACTTTATTTTCAAGTTCAATGCTTTATTAGAAGATGAACAGACAGTCCAATCAGTTCTGACAGCAAGGATCCTGGTCTATGAGGGAGACGCAGGCGCAGTTGAAAATCTACCCATAACCCTGAGGAGCTAAAGGCTTTTGTGCCAATAACCCAGCATGAGGTTTGCTGTCCGGTTACTTAGATCCAATGTGGGAGGAAGTCCCTGAAAGTTCAGAGGCTGAGCTGCTGGGCAGGGTTTCAGTAGAAGCCAGAGTATCCATATCCCCCGCAGCAGGACGGACGCCAGCAGCCACAGCCATAGCTTCTGTAGCCATAGCCACAGCCCAGGCCCCCAAGGCCGCCCCAGCCCCAGCCGGAGCCATAGCCACAGCCCAGGCCCCCAAGGCCACCCCAGCCCCAGCCGTAGCCGCGGCCTCCGTAGTAGCTGCCATAGTAGCTCATGGTGTCAGGGGGAGTGGGTTTCTGTTCAAGACGAGGTTCTGAGAGTGAGTGTCGGCGAGTGGGGAGGGAGCTTATATACCTGGGCCAGCAGGTGCTGAGTCACGTGACCATTCCTGGGTTTTATTCCAAAGATCATGGCCCTGAGGCAGCTCATTAATTTGTTTGCTGACGCCAGAGATGCTCATATTTATTAAAATTTGGAGCCGGCACAGCTGACTGGTTAGAACAGCCTGTAACCCATGACAGTGTTTGTTTCTAAGGAGAAGCATATCTGCTTTCCACGTCACAGAATAAAACCTCACTAAACACAATTCTCCATTCCTAAGTGCGTTGCATTCGTCATATTGGTTGGCGTGTTCTCATTAAATATTGTGTCATCTTAATTTGCATATCATACTTTGTATTTTCCTATCTTACTTTCATCTCAGTTCAAATACAGTGATCCAATGTAAGATCCTTACACCTATGAAATTCCTTAATTGTCAAAGGTATTTCTCTCTAGTTGAACACGCACATGAGAAAACCATGTTAATCTTATGTATCTTCTTGTAAAATACCCGTTTGGTTTCTCCACACAGTGAAATGCATTTCAGAAGCTGAGGATCTGACCACAGAACAATCTCACATGTGAACCCCCAGGCTGAGCACCTGGTCACAAAGTTCTCTGTAAACATCACCCTCTTTTTCACATAGAAATGGATCATCTGAAAACATAGGTGATGGTGTCTTCTGCTTTGCAGTTGCTCTTTATTTTCTCTCCCTATTCTTCCCGGTTCCCACACATCCTCTGTCTCTTCCAGCCGCTCTTTAAGTCGTCATTCCCCGCTCAGTCCCACACACGCTCACACCAGCCAGGGCTTCCACTCTGATCCAGTTTTCCCATCAGTACTTCATCCCTCCACTCAGGTTTGTAATTTTACCCTGAGGTTTTCCTTATGTTCTTTTTTTATTTATTTGCTTTTATTGATTTAAGATATGAAGGGAGATTGAGAGAGAGATGGAAACATTTATAATGAGAGAAAAATCATTAATCAGCTGCCTCCTGCACACCTCACACTGGATATCAAGCCTGCAACCTGGGCATGTGCCCTGACCAGGAATCAAACTGAACCGCGACCTACTGGTTCATAGGTTGATGCTCAACCACTGAAGCATGCAAGCCGAACATATGTAACATTTTTGATAAATCATTTTCCTACCATCTGAATGTATTAATTCCTTTTCAAAGAAAAACATAGTTGCTGAGTGACTGAAAGATTAAATTCCACCTGCAGAGCTATATGGAGTATCTAACAGCATAGACTCAAGCACATATATTTGACCAATTATATGAGTTTAAACAAAATATCTCCATCTTACATTATTCTCTGACAATATTATTGGATTCTAGTAAATCATTGGTATTTCAATCCAGTGGTCACCAACTCATGGTCCTCCGACCACTGGTGGTCAGTAGGTCCAAAGATTTGGCAAATGCTGTTTTACTCCAAACTTTTTCTTAATTTCATCAAAGATATATGCCCCCTGTTGCCCCATTTTTATCAGGAGAAATTCAAATTTTGCTGAAATTTAGATTTTTAAGAAAGCTCTTTGGTATTAGCTTCAACTCAATAATAATTGGTTCACAATGATGTCTTGTTGTTCTTTTCCCTGATGGGATTGAAGCTAACTCCTCAGTGTGGTGATGGTGGTGAAGATGGATGCCAGTGAGACACAGTGAGAGCAGACGAAAGGGAACAGAGACGTTTAGTTAAAAAATGTTTTGAGTTGCCCTCGCCGGTTTGGCTCAGTGGATAGAGCATCAACTTGTGGATTGAAGGGTCCCAGGATCCTATCTGGTCAAGGGCACATGCCCAGGTTGCAGGCTAAACCAACAGAGGGGGGCATGCAGGAGGCAACCAATCAATGAATGATTCTGTCTCATCCATGAGCTTCTATCTCCCTCGCCCTCCTCCTTGCTCTCTGAAATTAAAAGAAAAATTAAAAACATAAGCCAATTTTGAATGAATGGAATGATTCAATTGGGAAATGTTAGATGTGTTAAATAAAATCCATATGTTGATAAATACATAGATATGATAAATATTCATTGCTACTTGTTGTTGACTTAAGTCTGAATGTTTTATGAATAAAAGCAAGAGATTGAAATATTTAAATCACTATATCTTTAAAAACATTTATTTTTCATTTCAGTGTAGAGTTGTTAATCTTCAGATCTATTCCTGCCTCTCTGCATGCTTGTGAGGTGAGTGAACGAAAGGAAAGACTGTTAGCCAAGAAGATGGCTTCTCCCTTGGACAGTGGAGTGGATGTGCCCAGAACCACTTCCTCATAATTGCGTTTCATGAACAAACCAACAACCATACTTTATTTTCAAGTTCAATGCTTTATTGGAAGGCGAACAGGTAGTCCAATCAGTTATGAAAGCAAAAGTAGAATATCCTGGGAATATGAGGGAGACGCAGGCGCAGTTGAAAATCTACCCATAATCCTGAGGAGCTAAAGGCTTTAGAGCGAATAACCCAGCATGAGGTCTGCTGTCCGGTTCCTTAGATCAAACGTGGGAGGAAGTCCCTGTAAGTTCAGAGGCTGAGCTGCTGGGCAGGGTTTCAGTAGAAGCCAGAGTATCCGTATCCCCCGCAGCAGGACGGACGCCAGCAGCCACAGCCATAGCCTCTGTAGCCATAGCCACAGCCCAGGCCCCCAAGGCCGCCCCAGCCCCAGCCGGAGCCATAGCCACAGCCCAGGCCCCCAAGGCCGCCCCAGCCCCAGCCGTAGCCGCGGCCTCCGTAGTAGCTGCCATAGTAGCTCATGGTGTCAGGGGGAGTGTGTTCCTGTTCAAGACGAGGTCCTGAGAGTGAGTGTCAGCGAGTGGGGAGGGAGCTTATATACCTGGGCCAGCAGGTGCTGAATCACATGACCATTC
The DNA here is from genome assembly GCF_963259705.1 of Myotis daubentonii. Lineage (NCBI taxonomy): Eukaryota > Metazoa > Chordata > Mammalia > Chiroptera > Vespertilionidae > Myotis > Myotis daubentonii. The sequence continues at coordinate 611,758 of NC_081842.1, forward strand.
CTGGGTTTTATTCCAAAGGATTCATGGCTCTGAGGCAGCTTGTTAATCTGGTTGCTGACGCCAGAGATGCTCATATTTATTAAAATTTGGAGCCGGCACAGCTGCCTGGTTAGAACACCCTGGAACCCATGACAGTGTTTGTTTCTAAGGAGAAGCATATCTGTCTTCCACGTCACAGAATAAAAACTCGCTACATGCAACTCTCCATTCCTAAGCGCGTGGCATTCGTCATATTGGTTGGCGTGTTCTCATTAAATATTGTGTCATCTTAATTTGCATATCATACTTTGTATTTTCCTATCTTACTTTCATCTCAGTTCAAATACAGTGATCCAATGTAAGATCCTTACACTATGAAATTCCTTAATTGTCAAACGTATTTCTCTCTAGTTGAACATGCACATGAGAAAACCATGTTAATCTTGTGTATCTTCTTGCAAAACACCCTTTTGGCTTCTCCACACAGTGAAATGCATTTCAGAAGCTGAGGATCTGCCCACAGAACAATCTCACACGTGAACCCCCAGGCTGAGCACCTGGTCACAAAGTTCTCTGTAAACATCACCCTCTTTTTCAAATAGCAACGGATTATCCGGAAACAGAGGTGATGGTTTCTTCTGCTTTGCAGTTGCTCTTTATTTTCTCTCCCTATTCTTCCTGGTTCCCACACATCCTCTGTCTCTTCCAGCCGCTCTTTAAGTCGTCATTCCCCGCTCAGTCCCACACACACTCACACCAGCCAGGGCTTCCACTCCGATCCAGTTTTCCCATCAGCACTTCATCCCTCCATTCAGGTTTGTAATTTTAGCCTGATTTTCTCTCCTTATATTCTTTTTTTTAAAAAACTCTTTTTATTGATTTCAGAGAGCAAGGGAGAGAGATAGATAGATAGAAACATCAATGATGAAGAACAATCACTGATGGGTTGCCTCCTGCACACCCCACACTGGGGATCAAGCCTGCAACCCAGGCCTGTGCCCTGACCAGGAATCAACCTGAACCATGACCTCCTGGTTCATAGGTTGATGCTTAAACACTGAGATACACCGGCCGGTTGTGTCCTTATATTCTTTATCAGTTCTCTGTGTCTGCCCCTAATTTTCTTTAAGCAATCAACAAACACTATTATGTTTTATTTTAGAATAGTTGAATGCAGTCTTACATTGGCTGTATTAGTTTCAGGAGCACAATAGAATAACTCAGCATGTTTATACCTCACAATGGCCTCCCGCTGTAATGACCTGGCAATCACCTGTCACTGTGCAAACTTGTCACAGCATTACCGACTCCATGACCCTTTCCCTTGTCACTCAACCTCCAACATTTTTAATAAGATATTCTAATTTTCAGGGTTTTAAATTACCAAAACTTCTGTACTCCTAAGATTATATTTTTTTTTAATGAAAGTCTCCTGAAATCTTGATGCCTGGAAATGCTGCAAAAAATAAACATGGCAGGGAGGATGTGACTGAGACAAAAACAGAAACATCATAGAGGTTAGCCGCCAGCCTTCAGCGAATTTCCTTGGCTCGTAAGCAAACCCGAGTGTGAGCCCAGGGTTCAAGGTGAAGGCCTACTGGAGTGTGCCCGCGCCTGGGGCTTGGTCTTTACCATTGTGTGAGCTTCACAGACTTTAACATGTACCTGGGCTTTGTTTTGTAGGAGGTGCTGGGGTTTTTGTTCTGTTTTGAGGTTTATACGTGTCAGAGGCAAGCTCCTAGGCTAGGGACTTAACCTTCTGGGTGAGGGGAATCAGAAGGACATAGGGTACCGGCAGGCAAATGGGACCTGCTTACTTACACACAACAGCAGCCACAGCAGGTGGTCAGTGGCACCTTATACACATGCCCAAACACGCTCAAGAAAAGAGGCTTTTTGCCAAATACCAGGTGTACCTGTTAATATTGTGTATATTTTTCACTAGATGGAGTTACACATATATTGATATATATGTGATGAGATGTGTATGCTATTTTGTTGTCTTGACAGCAAGCTTCAAAACTTCATATGTCAACTTTTCTGAATGTGTTAACATCATAGATATTTTTACACTTAAAAATAATGAATTTCATGCCAAAAAAAAGAGCATTTTCAGGAAGTTTTAATTCATTACTTTATTTTGAAGACAAGTGCTGCTGGAAGTTATTGTATACTTCAGGAAGCTTATGGTGAACATTCTCTATCTCAAGATACTTGTGAACGCTGGTTTAAACGCTTTAAAAGTGATGATTTCCATGTGAAAGACAAAGAATGTCCAGGTCAGCCGAAAAAATTTGAAGACCAATAATTACAAGCATTATTGAATGAAGAAGGGTGTCAAACTCAAAAACAACTTGCTTAAAGATTAAACGTTGCTCAGCTAACAATTTCTGATCATTTACAAGCAATGGGAAAGATTTTAAAGGAAGGAAAAATGGGTGCCACAGCAACTGAATGAAAGACAAATGGAAAACCGAAAAGTCATCAGTAAAATGTTGCTTCAACGGCACGAAAGAAAGTCTTTTTTGCATCAAATTGTGACTGGCGATGAAAAGTGGATTTATTTTGAGAATCCCAAACTCACAGAATCATGGGTTGATTCAGGTCAACCATCAACATCGACTGCAAGGCCAGATCGCTTCGGAAAGAAGACAATGCTCTGTGTTTGGTGGGATCAGGAAGGTGTGGTGTATTAGGAGCTCCTAACACCAGGTGAAACCTTTAATACTGATCGCTACTGACAACAAATAATCAATCTGAACCACGCTTTGATCGTGAAAAGACCTGACTGTGCCAGAAGACACGGCAAAGTAATTTTGCTTCATGATGACGCACCATCACACACTTCAAAACCAGTTAAAGACACGTTAAAAAATCTGGCCTGGGAAATGTTAACCCACCCGCTGTATTCACCAGACCTTGGGCCTTCAGATGACCACTTGTTCCGATCAATAGCACACGCACTTTCTCAGCAGCACTTGAAAACGTATGAAGAAGTGGAAAATTGGGTCTCTGAATGGTCTGCCTCAAAACAAGGAAAGTTCTATTGGGACGGTCTCCACAAATTACCTGAAAGATGGGGAAATATGTAGCTAGTGATGGACATTACTTTGAATAAAGCACTTTTGATGTTTTTCATGAAATAATTGTGTTTTCTATGATTAGAAAGTCTGCATTATTAACCGGTAAATGTTCAATTTGCATTACTAACCGGTACAACTGATAGTAACATCAATATTTTGGCTACAGAAAGGCACGTGTTTGCAGTGTATGGTTTGCTGCATCCTTGCCTTGCGCCTGCGCATAGCAACTCAACCTTGAACACTTTGATTAGTATTCCCACATGCCGGGGTCCAGCCCCAGCGGGTCAAGGGGTCCCCAAAGGTGTGGATGGAGTTGGCTAAGAAGGAATGACACGAAGATAGCGTTCAGTTGATCAGCAGCCTAGCCAGGATCTCTAGCCAAGTTCTGGTCTGGATCTCCAGCGAAGTTCTGGTTAGGATCTCCAGAGAGGTTCTGCTTCGGATCTCCAGAGAGGTTCTGTAGCCATGTTCCCTCGCTAGGTTCTCCAGCCAGGTTCTGTACTAGGTTCTAGTCAGGCTCTCTTGCCAACCTCTGCAGTCAGGTTCAGTCCAGGATCCCTTGCCATGTTCTCTCCAGCGTAGCTCCTCCATCTCCAGGTTCCGCATAGGTTCTGTGTTCTGAATTCTGTCTCTCTCTGTCTTGTTACATCTGTATTTATACCAGTTGATTCAATCCTATCAATCTCTATTCCAAAGGTTAGGGCGTTTCTTATCTCCATTCCAGGGAGTAAAGATTATGTAGCTTAAGCATGATTGTTTGTAGTTGAAGTGATTAATTACCCGCCTGGCATTTAGTTAAGAGGTTTTATTCCCTCCCTAACTTCAGGGGAAAATCCCTACCTGGGGAAACAACCTTTCTCAGAGACCTTGGTTAAAACACATAGTGCCAAGAAGGTGAGCAAACATATTAAGAACAGTATGCCATATATGCCAGGTCCCTTGAAACAGCAAGGATGGACCGGCTCCCGGCACCCACACTCAGAGTGGCCTTAAATATCCAGCGTGCTCTAGACAGGGACCCACAATAAGAAACATATATTTTCTTTTTCTTTCTTTTTGCTTTTTAATACAGAGAAAAAAGGAGAGGGAGAGAGAGATAGAACCATCAATGATGAGAGGGAATCATTGATCAGCAGCCTCCTGCACGTCCCCCACTGGGGATCAAGACTGTAACCCAGGCATGTGCCCTGATCGGGAGTCGAACCATGACCTCCTCCTTCATAGGTTGATGCTCAACTACTGAGGCACGCAGGCCTGGCATAAGTAACATTTTTGATAATACATTTCCCTCCCGTCTGAATGTATTCACTCTTTTTCAAACAAAGCATATTTGTTGAATGACTGAAAGATTAAATACCACCTGCACAGCTGTAGGGAGTATCTAACAGTATAGACTCAAACACACATATTTGACCAAATTATACGAATTAAACAAAATATCTTCATCTTATATTATTCTCCGACGATATTATTTGATTCTAGGAAAACATTGGTATTTCAGTTCCGTGGTCGCCAACTGGTAGTCTGAGAATGAAGTGTGGCCACTGAGGTCTGAAGGTTTGGCGACCACGATATCAGTCCTTCCGTTTTCTTATTCCATCAAAGATATATGCCCCATGTTGTCCCTTATTCATCAGGAGAAATTCAGATTTACTGACATTTAGATTTATAAGACAGCTCTTTGGTTTCAGCTTCAGTTAAAAAATAATTGGTCCACAATGATGTCTTGTTGTTTCTTTCCCTGATTGGATTAAAGCTAACTCCTCAGTATGGTGATGGTGGTGAAGATGGATGCCAGTGAGACACAGTGAGAGCAGAGGAAAGGGAACAGAGACGGTTAGCTAAAAATGTTTTGAGTTGCCCTCACCGGTTTGGCTCAGTGGATAGAGCATCAACTTGTGGATTGAAGGGTCCCGGGATCCTATCTGGTCAAGGGTACGTGCCCAGGTTGCAGGCTAAATCAACAGAGGGGGGCATGCAGGAGGCAACCAATCAATGAATGATTCTCTCTCATCCTTGATGTTTCCATCTCTCTCACCCTTCTCCTTGCTCTCTGAAATTGAAGAAAAATTAAAAACATAAGCCAATTTTGAATGAATGGAATGATTCAATTAAGAAATGTTAATTGTGTTAAATAAAATCCATATGTTGATAAATACATAGATATTATAAATATTCATTGCTACTTGTGGTTGACTTAAGTCTGAATGTTATGAATAAAATCAAGAGATTAAAAGATTTAAATCACTAGCCCTTTAAAATTTTTTTTTTTATTTTGGTGTAGAGTTATTAATCTTTATATCTATTTCCTGCCCCTCTGCATGCTTGTGAGATATGTGAACGAAAGGAAAGACTGTTAGCCAAGAAGATGGCTTCTCCCGTGGACAGTGGAGAGGATGTGCCCAGAACCACTTCCTCATAATTGCGTTTCACGAACAAACCAACAACCATACTTTATTTTCAAGTTCAATGCTTTATTGGATGGTGAACAGACAGTCCAATCAGTTCTGACAGCAAACGTAGAGGATCCTGGTCTATGAGGGAGACGCAGGCACAGTTGAAAATCTACCCATAATCCTGAGGAGCTAAAGGCTTTTGTGCGAATAACCCAGCATGAGGTCTGCTGTCCGGTTCCTTAGGTCAAACGTGGGAGGAAGTCCCTTGTAAGTTCAGAGGCTGAGCTGCTGGGCAGGGTTTCAGTAGAAGCCAGAGTATCCGTATCCCCCGCAGCAGGACGGGCGCCAGCAGCCACAGCCATAGCTTCTGTAGCCATAGCCACAGCCCAGGCCCCCAAGGCCGCCCCAGCCCCAGCCGGAGCCATAGCCACAGCCCAGGCCCCCAAGGCCGCCCCAGCCCCAGCCGTAGCCGCGGCCTCCGTAGTAGCTGCCATAGTAGCTCATGGTGTCAGGGGAAGTGGGTTTCTGTTCAAGACGAGGTCCTGAGAGTGAGTGTCGGCGAGTGGGGAGGGAGCTTATATACCTGGGCCAGCAGGTGCTGAGTCACGTGACCATTCCTGGGTTTCATTCCAAAGATTCATGGCTCTGAGGCAGCTCGTTAATCTGTTTGCTGACGCCAGAGATGCTCATATTTAGTAAAATTTGGAGCCGGCACAGCTGCCTGGTTAGAGCCCCTGGAACCCATGACAGTCTTTGTTTCTAAGCAGAAGCATATCTGTCCTCCACGTCACAGAATAAAACCTCACTAAACACAATTCTCCATCCTAAGCACGTGGCATTCGTCATGTTTGTTGGCATGTTCTCATTAAATATTGTGTCATCTTAATTTGCATATCAGACTTTGGATTATCCTATCTTACTTTCATCTCAGTTCAAATACAGTGATCCAATGTAAGATCCTTACACCTATGAAATTCCTTATTTATGAAACGTGTTTCTCTCTAGTTGAACACGCACATGAGAAAACCATGTTAATCTTGTGTATCTTCTTGCAAAATACCCTTTTGGCTTCTCCACACAGTGAAATGCATTTCAGAAGCTGAGGATCTGACCACAGAACAATCTCACACGTGAACCCCCAGGCTGAGCACCTGGTCACAAAGTTCTCTGTAAACATCACCCTCTTTTTCACATAGAAACGGATTATCCGGAAACATAGGTGACGGTGTCTTCTGCTTTGCAGTTGCTCTTTATTTTCTCTCCCTATTCTTCCTGGTTCCCACACATCCTCTGTCTCTTCCAGCCGCTCTTTAAGTTGTCATTCCCTGCTCATTCCCACACACGCTCACACCAGCCATGGCTTCCACTCTGATCCAGTTTTCCCATCAGCACTTCATCCCTCCACTCAGGTTTGTAATTTTAGCCCGATTTTTTTTCTTATATGTATTTTTTTTCTTTTTAAAATTTTGTTTTTATTGATTTCAGAGGAAAAGGGGCACGGAGAGAGAGATAGAAACATTTATATTGAGATAAATCATTGATCGGCTGCCTCCTGCACACCCCACTGGGGATTGAACCTGCAACTAGGCATGTGCCCTGACCAGGAATCAGACTGAACCGTGACCTCTTGCTTCATAGGTTGATGCTTAAACACTGAGGTACACAGACCAGGCATTAGTATCATTTTTGGTAATACATTTCCCTCCCGTCTGAATGTATTCACTGTTTTCAAACAAAACATATTTGCTAAGTGGCTGAAAGATTAAATTCTGTCTGTGCAGCTGTAGGGAGTATCTAACAGTATAGACTCAGCACACATATTTGACCAAATTATACAAATTTAAACAAAATATCTTCATCTGATATTATTCTCCGACGATATTATTTGATTCTAGGAAAACATTGGTATTTCAGTTCAGTGGTCGCCAACTGGTGGTTCACGGACCATTGTGGTCGGTGAGGTCAGAAAGTTTTTCGAACGCCCTTTTAGTCCATCCGTTTTTTATTTCATCAAAAATATATGCCCCGTGTTGCCCCATTTTTGTCAAGAGAAAGTCAGATCTTGCTGAAATTTCAATTTTTAAGAAAGCTCTTTGGTTTCAGCTAAATAATACTTGGGGTTCACATTATGTCTTGTTGTTTCTTTCCCTGATTGGATTAAAGCTAATTCCTCAGTGTGGTGATGGCTGTGAAGACGGATGCCAGTGAGACACAGTGAGAGGAGAGGAAAGGGAACAGAAACATTGAGTTAAAAATGTTTTGAGTTGCCCTCGCTGGTTTGGCAGAGTAGATAGATCATCAACTTGTGGACTGAAGGGTCCCGGGTTTGATTCCGGCCAAAGGCACATGCCCAGGTTGCAGGCTCAATCACCAGAGGGGGGCATGCAGGAGGCTACCAATCAATGAATGATTCTCTCTCATCCTTGATATTTCTTTGTCCCTCCTCCTTGCTCTCTGAAGTTAAAAGCAAAATTGAAAACATAAACCAATTATGAATAAATGGGAGGATTGAATTGGGATATGTCAGTTAAGTACAATCTATAGGTTGATAAATAAATAGATATGTTCAATCTTCATTGCTATTTATTGCTGACTTAAGTCTGAATATTTTATGAATAAAATCAAGAGAATGAAAGATTTAAATCACTGGTTCTTTCAAAATGTTTTGTCCATTTCAGTATAGACTTATTAATCATTGTATCTATTTCCTGCCTCTCTGCATGCTTGTGAGGTGAGTGAATGAAAGGAAAGACTGTTAGCCAAGAAGATGGCTTCTCCCTTGGACAGTGGAGTGGATGTGCCCAGAACCACTTCCTCATAATTGCGTTTCACGAACAAACCAACAACCATACTTTATTTTCAAGTTCAATGCTTTATTGGAAGGTGGACAGACAGTCCAATCAGTTCTGACAGCAAACGCAGAGGATCCTGGGAATATGAGGGAGACGCAGGCACAGTTGAAAATCTACCCATAATCCTGAGGAGCTAAAGGCTTTTGTGCGAATAACCCAGCATGAGGTCTGCTGTCCGGTTCCTTAGGTCAAACGTGGGAGGAAGTCCCTTGTAAGTTCAGAGGCTGAGCTGCTGGGCAGGGTTTCAGTAGAAGCCAGAGTATCCGTATCCCCCGCAGCAGGACGGACGCCAGCAGCCACAGCCATAGCCTCTGTAGCCATAGCCACAGCCCAGGCCCCCAAGGCCGCCCCAGCCCCAGCCGGAGCCACAGCCACAGCCCAGACCCCCAAGGCCGCCCCAGCCCCAGCCGGAGCCATAGCCACAGCCCAGGCCCCCAAGGCCGCCCCAGCCCCAGCCATAGCCGCGGCCTCCGTAGTAGCTGCCATAGTAGCTCATGGTGTCAGGGGGAGTGGGTTTCTGTTCAAGACGAGGTCCTGAGAGTGAGTGTCGGCGAGTGGGGAGGGAGCTTATATACCTGGGCCAGCAGGTGCTGAGTCACGTGACCATTCCTGGGTTTCATTCCAAAGATTCATGGCCCTGAGGCAGCTCGTTAATCTGGTTGCTGAAGCCAGAGATGCTCATATTTAGTAAGATTTGGAGCCGGCACAGCTGCCTGGTTAGAGCCCCTGGAACCCATGACAGTCTTTGTTTCTAAGCAGAAGCATATCTGTCTTCCACGTCACAGAATAAAACCTCACTAAACACAATTCTCCATCCTAAGCGCGTTGCATTCGTCATGTTTGTTGGCATGTTCTCATTAAATATTGTGTCATCTTAATTTGCATATCAGACTTTGGATTATCCTATCTTACTTTCATCTCAGTTCAAATACAGTGATCCAATGTAAGATCCTTACACCTATGAAATTCCTTATTTATGAAACGTATTTCTCTCTAGTTGAACACGCACATGAGAAAACCATGTTAATCTTGTGTATCTTCTTGCAAAATACCCTTTTGGTTTCTCCACACAGTGAAATGCATTTCAGAAGCTGAGGACCTGACCACAGAACAATCTCACACGTGAACCCCCAGGCTGAGCACCTGGTCACAAAGTTCTCTGTAAACATCACCCTCTTTTTCACATAGAAACGGATTATCCGGAAACAGAGGTGACGGTGTCTTCTGCTTTGCAGTTGCTCTTTATTTTCTCTCTCTATTCTTCCTGGTTCCAACACATCCTCTCTCTCTTACAGCCGCTCTTTAAGTCGTCATTCCCTGCTCAGTCCCACACACGCTCACACCAGCCAGGGCTTCCACTCTGGTCCAGTTTTCCCATCAGCACTTCATCCCTCCACTCAGGTTTGTAGTCTTAGCATAGTATTTTTCTCCTCATATTCTTTTTCTTTTAGAGGAAAGAAGATGGAGAGAGAGATAGAATCATCAATGATGAGAGAAAAGTCATTGATCGGCCACCTCCTGCACACCCCACACTGGTGATCAAACCTGTAATCCGGGCATGTGCCCTGACCAGGAATCAAACTTAACCATGAACTCTTGGTTCAAAGGTCAATGCTCAACCACTGAGACATACCGGCCAGGTGTGTCCTTACATTCTTTACCAATTCTCTGTGTCCTGCCCCTTATTTTCCCTTAGGCAATCAGCAAACAGTTTATTTTCAAATTTATTTTAGGACTAGAGGCCCGGTGCACGAAATTCATGCGCAAGGGTAGGGGGTCTTCAGGCCGGCCTGCACCCTCTCCAATCCGGGATCCCTCTCGCCATCCTGACCAATGGCTCCTAAACGCTCACCTGCCTGCCTGCCTGATGCCCCTAGCTGCTTCCCTGCCAGCCTTATGTCCCTAACTGCACTCCCCTGTAGGTCTGATCCCCTAACTGCTCTCCCCTCCTGTCCTGATCGCCAAAACTGCCTATCTGCTCTCCCTTCCTGGCCTGATCCCCCTAACTGCCTATCTGTTCTCCCTTCATCTCCGCGCCCTTCAACCCCCAGCACAGGCGAGCTGAGAGCTCTCTGCCATGACACCGCCCCTGTCCTATTGGTCGTTATGTGACGGCGTCCTGGACAATTTGCACATTCCTCTATTATTAGTATAGATAGTTGGTGTGCAATCTTACATTGGTTATATTAGTTTCAGGTGCACAGCATAATGACTCAGCATGTTTATACCTCACAATGGCCTCCCCCAGTAATGACCTGCAATCACCTGTCACTGTGCAAACTTGTCACAGCATTACCGACTCTCTGCCCCTTTCCCTTGTCACTCAACCCCCAAACATTTTCAATAACATATTCTAATTCTTCAGGGCTTTAAATAAAAACTACTTCTGTACTCTTAAGATTATATAATACTAGGGGCCCGGTGCACGAAATTCGTGCACTGGGGGTGTGTGTGTGTGGGGGGGGGGTGTCCCTCAGCCCAGCCTGCCCCCTCTCACATACTAGGAGCCCTCAGGCATTGACCCCCATCACCCTCCAATCGCAGGATTGGCCCCTTTCCCAGGCCTGACGCCTCTGATAGAGGCGTCAGGCCTGGGCAGGGGACCCTCATTTCCCCCCATCACTGGTTCTGCCCCCAGCCCAGGCCTGATGCCTCTGGCCCAGGCATCAGGCCTGGGCAGGGGACCCCCAGACCCCTCCGATTGCTGGCTCTGCCCCTTGCCCAGGCCTGATGCCTCAGCCAGAGGCGTAGACCCCCATCACCCTCTGATCACCTGATTGGCCCCTTGCCCAGGCCTGACGCCTCCGCCAGAGGTGTCAGGCTTGGACAGGGGACCCCCCCTCTCCCCCCGATCACTGGCTCTGGCCCCCGCCCAGGCCTGAGGCCTCTGGCCCAGGAGTCATGCCTGGGCAGCGGACCCCCATCTCCCTCTGATCGCTTGCTCCACCCCCCGCCCAAGCCTGACGCCTCTGACCCAGGCTTCAGGCCTGGGCAAGGGGACCATCATATCCCCCCAATCCCCAGCTCCGCCCCCCGCCCAGGCCTGATACCTCTGGCCCAGGCATCAGGCCTGGGCAGGGGACCCCCAGCCCCCCACCCAGGCCTGATGCCTCGGCCAGAGGAGTTGACCCTCATCACCCTCTGATCACCAATCACCGGATCGGCCCCTTGACCAGGCCTGAGGCCTCCGGCAGAGGTGTCAGGCCTGGGCAGGGAACCCCCAGCTCCCCGCGGTTGCAGGCTCCGCCCCTGCCCAGGCCTAACGCCTCTGGCTGAGGCGTCCGGCTCGGGCAGCGGGGACCCGCAGCTGCAGCGGCCCCGCGATCGTGGGCTCCGCTTTAGGCCCAGGCAAGGGACCCCTAGCTCCCGGGACTGCCAGCTTCGACCATGTCCAGCTCCCATCACTGGCTCCACCCCTACTTCCTGCTATCACTGGCCAGGGCGGCAAAGGCGCCTGATTCTCCAATCATGGCTGGGGGGCAGGGCAAAGGCGGCCCCAGGGCCGCCTTTGCCCTGCCCCCCAGCTCTTAGCTCCCCCCTGGGTTTCCAATCACTGTCAGTGGCAGGGGGCTTCTTCCTGCTTTCCCTTTACCCTCCCTGCATTGTGCCTACATATGCAAATTAACTGCCATCTTGTTGGCAGTTAACTGCCAATCTTAGTTGGCAGTTAACTGCCAATCTTAGTTGGCAGTTAACTGCCAATCATAGTTGGCAGTTAATTTGCATATAGCCCTGATTAGCCAATGAAAAGGGTATCGTCGTACGCCAATTACCATTTTTCTCTTTTATTAGTGTAGATTTTAATCAAAGTCTCCTGAAATCTTGATGCCTGGAAATGCTGCAAAAAATAAACATGGCAGGGAGGATGTGACTGAGACAAAAACAGAAATATCATAGAGGTTAGCCGCCAGCCTTCAGCGAATTTCCTCGGCTCTTAAAGAAACCTGAGTGTGAGCCCACGGTTCAAGGTGAAGCCCTACTGGAGTGAGCCCATGCCTGTGGCTTGGTCTTTACCATTGTGTGACCGTCACAGACTTTAACATGTACCAGGGCTTTGTTTTATAGGTGGTGCTGGGGTTTTTGTTCTGTTTTGAGGTTTATACGTGTCAGAACCAAGCTCCTTAGCCAGGGACTTGGCCCTTCTTGGTGAGGGAACTCAGAAGGACACGCCAGTACCAGCAGGCAAATGGGACCTGCTTACTTACACACAACAGCAGCCACAGTAGGCTGGTCAGTGGCACCTTACATACATGCCCAAACATGATCAAAGATGAGAGGCTTTTTGTCAAATAGTAACATCGGTATTTTGGCTACAGAAAGGCATGTGGTTGCAGTGTATGGCTTGCTGTGTCCTTGCCTTGCGCCTGCACATAGCAACTCAACCTTGAACACTATTATTAGGATTCCCACACTCAGAGTGGCCTTGAACATCGGTGTGCTCTAGACAGGACCCCACAATAAGAAACATATAGTTTCTTTTTTTTTTCCTTTTTCTTTTTTCTTTTTTTTTTAACACAAAGAGTAAGGGAGAGGAAAAAAGAGATAGAAACATCAATGATGAGAAGGAATCATTCATCAGCAGCCTCCTGCTGATCCCACACTGGGGATGCATCCTGCAACCCAGGCATGTGCTCTGACCGGAAATCAAACCCTGACCTCCTGGTTCATAGGTCAATGCTCAACCGCTGAGGCACACAAGCCGGGCATAAGTAACATTTTTGATAATACATTTCCCTCCCGTCTGAATGTATTCACTGTTTTTCAAACAAAACATATTTGCTGAGTGACTGAAAGATTAAATTCTGACTGCACAGCTGTAGGGAGTATCTAACAATATAGACTCAAACACACATATTTGGCCAAATTACATGAATTAAACAAAATATCTCCATCTTATATTATTATCTGATGATATTATTTGATTCTGTGAAAACATTGGTATTTCGGTCCATTCGTTTTCTTATTTCATGAAAAATGTATGCCCCGTGTTGCCCTTTTCTATCAGGAGAAATTCAGATTTTCCTGAAATTTAAATTTTTAAGAAAGCTCTTTAGTTTCAGGTTCAGATAAATAATAATTGGTTCACATTATGTCTTGTTGTTTCTTTCCCTGATTGGATTGAAGCTAATTCCTCAGCATGCTGAAGGTTGTGAAGACGGATGACAGTGAGACACAGTGAGAGCAAAGGAAAGGGAACAGAAACATTGAGTTAAGAATGTTTTGAGCTGCCCTCGCTGGTTTGGCTCAGTGGATAGAGCATAAGCCTGTGGAATGATGGGTCCTGAGTTCTTATCCGGCCAAGGGCACATGCCCAGGTTGCAGGCTCAATCACCAGAGGGGAGCATGCAGGAGGCAACCAATCAGTGAATGATTCTCTCTCATCCTTAAGGATTCAATCTGTCTCCCTCCTCCTCATCTCTGAAATTAAAGAAAAATTAAAATCTTAAACTAGTTTTGAATGAATGCAATGATTGAATTGGGAAATGTGAGTTGACTTAAGTAAAATCTATATGTTGATAAATAAAGAGATAGGTATATTAAATATTCATTGCTATTTGCAGTTCACAAGTCTGAATATTTTATGAATAAAATCAAGAGATTGAAATATTTAAATTATTGGACCTTTCACAACTTATTTTTTCATTTTGGTGTAGAGTTATTAATCTTTATATCCATTTCCTGCCTCTCTGCATGCTTGTGCAGTGTGTGAAAGAAAACGAAGATTGTTAGCCAAGAAGGTAGCGTCCCCTTGGACAGTGGAGTAGATGTGTCCTGAACCACTTCCTCATAATTGCATTTCATGAACAAACCAACAACCATACTTTATTTTCAAATTCAATGCTTTATTGGAAAGTTAACAGATAGACCAATCAATTCTGACAGCAAACCTAGAGGATCCTGGGCTTAGGAGGGAGATGCAGGCACAGTTGAAAATCTACCCATAATCCTGAGGAGCTAAAGGCTTTTGTGCCAATAACCCAGCATGAGTTCTGCTGTCCGGTTCCTTAGATCAAACGTGGGAGGAAGTCCCTGTAAGTTCAGAGGCTGAGCTGCTGGGCAGGGTTTCAGTAGAAGCCAGAGTATCCGTATCCCCCGCAGCAGGACGGGCGCCAGCAGCCACAGCCATAGCCTCTGTAGCCATAGCCACAGCCCAGGCCCCCAAGGCCGCCCCAGCCCCAGCCGGAGCCATAGCCACAGCCCAGGCCCCCAAGGCCGCCCCAGCCCCAGCCGTAGCCGCGGCCTCCGTAGTAGCTGCCATAGTAGCTCATGGTGTCAGGGGGAGTGTGTTTCTGTTCAAGACGAGGTCCTGAGAGTGAGTGTCGGCGAGTGGGGAGGGAGCTTATATACCTGGGCCAGCAGGTGCTGAGTCACGTGACCATTCCTGGGTTTTATTCCACAGATCATGGCCCTGAGGCAGCTCGTTAATCTGGTTGCTGACGCCAGAGATGCTCATATTTAGTAAAATTTGGAGCCGGCACCGCTGCCTGGTTAGAGCCCCTAGAACCCATGACAGTGTTTGTTTCTAAGCAGAAGCATATCTGTCCCCCACGTCACAGAATAAAAACTCACTAAACACAATTCTCCATCCTAAGCACGTGGTATTCGTCATGTTTGTTGGCGTGTTCTCATTAAATATTGTGTCATCTTAATTTGCATATCATACTTTGTATTTTCCTATCTTACTTTCATCTCAGTTCAAATACAGTGATCCAATGTAAGATCCTTACACCTATGAAATTCCTTATTTATGAAACGTGTTTCTCTCAAGTTGAACACGCACATGAGAAAACCATGTTAATCTTGTGTATCTTCTTGCAAAATACCCTTTTGGCTTCTCCACACAGTGAAATGCATTTCAGAAGCTGAGGACCTGACCACAGAACAATCTCACACGTGAACCCCCAGGCTGAGCACCTGGTCACAAAGTTCTCTGTAAACATCACCCTCTTTTTCACATAGAAATGGATCATCCGAAAACATAGGTGACGGTGTCATCTGCTTTGCAGTTGCTCTTTATTTTCTCTCCCTATTCTTCCTGGTCCCCACACATCCTCTCTCTCTTTCAGCCGCTCTTTAAGTCGTCATTCCCTGCTCAGTCCCACACATGCTCACACCAGCCATGGCTTCCACTCTGATCCAGTTTTCCCATCAGCACTTCATCCCTCCACTCAGGTTTGTAATTTTAGCCCGATTTTTTTTCTTATATGTATTTTTTTTCTTTTTAAAATTTTGTTTTTATTGATTTCAGAGGTAAAGGGGGACAGAGAGAGAGATAGAAACATCTAAAGTGCGAGATAATCATTGATCGGCTGCCTCCTGCACACCCCACACTGGGGATTGAGCCTGCAACTAGGCATGTGCCCTGACCAGGAATCAAACTGAACCATGACCTCTTGCTTCATAGTTTGATGCTCAATACTGGGCACGCAGACCAGGCATAAGTATCATTTTTGGTAATACATTTCCCTCCCATCTGAATGTATTCACTGTTTTTCAAACAAAACATATTTGCTGAGTGACTGAAAGGTAAAATTCTGTCTGCAAAACTGTAGGGAGTACCTAACAGTATACACTCAAGCACACATATTTGACCAAATTATACCAATTTAAACAAAATATGTTCATCTTAGAATATTCTCTGACTATATTGTTGGATTCTAGGACATCATTGTTATTTCATTCCAGTGGTCACCAACTGGTGGTTCACGAACCACTTGTGGTCGGTGAGGTATGAAAGTTTTTCGAACGCTGTTTTAGTCCTTCCGTTTTTTATTTCATCAAAAATATATGCCCCGTGTTGCCCCATTTTTATCAGGAGAAAGTCAGATCTTGCTGAAATTTTGATTTTTAAGGAAGATCTTTGGTTTCAGCTTCAGCTAAATAATAATCTGTTCCCATTATGTCTTGTTGTTTCTTTCCCTGATTGCATTGAAGCTAATTCCTCAGTGTGGTGATGGCGGTGAAGACGGATGCCAGCGAGACACAGTGAGAGCAAAGGAAAGGGAACAGACACATTGAGTTAAAAATTATTTGAGTTGCCCTGGCCGGTTGGGCTCAGTGGATAGAGCATCAACTTGTGGACTGAAGGGTCCCGGGTTTGATTCCGGCCAAAGGCACATGCCCAGGTTGCAGGCTCAATCACCAGAGGGGGGCATGCAGGAGGCTACCAATCAATGAATGATTCTCTCTCATCCTTGATATTTCTTTGTCCCTCCTCCTTGCTCTCTGAAGTTAAAAGCAAAATTGAAAACATAAACCAATTATGAATAAATGGGAGGATTGAATTGGGATATGTCAGTTAAGTACAATCTATAGGTTGATAAATAAATAGATATGTTCGATCTTCATTGCTATTTATTGCTGACTTAAGTCTGAATATTTTATGAATAAAATCAAGAGAATGAAAGATTTAAATCACTGGATTTTCAAAAAAAACAATTTTCATTTCAGTGTAGAATTATTAATCATTATATCTATTTCCTGCCTCTCTGCGTGCTTGTGAGGTGAGTGAATGAAAGGAAAGACTGTTAGCCAAGAAGATGGCTTCTCCCTTGGACAGTGGAGTGGATGTGCCCAGAACCACTTCCTCATAATTGCGTTTCATGAACAAACCAACAACCATACTTTATTTTCAAGTTCAATGCTTTATTGGAAG
Organism: Myotis daubentonii; assembly: GCF_963259705.1. Classification (NCBI taxonomy): domain Eukaryota; kingdom Metazoa; phylum Chordata; class Mammalia; order Chiroptera; family Vespertilionidae; genus Myotis; species Myotis daubentonii. The sequence continues at coordinate 628,724 of NC_081842.1, forward strand.
GTGGACAGACAGTCCAATCAGTTCTGACAGCAAACGCAGAGGATCCTGGGAATATGAGGGAGACGCAGGCACAGTTGAAAATCTACCCATAATCCTGAGGAGCTAAAGGCTTTTGTGCGAATAACCCAGCATGAGGTCTGCTGTCCGGTTCCTTAGGTCAAACGTGGGAGGAAGTCCCTTGTAAGTTCAGAGGCTGAGCTGCTGGGCAGGGTTTCAGTAGAAGCCAGAGTATCCGTATCCCCCGCAGCAGGACGGGCGCCAGCAGCCACAGCCATAGCTTCTGTAGCCATAGCCACAGCCCAGGCCCCCAAGGCCGCCCCAGCCCCAGCCGGAGCCATAGCCACAGCCCAGGCCCCCAAGGCCGCCCCAGCCCCAGCCGGAGCCGCGGCCTCCGTAGTAGCTGCCATAGTAGCTCATGGTGTCCGGGGGCGTGGGTTTCTGTTCAAGACGAGGTCCTGAGAGTGAGTGTCGGCGAGTGGGGAGGGAGCTTATATACCTGGGCCAGCAGGTGCTGAGTCACGTGACCATTCCTGGGTTTCATTCCAAAGGATTCATGGCTCTGAGGCAGCTCGTTAATCTAGTTGCTGACGCCAGAGATGCTCATATTTAGTAAAATTTGGAACCGGCACCGCTGCCTGGTTAGAGCCCCTGGAACCCATGACAGTCTTTGTTTCTAAGGAGAAGCATATCTGTCTTCCACGTCACAGAATAGAAATTCCCTAAATAGGATTTTTCACTGGGAAGCGTATCGCGTCATCACAACCAGTTGGTGTCGTCTCGCTGAGGGTGTGTCATTTCTCATTTGCATGCCGTTCTTTGGATGATTGTGTCTGACTCCATCTGGGGTCACATCCACCAATCAAGTTTCACATTCTTTACTGTGCCCCTTTCTGTGTCGAATTTACTTCTCAAGTAGAAAACACACACACACACACACACACGCACACGCACACGCACACGCACACACACACACACACACGCACACACACACACACGCACGTAAACTCTTTAGTGTGATGTATCCTCTTGTGAAATACCCTTTTGGCTTCTCCACACAGTGAAATGCATTTCAGAAGCTGAGGATCTGCCCACAGAACAAACTCACACGTGTAACCCCAGGCTGAGCACCTGGTCACAAAGTTCTCTGTAAACATCACCCTCTTTTTCATATAGAAGCAGATTATCCAAAAACAGGTGATGGTGTCTTCTGCTTTGCAGTTGCTCTTTATTTTCTCTCCCTATTCTTCCTGGTTCCCACACATCCTCTGTCTCTTCCAGCCGCTCTTTAAGTCATCATTCCCCGCTCAGTCCCACACACGCTCACACCAGCCATGGCTTCCACTCTGATCCAGTTTCCCCACCAATACTTCATCCCTCCACTCAGGTTTGTTCTTTTCGCCTGCGTTTTTCCTTATGTTCTTTTTTATTTATTTGCTTTTATTGATTTCATAGAGGAAGGGAGATTGGGAGAGAGATGGAAACATTTATAATGAGAGAACAATCATTGATGGGCTGCCTCATGCACACCCCACACTGGGGATCGAGCCTGCAAGCAGGCGTGTGCCCTGACCAGGACTCAAACTGAACCATGACCTCCTGGTTCATAGGTCGATGCTCAACCACTGAGGCATGCAGTGTGTAACATTTTTGATAATACATTTCCCTCCCATCTGAATGTATCAATTCCTTTCCAAACAAAACATATTTGCTGAGTGACTGAAAGATTAAATTCTGCCTGAACAGCTGTAGGGAGTATCTAACAGCATAGACTCAAACACATATTTATCCAAATTATACCAAGTTAAACAAAATATCTTCATCATATAATATTCTCTGACTATATATTTGGATTCTAGGAAAACTTTGGTATTTCAGTCCAGTGGTCGCCAACTGGTGGTTCATGGACCACTTTGGTCGGTGAGGTCCGAAAGTTTGGCGACCACGGTTTTAGTCCAACCGTTGTTGTTTTTTAATTTCATGAAAAATATATGCCCCCTGTTGCCCCATTTTTATCAGGAGAAATTCAGATTTTACTGAAATTTAAATTTATAAGAAAGCTTTTTGGTTTCAGGTTCAGCTCAATAATAATTGGTTCACGATTATGTCTTGTTGTTTCTTTCCCTGACTGGACTGAGGATACATCCTCAATGTGGTGATGGTGGTGAAGAAGGATGAAGTGAGATAGCGTGAGAGCAGAGGAAAGGGAACAGACACGTTTAGTTAAAAATGTTTTGAGTTTCCCTTTGCCTGTTTGGCTCAGTGGATAGAAGATCAGTCTTGGACTGAATGGTCCTGAATTTGATTCTGGCCAAGGGCACGTGCCCAGATTGCAGGCTCAATCACCAGAGGGGGGCATGCAGGATGATTCTCTCTCATCCATGATGCTTCTATCTTCCTCTCCCTCCTCCTTGCTCTCTGAAATTAAACAAAAAATTAAAAACATAAAGCAATTTTGAATAAACTGAAAGATTGAATTGGGAAATGTTAGTTAAGTAAAATCCATATGTTGATAAATAAATGCGTAGATATGTTCAATATTCATTGCTATTTGTTATTGACTTAAGTCTGAATGTTTTATGAATTAAATCAAGAGATTTAAATCACTGGATTTTCAAAAACAAATTTTTCATTTCAGTGTAGACTTATTAATCTTTATATCTATTTCCTGCCTCTCTGCATGCTTGGGAGGTGTGTGAAAGGAAAGGAAAGTTGCTAGCCAAGAAGGTCGCTTCTCCCTTGGACAGTGGAGTAGACGTGTCCTGAACCACTTCCTCATAATTGCGTTTCATGAACAAACCAACAACCATACTTTATTTTCAAGGTCAACGCTTTATTGGAAGGTGAACAGACAGTCCAATCAGTCTGACAGCAAACGCAGAGGATCCTGGTCTATGAGGGAGACGCAGGCACAGTTGAAAATCTACCCATAATCCTGGGGAGCTAAAGGCTTTTGTGCCAATAACCCAGCATGAGGTCTGCTGTCCGGTTCCTTAGATCAAACGTGGGAGGAAGTCCCTGTAAGTTCAGAGGCTGAGCTGCTGGGCAGGGTTTCAGTAGAAGCCAGAGTATCCGTATCCCCCGCAGCAGGATGGACGCCAGCAGCCACAGCCATAGCCTCTGGAGCCATAGCCACAGCCCAGGCCCCCAAGGCCGCCCCAGCCCCAGCCAGAGCCATAGCCACAGCCCAGGCCCCCAAGGCCGCCCCAGCCCCAGCCGTAGCCGCGGCCTCCGTAGTAGCTGCCGTAGTAGCTCATGGTGTCAGGGGGAGTGTGTTTCTGTGCAAGACGAGGTCCTGAGAGTGAGTGTCGGCGAGTGGGGAGGGAGCTTATATACCCGAGCCAGCAGGTGCTGAGTCACATGCCACCTGTTTTGTGTCATCCGTGTCACCCCTCGTTGACGCAACGCCAACCTCTGAAGGGGCCACGTGCTCATCAAAGTGTCTCGCCTGCCTTGTTGCCAAGTCAGGGTGTCCCTTACACACCTTGCGTCTCTTTTATGAGAAGAAATTGCTGCATCTTCAAAGCCGGGACATACCAGACCGAGCACAATCCTTCAGGGCGAGCACGTTGCGTAACAGGTCGGATGGCGGTGTGTTCAGAAGTCAGTGTTGCTTCATCGCACGCTCGCCCGGGATTATTATGCTTCGCTGACGATTAGAAGGACTTGGTCCAATCAGGCCTAGAATAACCCTGAGCTTTCCAAGGCATCCCTGCTTCTGGGTGAGGTCGCTGGTCCGAGCTGAGGACACCTCTGAACGCCTGGATCCCGCCCCCGTGCTGTGGGCACCGCATGGACCTTCAGACAGAAGGGTCCAAACGGAGCCGTCCTCCCTGTCGTTCCATGACCTTGGCTCTCAGAAACCATATTCTCTTTTCTGCTCTGCATACCAGTTTGGAAAATAAAAGGCATTTGGATCAGTAACACGGGGAAATATTGTTCATACCCAGGAGGCGAGTCACAGTAGCCAACCATCTGTTCAAAGCCCCCCGTCCCATCCTGACTCTCCGGCATGTCTCCTGCTCCCAGCGCTACCAGGACCACGTTCCCAGCGTCTGCCTGTCGTCCAGACCCCAGTCCCTCCCTCCCCTCGAACCCATACACCTGCCCCCTTATTTAATCTCTTCTCCAGTTCACTCCCACCTGTCACTCAGCTCCTCCCAGTCCCACAGGGTCTGGCACCAGGTTAAACTGTGAAATATAGACCATTTCTCTTGGGCCCCATGCATTCCTGTGCAATCCTTACTTAAATACTCTCATATATGCCTTCCCTTTTACCACAATATTTTTCAGTTTTGTATTCTCTTTACCAGTTGTGTGTTCATTTTTATCCTTTAAAAAAATAGCTAACTAGTCTCTAATAAAACATTAAATATCCATTAAGATCTTTGATAGTGAATTCTATGCCATCTCCAAAGAACCTGGAAAATTTAGTAAGAGGCTGTTAACCCTGAAAATATTTTCAGCATAATAAAAACATGTATGTGTCACCCTAGCCGATTTGGATAGAGCATCGGCCTGCGGACCAAAGGGTCCCGGGTTCGATGCTGCTCAGGGGCACGTACCTCAGTTGCAGGCTCCTCCCCAGCCCAGGCCCTGGTTGGGGCACGTGCAGGAGGCAGCCCATCGATGTCTCTCTCACATCGATGCTTCTCTCTGTTTTGCCTTCTCTCCCACTCTCTCTACAATCAATGGGAAAATATCCTCGGGGGAGGATTAAAGAATAATAATAATAATAATAATAATAATAAATAATGATAAAGTAAACACCAGGTGTGTATAATGTAAAAAGGCAAGGTGGGGAAAAGTACTTTCTGAGACAAAAATCCCTTCGGCTTCCACCAGGCAAACCCCACCCCGGCTGCCCCTCCCCTAGTGAACCCTGAAGACAGTCTCCCGACTTGAACTAGCGGCTCAGCTCCTGTTCACCTGTGATGACCTCGCACACACTGTCCACCTTCTGTTGCGTTTCTAAGAGATGATGGGAGGCGGGTCCCCGGATGGACTTGCTGACTGCCCCCCGGTGACCGCTCGCAGCCCTCGCTCAGTCAGTCACTGGCCAGTGGATGAGGGCACCCCCAGGTCCGACCTGCAGGATGGTCTCGTAGCCATGACGACGGGATGCTCTGAGAGTGTCAAGGCGGAACTCGCTCCAGGAGCCTTACTGCTTTGGGAAAATAGAGCCCATGCCCGTGGCTTCATGTGTTTGTTGTCGTTCAGCGCCTATTGTAAAACGCCTAAGTCTCAAGCGCAAGAGTCCGCAGAGCCCTGGAGCCGCCCCCTCCGATCGCCCACATTTTTCTCCTGACCCCGCCAGCCAGTGTGGCTCCTCGAGGGTCCCTGTTCTGACTCACACGCAGGGATCCTGTGCGCCCAGCACGCTCTCCCCGCTGCACGCCGCGGCCTGGGGAGGCGCCCCCCGCGCCGCACGGAGCACCCATGTCGTTGTTTCCGTCGCCGCGAAGGAGGCTGCTCCACTCAACCTTGATTTGGGGCAGTTTCTCTTCTTTCTTTATTTCTTCTTCCCTTTTTTTCTTTCTGTTTTCTGGCTAACATGTCGGAATAAAGCTGATGTGTACCTATCGATACTGACCTTTCTGTTCACCTGGATATCCGCTCTCGTGGTCGTACATGATTCCTAGGGCGTGAGTGGCAGCTGTAGCCTCTGCAGGTCCCGCCAGGCAGTGTCCAGCCCCCTGCTCACTGCAGCCCCGAGGCTGTGGCGGCTCCCCGAGCTCCCCCACGGCCACGCTCAGGCCCAGTCCCCTTGCGGGCACTCCAGACGTCTATGGGGTTTGGCAGTGGCATTGGGCACCTTTCCCAATGTTTACAGTCCCCTTAGATGTCCTTCCCTTTTTAAATGATATTTATTGATTTCAGAGAGGAAGGGAGAGGGAGAGAGAGAGAGACACCAATGATGAGAGAGAATCATAGACCGGCTGCCTCCTGCATGCCCCGCACTGGGGATGGAGCCCGCAACCTGGGCCTGTGCCCTGACCGGGAATCGAACTGTGACCTCCTGGTTCATAGGTTGACGCTCAGCCTATGATGTTCTCCTTTTTGAAGTGCCTGTTCCGCCCACTGTGCTGTCCGTGCTCACCCGGCTTGTTAATCAGTATTGTTATTGTTGTTGTTGTTGTTGTTGTTGTTGTTGTTGTTGTTGACTGGACGCTCTCTGCGCGTTTGGGTGCTGGTGTTTGGTCAGATTCACACCATGAAAATAGTTGCCCGGGTGCTTGGTTTGGTATTTTTTCGCTTTGAAATGGTGTCCGTCTGTGAATAGAACATTGTCATGTGACATCCGACTTCCATGCCTCCTCCTTCTGTCAATGTTTGTTCCGGTTCAGACATCTTTTCCTACCTCCCCCCTTTGTTATTTACTTGGGATTCTCTCCTTTCTTCAGAACGCGTTGCCTTTGACGGGGCCACGATCTAAAAGCAGGAGAGGTGGCCCTCTGAGAGTTTAGTCTCCTGAGCCCAACTGCAGACGGGCGATGGCAAGTGAGGCCATTTCCTCACCAGGCGGTGCCAGGACGCCCCTCGGTCCCCCACCAGGCAGGCGTCCGAGGCCGGGTGCGGCAGACAGCTCTCTCGGGGGGTGCAGATGTGATGAGCATGTCCCTGCTCCGAAGCGCAGTCCCTTCACCTTCTCATGCTACGGTCACCCCACCTCACAGGAGGCGCGTCAAACATGTACCCAGGTCGTTATCTTGGTTCTTCTTCTTCTGTGGGGCCTTTCCTCAAATTTTGGAGAAATGCTATTAACTATTAAAAAATAGAGGAGTGCTGTTGGGTTCTGTCCAGCTGAGTAGAATCTGGGGTGGGCCCAGTAGGTTAGTGATGATGAGGATGAGTGACGCCCTGAGTAGTCAGTGATGGTGCGGGAGGAAGCTGTGTCTCGCATGCTCGCGGCCGGGAGCCCCTCTGCCCACCCCTGTCACTATCCAGTCTCGGGGGGGGGGCTCTTACCTCTCTGACCAGGTCATCGCAAAGCTAAGCTACTGCGACCACATTGACGCAAGGGCAGGTCTCCCTCGTCTCTGAGCACATGTGTTCTCATGTTTCGTCAACAAGCCCAAGTCTTTACAATCCATCACACCACGTCAGTGACAGGGAATTGGAACATGGTTTACTCGTCTGCTGTTTTCAGATCCAGCAAACTAGGAATTAACAGATTAAGATTCTAAATCAAAACTAACACTGCTCCCTGGCCGGCGGGGCTCAGTGGGTGAGCGTTGACCTATGAACTAGGAGGTCACAGTTCAATTCCCCGTCAGGGCACAGGCCCGGGTTGCAGGCTTGATCCCCAGTGTGGGGGGTGCAGGAGGCAGCTGGTCAATGATTCTCTCTCATCATGGATGTTTCTAGGTCTCTCTCTCCCTTCCACTTTGAAGTCAATTAAAACATATTTGTATATGTGTGTGTGTGTGTGTGTATATATGAACTATGCATATATATGTGTGCATATATATATATATACTATGCTGAGTGAGCGGAAGGGGTGATGGGTGTGGAAAGTGGGCCAGTGGCTGTGACTCTGTGTCCTTATTGCTGTCCGTGCGGGACATACAACCAAGACAGTTTCCTGGGAGGAGCTCCAGAGGGAAACACCGTGAAAGGGACAGTCACGATGTCCCTGAATGAAAAGTAGTGACAGCCACGTGTGCCGTTTCAAATAAGGACAATTCATGGCGCAGGAAACAGAACTCACAGCTGTGAGAGGACAGGGCGGGCACGGGGAGGCCTGCCAGGCCCATGTAGAAGCTGGAGATCCTTAAACCCAAGAGGCTAAGCGCTCGGATCTGGGCTTGCCCGCTGGTCTTGTTCGGTTCACTCTTTGGATGACTCGGTTCCTCGTCACCCAGCCCCAGATGAGGGGCTCCCGGGAGCGCGTTTCAGTAGAAGCCACACCCTGCCCAGCTCTCCTGACAAGATGAGCAGAAACTCTCCCGCAAGCTCCCGCCTCAGCCCCCAGGACCCAATGAAAAGACTTACCTGACTTGCAACAGCAGCCCTACCCATACGTGCAGGACGCGCCAAAGGCATGAGAAAGCACCCGGACACACATGTCAGAGCCAGCCTCGGGGCGAACGAGGACCGGGAGTCAGCAGGCTGAGAACTGGAGATGACGTGGGGACGTATTCTATTTGTTGCTTCTACTCAGTTAATATGTTGACTCACGTTTAAGGTTTCTTAATGGTGAGCTTTTCTTGCACTCCTCAAGTAACGCTCCCTCGGTCATGATGTAAGATCTATATCGGACATGGCCAGATGGAATGTGTTCAGAAGTTCTTAGGAATCTTGCATGTGTATGTTCATGAGACATACTGGCGTGTAAATCTCCCTGCTGATGACATTATATTTTTATTCTGAGATATTGCAAAATAATATAGAAGTGATTCTATTATTCTCTGGAGCAGAATGTGTTTAGAATTCACCAGTGAAATCATCGGGCCTAAAACGGGTATTTTTGGTGAGATTTTTTATCATGGATTTAATTTCTATATGAGATACAAAGCTATTTCAATTTTTTCTTCTCAGGGCAGGTGTCATAAATGGAATATCTCTCTATATAAAAGGCTAATATGCTAAGTGTATGACCATACGACCTATTGCTATGACGCTCACATACCACCAGTGGGCAGACGCTCAATGCAGGAGCTGCCGAGCTGCAGTGACTTGGCAGCAGTGGTTTTCGGGTGACGTACCCCGAAACCAAAGAGAAGGGAGCCTGATTCCTCGTGGGGCCGTGTGATTCCACCGTCAGCCGTGGGTTATGCTGCTGGGGCACTGTCGGCCCCGAATCTGGTTTACTGCACACTTGTGCTTGCGTTCCACTCCCTGTAGGACAGCAACTTTGCAGAGTGCCCCGGGACCCCTCAGGGGATGTCGGAGAGCCAGTTTCAGCCCGATCCCCACAGGGCAGATCGAGAAGCCCCACCTGCCAGAGGAACGCCACTCACTCCACAGACACTGGGAAGGAACCAAGGGAGGTTGGCTCCAGGGCGTATCTGGCACATCTCGTCCAGTCCCGCCACACCAGCCACCTTCTAATTAATTTCCTTTCAATGTGCATGAATCCATGCACCGGGCCACTAGTCATAATATATGTTTGAGGACAGGATACATGGTTTTTGCTTTTATTTTAGATACTAGTAGCTCTGCACATGAATCTGTGCGCCAGTAGCTCACTGCTGCCCTCCTGTATCTCTCCGCCCACTGCCACGCCCTCCTGTAGCTCCCCTCGCCCCCCTCCCCCCCGCCCTCCCCCCCCCCACCGCCTCATAGCTTGCTGCCCTGGCCCCCCCTGTAGCTCTCCGCCACCCGCTTGTAGCTCGCTGCCCCACCCTCCTGCTGATCTGTGATCCGGTCGTTACACGGTTGATCATTATGTAACAACCATTTGCATATTATATCTTTATTATATAGGATTTTTATTTCATGAGATATTTTAAACACACCCAGACAAAGAAAGACTAAATATTACAGTGAACATCGCACACCCATTCCCTAGAATTTACAATTGTTAATATTTTGATATAATTCTTTCATATTTATTTTCTTGAGTGTTCTAAAATAATTTAAAGTTTCTTGTTCTTACTTTGAAATTAACAATATGATTTCCAAGGAATAATACATTCTGAAGATTGATTATCATCACAGAGCCTTTACTCTTCAGACCTAAGATCCCTGTGTCTGGGTGGGAAGAAAGGAGAGATAACAGTGAGAAGTAGGAGGTGGGGAAGGAGGGGGAGGAGGAGAAGTGGGGAGGGGGAGGTAGATGAAGGGGAGAGAGGGGGGAAGAAGGGAAAGGAGAGAAGAAAGTGAGGAGGAGGAGGCTGACAGGCCCATGGAACAGACCGTGTGGGTACATGTCTCAGACATAGAAGAACGCACTGCGGCTGATGATGGGTCCACGCTTCACAGCGAAGACCATGAGGGTAGAGTGACACTCACACCCATTCACTGTGTCAGAGAGTTTATCTTAGACCCAGAGCTGAGAGCCCGGCTGTGCGGGAGGCCATGAGCATCCCTCCCACACGGACATGGGTCCCTGCAGAGCCCCCTCCCATCACCCACTCAGCTCCCCGAGTTCCCTCCACATCACGGTCAGGACCAGGTGCCCACAGAGCAGGCTGGGCGCTGAGGCAGGAGGATGGAGATGGGGGGCGGAGGGGGGCGGTTCTCGATGAGTCGGCCTCACAGGAGACAAAGCCGGGAAACTGGATGGTCCCGACCGCTTCCCCGTGGACAGCGGAGTGGATGTGCCCAGAACCACTTCCTCATAATGCATTTCATGAACAAAACAAAACCATTCTTTGTGTCCAAGTTCAATGCTTTATTGGAAGGTGGACAGACAGTCCAATCAGTTCTGACAGCAAACGTAGAGGATCCTGGTCTATGAGGGAGACGCAGGCACAGTTGAAAATCTACCCATAATCCTGGGGAGGTAAAGGCTTTTGTGCCAATAACCCAGCATGAGGTCTGCTGTCCGGTTCCTTAGATCAAACGTGGGAGGACGTCCCTGTAAGTTCAGAGGCTGAGCTGCTGGGCAGGGTTTCAGTAGAAGCCAGAGTATCCGTATCCCCCGCAGCAGGACGGGCGCCAGCAGCCACAGCCATAGCCTCTGTAGCCATAGCCACAGCCCAGGCCCCCAAGGCCGCCCCAGCCCCAGCCGGAGCCATAGCCACAGCCCAGGCCCCCAAGGCCGCCCCAGCCCCAGCCGTAGCCGCGGCCTCCGTAGTAGCTGCCGTAGTAGCTCATGGTGTCAGGGGGAGTGTGTTTCTGTGCAAGACGAGGTCCTGAGAGTGAGTGTCGGCGAGTGGGGAGGGAGCTTATATACCCGAGCCAGCAGGTGCTGAGTCACATGCCACCTGTTTTGTGTCATCCGTGTCACCCCTCGTTGACGCAACGCCAACCTCTGAAGGGGCCACGTGCTCATCAAAGTGTCTCGCCTGCCTTGTTGCCAAGTCAGGGTGTCCCTTACACACCTTGCGTCTCTTTTATGAGAAGAAATTGCTGCATCTTCAAAGCCGGGACATACCAGACCGAGCACAATCCTTCAGGGCGAGCACGTTGCGTAACAGGTCGGATGGCGGTGTGTTCAGAAGTCAGTGTTGCTTCATCGCACGCTCGCCCGGGATTATTATGCTTCGCTGACGATTAGAAGGACTTGGTCCAATCAGGCCTAGAATAACCCTGAGCTTTCCAAGGCATCCCTGCTTCTGGGTGAGGTCGCTGGTCCGAGCTGAGGACACCTCTGAACGCCTGGATCCCGCCCCCGTGCTGTGGGCACCGCATGGACCTTCAGACAGAAGGGTCCAAACGGAGCCGTCCTCCCTGTCGTTCCATGACCTTGGCTCTCAGAAACCATATTCTCTTTTCTGCTCTGCATACCAGTTTGGAAAATAAAAGGCATTTGGATCAGTAACACGGGGAAATATTGTTCATACCCAGGAGGCGAGTCACAGTAGCCAACCATCTGTTCAAAGCCCCCCGTCCCATCCTGACTCTCCGGCATGTCTCCTGCTCCCAGCGCTACCAGGACCACGTTCCCAGCGTCTGCCTGTCGTCCAGACCCCAGTCCCTCCCTCCCCTCGAACCCATACACCTGCCCCCTTATTTAATCTCTTCTCCAGTTCACTCCCACCTGTCACTCAGCTCCTCCCAGTCCCACAGGGTCTGGCACCAGGTTAAACTGTGAAATATAGACCATTTCTCTTGGGCCCCATGCATTCCTGTGCAATCCTTACTTAAATACTCTCATATATGCCTTCCCTTTTACCACAATATTTTTCAGTTTTGTATTCTCTTTACCAGTTGTGTGTTCATTTTTATCCTTTAAAAAAATAGCTAACTAGTCTCTAATAAAACATTAAATATCCATTAAGATCTTTGATAGTGAATTCTATGCCATCTCCAAAGAACCTGGAAAATTTAGTAAGAGGCTGTTAACCCTGAAAATATTTTCAGCATAATAAAAACATGTATGTGTCACCCTAGCCGATTTGGATAGAGCATCGGCCTGCGGACCAAAGGGTCCCGGGTTCGATGCTGCTCAGGGGCACGTACCTCAGTTGCAGGCTCCTCCCCAGCCCAGGCCCTGGTTGGGGCACGTGCAGGAGGCAGCCCATCGATGTCTCTCTCACATCGATGCTTCTCTCTGTTTTGCCTTCTCTCCCACTCTCTCTACAATCAATGGGAAAATATCCTCGGGGGAGGATTAAAGAATAATAATAATAATAATAATAATAATAAATAATGATAAAGTAAACACCAGGTGTGTATAATGTAAAAAGGCAAGGTGGGGAAAAGTACTTTCTGAGACAAAAATCCCTTCGGCTTCCACCAGGCAAACCCCACCCCGGCTGCCCCTCCCCTAGTGAACCCTGAAGACAGTCTCCCGACTTGAACTAGCGGCTCAGCTCCTGTTCACCTGTGATGACCTCGCACACACTGTCCACCTTCTGTTGCGTTTCTAAGAGATGATGGGAGGCGGGTCCCCGGATGGACTTGCTGACTGCCCCCCGGTGACCGCTCGCAGCCCTCGCTCAGTCAGTCACTGGCCAGTGGATGAGGGCACCCCCAGGTCCGACCTGCAGGATGGTCTCGTAGCCATGACGACGGGATGCTCTGAGAGTGTCAAGGCGGAACTCGCTCCAGGAGCCTTACTGCTTTGGGAAAATAGAGCCCATGCCCGTGGCTTCATGTGTTTGTTGTCGTTCAGCGCCTATTGTAAAACGCCTAAGTCTCAAGCGCAAGAGTCCGCAGAGCCCTGGAGCCGCCCCCTCCGATCGCCCACATTTTTCTCCTGACCCCGCCAGCCAGTGTGGCTCCTCGAGGGTCCCTGTTCTGACTCACACGCAGGGATCCTGTGCGCCCAGCACGCTCTCCCCGCTGCACGCCGCGGCCTGGGGAGGCGCCCCCCGCGCCGCACGGAGCACCCATGTCGTTGTTTCCGTCGCCGCGAAGGAGGCTGCTCCACTCAACCTTGATTTGGGGCAGTTTCTCTTCTTTCTTTATTTCTTCTTCCCTTTTTTTCTTTCTGTTTTCTGGCTAACATGTCGGAATAAAGCTGATGTGTACCTATCGATACTGACCTTTCTGTTCACCTGGATATCCGCTCTCGTGGTCGTACATGATTCCTAGGGCGTGAGTGGCAGCTGTAGCCTCTGCAGGTCCCGCCAGGCAGTGTCCAGCCCCCTGCTCACTGCAGCCCCGAGGCTGTGGCGGCTCCCCGAGCTCCCCCACGGCCACGCTCAGGCCCAGTCCCCTTGCGGGCACTCCAGACGTCTATGGGGTTTGGCAGTGGCATTGGGCACCTTTCCCAATGTTTACAGTCCCCTTAGATGTCCTTCCCTTTTTAAATGATATTTATTGATTTCAGAGAGGAAGGGAGAGGGAGAGAGAGAGAGACACCAATGATGAGAGAGAATCATAGACCGGCTGCCTCCTGCATGCCCCGCACTGGGGATGGAGCCCGCAACCTGGGCCTGTGCCCTGACCGGGAATCGAACTGTGACCTCCTGGTTCATAGGTTGACGCTCAGCCTATGATGTTCTCCTTTTTGAAGTGCCTGTTCCGCCCACTGTGCTGTCCGTGCTCACCCGGCTTGTTAATCAGTATTGTTATTGTTGTTGTTGTTGTTGTTGTTGTTGTTGTTGTTGACTGGACGCTCTCTGCGCGTTTGGGTGCTGGTGTTTGGTCAGATTCACACCATGAAAATAGTTGCCCGGGTGCTTGGTTTGGTATTTTTTCGCTTTGAAATGGTGTCCGTCTGTGAATAGAACATTGTCATGTGACATCCGACTTCCATGCCTCCTCCTTCTGTCAATGTTTGTTCCGGTTCAGACATCTTTTCCTACCTCCCCCCTTTGTTATTTACTTGGGATTCTCTCCTTTCTTCAGAACGCGTTGCCTTTGACGGGGCCACGATCTAAAAGCAGGAGAGGTGGCCCTCTGAGAGTTTAGTCTCCTGAGCCCAACTGCAGACGGGCGATGGCAAGTGAGGCCATTTCCTCACCAGGCGGTGCCAGGACGCCCCTCGGTCCCCCACCAGGCAGGCGTCCGAGGCCGGGTGCGGCAGACAGCTCTCTCGGGGGGTGCAGATGTGATGAGCATGTCCCTGCTCCGAAGCGCAGTCCCTTCACCTTCTCATGCTACGGTCACCCCACCTCACAGGAGGCGCGTCAAACATGTACCCAGGTCGTTATCTTGGTTCTTCTTCTTCTGTGGGGCCTTTCCTCAAATTTTGGAGAAATGCTATTAACTATTAAAAAATAGAGGAGTGCTGTTGGGTTCTGTCCAGCTGAGTAGAATCTGGGGTGGGCCCAGTAGGTTAGTGATGATGAGGATGAGTGACGCCCTGAGTAGTCAGTGATGGTGCGGGAGGAAGCTGTGTCTCGCATGCTCGCGGCCGGGAGCCCCTCTGCCCACCCCTGTCACTATCCAGTCTCGGGGGGGGGGCTCTTACCTCTCTGACCAGGTCATCGCAAAGCTAAGCTACTGCGACCACATTGACGCAAGGGCAGGTCTCCCTCGTCTCTGAGCACATGTGTTCTCATGTTTCGTCAACAAGCCCAAGTCTTTACAATCCATCACACCACGTCAGTGACAGGGAATTGGAACATGGTTTACTCGTCTGCTGTTTTCAGATCCAGCAAACTAGGAATTAACAGATTAAGATTCTAAATCAAAACTAACACTGCTCCCTGGCCGGCGGGGCTCAGTGGGTGAGCGTTGACCTATGAACTAGGAGGTCACAGTTCAATTCCCCGTCAGGGCACAGGCCCGGGTTGCAGGCTTGATCCCCAGTGTGGGGGGTGCAGGAGGCAGCTGGTCAATGATTCTCTCTCATCATGGATGTTTCTAGGTCTCTCTCTCCCTTCCACTTTGAAGTCAATTAAAACATATTTGTATATGTGTGTGTGTGTGTGTGTATATATGAACTATGCATATATATGTGTGCATATATATATATATACTATGCTGAGTGAGCGGAAGGGGTGATGGGTGTGGAAAGTGGGCCAGTGGCTGTGACTCTGTGTCCTTATTGCTGTCCGTGCGGGACATACAACCAAGACAGTTTCCTGGGAGGAGCTCCAGAGGGAAACACCGTGAAAGGGACAGTCACGATGTCCCTGAATGAAAAGTAGTGACAGCCACGTGTGCCGTTTCAAATAAGGACAATTCATGGCGCAGGAAACAGAACTCACAGCTGTGAGAGGACAGGGCGGGCACGGGGAGGCCTGCCAGGCCCATGTAGAAGCTGGAGATCCTTAAACCCAAGAGGCTAAGCGCTCGGATCTGGGCTTGCCCGCTGGTCTTGTTCGGTTCACTCTTTGGATGACTCGGTTCCTCGTCACCCAGCCCCAGATGAGGGGCTCCCGGGAGCGCGTTTCAGTAGAAGCCACACCCTGCCCAGCTCTCCTGACAAGATGAGCAGAAACTCTCCCGCAAGCTCCCGCCTCAGCCCCCAGGACCCAATGAAAAGACTTACCTGACTTGCAACAGCAGCCCTACCCATACGTGCAGGACGCGCCAAAGGCATGAGAAAGCACCCGGACACACATGTCAGAGCCAGCCTCGGGGCGAACGAGGACCGGGAGTCAGCAGGCTGAGAACTGGAGATGACGTGGGGACGTATTCTATTTGTTGCTTCTACTCAGTTAATATGTTGACTCACGTTTAAGGTTTCTTAATGGTGAGCTTTTCTTGCACTCCTCAAGTAACGCTCCCTCGGTCATGATGTAAGATCTATATCGGACATGGCCAGATGGAATGTGTTCAGAAGTTCTTAGGAATCTTGCATGTGTATGTTCATGAGACATACTGGCGTGTAAATCTCCCTGCTGATGACATTATATTTTTATTCTGAGATATTGCAAAATAATATAGAAGTGATTCTATTATTCTCTGGAGCAGAATGTGTTTAGAATTCACCAGTGAAATCATCGGGCCTAAAACGGGTATTTTTGGTGAGATTTTTTATCATGGATTTAATTTCTATATGAGATACAAAGCTATTTCAATTTTTTCTTCTCAGGGCAGGTGTCATAAATGGAATATCTCTCTATATAAAAGGCTAATATGCTAAGTGTATGACCATACGACCTATTGCTATGACGCTCACATACCACCAGTGGGCAGACGCTCAATGCAGGAGCTGCCGAGCTGCAGTGACTTGGCAGCAGTGGTTTTCGGGTGACGTACCCCGAAACCAAAGAGAAGGGAGCCTGATTCCTCGTGGGGCCGTGTGATTCCACCGTCAGCCGTGGGTTATGCTGCTGGGGCACTGTCGGCCCCGAATCTGGTTTACTGCACACTTGTGCTTGCGTTCCACTCCCTGTAGGACAGCAACTTTGCAGAGTGCCCCGGGACCCCTCAGGGGATGTCGGAGAGCCAGTTTCAGCCCGATCCCCACAGGGCAGATCGAGAAGCCCCACCTGCCAGAGGAACGCCACTCACTCCACAGACACTGGGAAGGAACCAAGGGAGGTTGGCTCCAGGGCGTATCTGGCACATCTCGTCCAGTCCCGCCACACCAGCCACCTTCTAATTAATTTCCTTTCAATGTGCATGAATCCATGCACCGGGCCACTAGTCATAATATATGTTTGAGGACAGGATACATGGTTTTTGCTTTTATTTTAGATACTAGTAGCTCTGCACATGAATCTGTGCGCCAGTAGCTCACTGCTGCCCTCCTGTATCTCTCCGCCCACTGCCACGCCCTCCTGTAGCTCCCCTCGCCCCCCTCCCCCCGCCCTCCCCCCCCCCACCGCCTCATAGCTTGCTGCCCTGGCCCCCCCTGTAGCTCTCCGCCACCCGCTTGTAGCTCGCTGCCCCACCCTCCTGCTGATCTGTGATCCGGTCGTTACACGGTTGATCATTATGTAACAACCATTTGCATATTATATCTTTATTATATAGGATTTTTATTTCATGAGATATTTTAAACACACCCAGACAAAGAAAGACTAAATATTACAGTGAACATCGCACACCCATTCCCTAGAATTTACAATTGTTAATATTTTGATATAATTCTTTCATATTTATTTTCTTGAGTGTTCTAAAATAATTTAAAGTTTCTTGTTCTTACTTTGAAATTAACAATATGATTTCCAAGGAATAATACATTCTGAAGATTGATTATCATCACAGAGCCTTTACTCTTCAGACCTAAGATCCCTGTGTCTGGGTGGGAAGAAAGGAGAGATAACAGTGAGAAGTAGGAGGTGGGGAAGGAGGGGGAGGAGGAGAAGTGGGGAGGGGGAGGTAGATGAAGGGGAGAGAGGGGGGAAGAAGGGAAAGGAGAGAAGAAAGTGAGGAGGAGGAGGCTGACAGGCCCATGGAACAGACCGTGTGGGTACATGTCTCAGACATAGAAGAACGCACTGCGGCTGATGATGGGTCCACGCTTCACAGCGAAGACCATGAGGGTAGAGTGACACTCACACCCATTCACTGTGTCAGAGAGTTTATCTTAGACCCAGAGCTGAGAGCCCGGCTGTGCGGGAGGCCATGAGCATCCCTCCCACACGGACATGGGTCCCTGCAGAGCCCCCTCCCATCACCCACTCAGCTCCCCGAGTTCCCTCCACATCACGGTCAGGACCAGGTGCCCACAGAGCAGGCTGGGCGCTGAGGCAGGAGGATGGAGATGGGGGGCGGAGGGGGGCGGTTCTCGATGAGTCGGCCTCACAGGAGACAAAGCCGGGAAACTGGATGGTCCCGACCGCTTCCCCGTGGACAGCGGAGTGGATGTGCCCAGAACCACTTCCTCATAATGCATTTCATGAACAAAACAAAACCATTCTTTGTGTCCAAGTTCAATGCTTTATTGGAAGGTGGACAGACAGTCCAATCAGTTCTGACAGCAAACGTAGAGGATCCTGGTCTATGAGGGAGACGCAGGCACAGTTGAAAATCTACCCATAATCCTGGGGAGGTAAAGGCTTTTGTGCCAATAACCCAGCATGAGGTCTGCTGTCCGGTTCCTTAGATCAAACGTGGGAGGACGTCCCTGTAAGTTCAGAGGCTGAGCTGCTGGGCAGGGTTTCAGTAGAAGCCAGAGTATCCGTATCCCCCGCAGCAGGACGGGCGCCAGCAGCCACAGCCATAGCCTCTGTAGCCATAGCCACAGCCCAGGCCCCCAAGGCCGCCCCAGCCCCAGCCGGAGCCATAGCCACAGCCCAGGCCCCCAAGGCCACCCCAGCCCCAGCCGTAGCCGCGGCCTCCGTAGTAGCTGCCGTAGTAGCTCATGGTGTCAGGGGGAATGTGTTTCTGTTCAAGACGAGGTCCTGAGAGTGAGTGTCGGCGAGTGGGGAGGGAGCTTATATACCTGGGCCAGCAGGTGCTCAATCACGTGACCATTCCTGGGTTTTATTCCAAAGGATTCATGGCTCTGAGGCAGCTCGTTAATCTGGTTGCTGACGCCAGAGATGCTCATATTTAGTAAAATTTGGAGCCGGCACAGCTGCCTGGTTAGAGCCCCTGGGACCCATGACAGTGTTTGTTTCTAAGGAGAAGCATATCTGTCTTCCACGTCACAGAATAAAAATTCCCTAAATAGGATTTTTCATTAGGAAGCATATCACGTCATCACAACCAGGCAGTGTCGTCTCGCTGCGGGTGTTGTCATTGCTCATTTGCATGCCGTTCTTTGGATGATTGTGTCTGACTCCATCTGGGGTCACATCCACCAATCAAGTTTCACATTCTTTACTGTGTCCAGTTCTGTGTCAAATTTACTTCTCAAGTAGAAAACACACACACACACACACACACAAACACGCACGCACACACGCACGTAAACTCTTTAGTGTGATGTATCCTCTTGTGAAATACCCTTTTGGTTTACAACGTGGTAAAAGTTATCTCGGAAGTGGAGGATGTAACCACAAGAACAAGCTGCAGCATGTACGCCAGCGTGAACACACCTTGAAACACGTTTCCTTTGTACTAATCCCATCTCTTCCAGAGTGTAGGAGTCTAATCTGAAAACACAGGTGAGGCAGCCCCTGGCAGGTTGGAGGCGGTCCCTCCGTGTGGGTGTGAGTGGCATCTCCGGTGGCTGGTGACCCTGAGCCTCTTCCATCCGTCCCTCGGGGTCCGCATGTCCTCTCTGGAGCAGCGTCCAGGCAGGTCCCCTGCCCGTCTCCTCAGCTGGGCCGTCTGTGTTCATGGCGTTGAGTGTGTGAGCTCTTTAGAGGTTTTGGGACTCAGACCCTGATCAGCTGCATCATTGGCGAATGTCTGTCCCCTCAGTGGTCCCGTCTCCGTTGGCCGGTGGCTGCCTTTGCCGTGCGGAGCTTTTCAGTGTGTTGTCGTCCCACTTGGTTCTGTTTTTTCCCACGTTTCGCGGCCCCAGGAGGCACATCGGCAAGCGCTGCTGCAAGAGGCGTCGGGGATTTTGCTGCTTTGTCTTCTAGGATTGGTATGGTTTGGCGACTTGAGCCTTTTATCCGTTTTGAGTGTATTGTCGTGTGTGGTCCACCGGGGAAAACAGTATGAAGCTTCCTCAAAAAGTTAGAACTGGAGCTGCCTTCTGACCCAGCAGCCCCACGTCTGAGATGCTCCCTGAGGACCCCGAAGCACTGCTTGGAGAGGCTGTGTGGACCCCACGCCCACTGCAGGCGCCTCACAACAGCTGAGACCTGTGGACGGCCGCGTGCTCATCGGCAGCCGCGTGGGTAGGAAGCTGAGGTGCGTCTACGCCGTGGAATCCTACGTGGCTGTAAAACAGGAAGGAAACCTGACCTTCAGCGCAGCACGCAGGGACCCGGGGAGTGTCCTGCTCACTGGACTGAGCCAGGCAGAGAAAGACAAGTATCACATGATCTCACTCACGTGTGGAATCGATGAACCAAATAAACTGACCAACGGAACAGAAACAGAGGCATGGAAGCCTGGAACAGACTGACGGCTGGGGGGGGGGGGGGCGGGGGTGGATGGCTGAAATGAGGTGAAAGGATGAGGCCCAAAAAAGCCATAAACATAACACACAGACGCGCAGCATTGGCCAGAGGGAAGGGGGGCGGGGGAGGTGGGCAGGGGGGGTGGGGGAGGGGGACGGACAGAGACTTTGCGGGCACAGTGGGCGCAGGATGCCAGGAGCAGATGATGTTTTGCTGAGTTGTGCACTTTAAGCCTCTATGGGTTTTGCAAACCAATGTCACCCCAATAAATTCAACTAAAAGCAAATATAAAAAAGATAGAAACAGATCTCAGCTCCCTGCTTCAGTGGCTCCTCCTCCTCCTTCTCTCGTCCTCTTCATCATCACAGTCATCTGTCTCCCCACCTCCCTGTGCACTCCCACCTCCCTGTGCACCCCCACCTCCCTGTGCACCCCCACCTCCCTGTGCGCCTCCACCTCCCTATGCGCCCCCACCTCCCTGCACGCCCCACCTCCCTGCACGCCCCCACCTCCCTGTGCGCCCCACCTCCCTGCACGCCCCACCTCCCTGTGTGCCCCCACCTCCCTGCGCCTCCCCTCTGCATCATCCCCCCACTCTCCCGCAGCCAGGACTGGCTCTCACCCACCTTCCCGTCGGTATCTCATCCCACTACTCGCGGTTTTTGACACCATCAGGTGGTGAAGTTGTAGCCGGATAGCTTTGTCCTTCTGTTCTTTTCCAATTCTGCGTATTCTACCCCCTATTTCCTCTCAGGCACCCAGCAAACAGTTTTAATAAGCTGTTACTTACTTACCGAGGTTTACGTTTTTAAATATTTCCACACGCCTAAGGCGCTATGTGTGTAACAGTCTCAGGGCATCCTGCTGCCTTAACAGTCTCACAAATAAATGTGCGGGAGACGCAGGCGGGAGCAGGGCAGGAGGCCAGCGCCCAGCCCTGCGAATCGCCTCCACCCGCTCTGCTCTGAGGGGGGAGTAAGGAGACCCCGGAGTGAGCCCGGCTGGAAGGTGCCTGCACCTGCCCTGGCCCTTCGCCCTTTCGTCCAGTTCCGTGACGTTCATGGAGCTGAGGTTTTCTTTGCTTGTTGAGGGCAGTTTGTTTTGTTTTGAGGTTTATAAATAATGTGTTTTGGGTGATACATTTCCCACCTGAATGTGTTCACATTCCTCTGCCCAAAACGTATTTGTTGAATGAATGAAAAAGTGAATTCTTCCCCAACGTGTAGGAAGTCTCTAAGATAGATTTGGGACTAAAAGGCTCTCAAGGCGTAAAGAATATTTAACCCTTTGTTAAATCTCTTATTCTCCTTCGTGAAAATGTATCCCATCTTCACTTCTCATTCTGCAAAAGAAAAACCAGGCAAAAGTTTTCATTCCCAAAGAGTCACTTCGAAGCTAAACGATCACAAATAAGTCTAACAAATTTAAGAATCTCATAAGCAGTTCAGTCAATTTGCTAGGTTGCTTGACTGTGATGATTTATTTTATTGTTTCTGATGCAAATAGCTGTGTCCATGTGAAATAGAAACCAACAGATTAAAAATAACTTTTGAAGCCCAATAGTGAAATATACCATGATTATGTATGTATTTTCAAAGACAAAAAATAGTAATCCATGTATCACAGTGAGATATATACACACACATATACATACATATCACTCTGATATAAATCTACATATAGAAACATATATATACATATACCTGCATAGAAAATAAACACAGATATAGGAGATTAAGAAAAAAAAGTTGTCAAATATATGAACTTAATGTTTTTATTATTTTTTCATCAAAAAATAGAATAATTGTAATATCTTTTATTTATTTTATTATTTTTTTAAGTTTTTAGGGTAGGGATAGAAGATCAAACCAGCCACAGCATTCTCTCTTTTATATATATATTGGTTTTTTACAGAGAGGAAGGGAGAGGGACTGAGAGTTAGAAACATCGATGAGAGAGAAACATCGATCAGCTGCCTCCTGCACACCCCCCACTGGGGATGTGCCTGCAACCAAGGTACATGCCCTTGACCGGAATCAACCTGGGACCCTTCAGTCTGCAGGCCGGCGCTCTATCCACTGAGCCAAACTGTTTAGGGCTGTAATATCTTTTAAATACTCCTTATTTTTGGAAACTAAGAAATGAATATTTCTTTTTACTCTTAATTCAATGAGCTGAAAGATTTTGACAATTCTTTCTTTGTCATTCTGTTTTGAGTGCTTTCTACAAGAAAATAATAAGTTGATGATTGCATTCAGATCCTCTGTTGGCACGTGAGCTAATGAACAGATATTTTTTCTTTTGGCCAAATGACAGCTTTTTGTGAAATGAGGGCACTTCTGCTATAAATTCATAGTTTTCCTTCTTTACTGAGACAAAACGAATAAAACCCTAAAGTAAGATGTGATGACATGCATCCCAACAGGAAACGTCAAGGGCACGGTGATTCCGCTGGGAGAGGAAGTCCCCTGCCACCTCTCCCGGGATCAGTTACGTCCCGGGAGCTGAGCGGACGTTGGCAGTAGGTTCTCTGTTTGGCTGCACGAGGGGAGAAAACACCCTGAAGTCAAAGTCAGGCTCCACTTCTCACCCTGTCACCACAGCCAACACAGGCCTCTGAGGCCAGATCTCTGGGCCTTTCTGCGGAGTGAGCCGCTGGCACCGCTGCTCCGCGCCTCCCGCGCCACGTCTGTGATCGGACGTCGCACTCAATCAACATATTTGACCAAGGTTGACCAACTTAGACAAAATCTCTTAATTTTATATTATTTCCTGAATATATCACTTGATTTTTAAAAAACACCATTGGTATTTCTTTGCATTTATAAAAAACTAGAGTCCCAGTGCACGAAATTCGTGCACAGATAGGGTCCCTAGGCCTGGCCAGCGATCAGGGCTGATCAGGGCTGATCAGGGCCTTCCAGCTGCCAGCTGGGCCTTCCTTCATTCAGCGCCGCCCCCTAGCAGTAAGCACACATCATAGCGAGCCATCGAACTCCTGGTCTCCCCGTCACACTCCCAAGGGGACACTTAGCATATTAGCCTTTTATACATATAGATTGTATCAATAAATGTCTGTTCCTGCCTTTTGTGCAAATAACCCAGCATGAGGTTTGCTCTCCAGTTACTATTTTATCAGGGGAATTCAGATTTCACTGGAATCCAGATTTCTAAGAGACTTTTTTGGACTCAGCTGTGTTTGTCATCAGTCTCAGCAGACCATAAACAAGCTCACAATCACGTCTTGTTTCTTTCCCTGATTGGATGGAAGCTAATCCCTCGGTGTGGTGATGGTGGTGAGGAAGGATGCCAGTGAGGCACAGTGAGAGCAGACGAAAGCGAACAGAAACGTTCAGTTGAAATATTTGAGTTCAATGACCTCATATGAAAGGAATTGACCCCAATCCATGATTGGCTTCTGGGTCAGCTGCTTGATGACAAAGTTGACTGAGATCATGTGCTCAGAGCCCGACACACCGGGTGAGATTGTGCAGAATAAGAGTCGTGTGCAGATAGGTGACTTCCTCCATCAGCCCATGATACACTCCAATCTGTTACCACTTGAACAAATGGAAGGAGTGAGTTGAGAAATAGCAGTTAAATAAAATACATATTTGATAAGAAAATATATTGATATGTTACATTGTCGTTGCTTTTTCTTATTGACTTACATCTGAATACTATCCAAATAGAAGCAAGATATTGATAAATATAAAACCACTAACATTTCAAAACAATGTTTTTCATTTCAGAGTAGAATTATTAATTTTTATACCTATTTTTCTACCTCTATGCATGCTTGAGAGGCGTGTGAAAGAAAAATGATTGTTAGCCAAGAAGATAGTAGATGTGCCCATAATCACTTCCTCATAATTGAGTTTCACGAACAAACCAACAACCATACTTTATTTTCAAGGTCAATGCTTTATTAGAAGGTGAATAGATAGTCCAATCAGTCTGACAGCAAATGCAGAGGATCCTGGTCTATGAGGGAGACGCAGGCACAGTTGAAAATCTACCCATAGTTCTGAGGAACTAAAGGCTTTTGTGCGAATAACCCAGCATGAGGTTTGCTGTCCGGTTCCTTAGATCAAACATGGGAGGAAGTCCCTTGTAAGTTCAGAGGCTGAGCTGCTGGACAGGGTTTCAGTAGAAGCCAGAGTATCCGTATCCCCCGCAGCAGGATGGACGCCAGCAGCCACAGCCATAGCTTCTGTAGCCATAGCCACAGCCCAGGCCCCCAAGGCCGCCCCAGCCCCAGCCAGAGCCATAGCCATAGCCCAGGCCCCCAAGGCCGCCCCAGCCCCAGCCGTAGCCGCGGCCTCCGTAGTAGCTGCCGTAGTAGCTCATGGTGTCAGGGGGAGTGTGTTTCTGTTCAAGACGAGGTCCTGAGAGTGAGTGTCGGCAAGTGGGGAGGGAGCTTATATACCCGAGCCAGCAGGTGCTGAGTCACGTGTAGCCCATTTTGTGTTATTTTTACTCTTATTGCATCTACATAGCTACGTCATTAATTCTTCATTCCCTGACTCAGGGAGAGGTCCGCCCACTCATTAAAATGTCCGAAATGTCTTTGTAGTTAAGGTAGAGTGGCCTTCAAGGTCGTTTTATCACTTTATCAGCGCATCGCGGCCCACACTTTACATATGTGTGAGCTGAGCGTCCCTCACGCCTCAGGGCAGCCGTGGGGAAGCCATTGCATCAGGTCCGGAGAAGGAATCCGTGTTTTCTCAGGCGTGTCGGACCCCAGCGACATTCTTCACGCCCCACAGACCAGCCCCATCCGACCGCGTTTCTCAGTAAACGCTTCTTCATCTGGTTGTCTTCGTTGCTGTACTTTCTCTAGTGGCTGTAGTTCACTTACAAATTAAATCAAAGAAACAGGTCGAATGCAGGGCTCTGCACGTTACCATCTCGTTTTCTAATGTCTTTCCCTCCTTTTGTAAAGTGAGTTACATCTCGTCCAGAGGGAGGGGAGGGAGCAGACGCTGGAGAGGACCGAGAACCGGCTCCCTGAGCACCATGCGGACGCGACAAAGGAGCCAAATATGTTTCCTCTCCCCTGAGACAGTGACCATCACAGCGTACTCACCGTTCCCTTTTCATTCTACTGTGCAGTATAGAAACCATGATTGCTGGTTACAATGGATAACCAATATTGGTATATAATTATTAAGTAAATCCGTTGTTTATTATTTCTTTTAAATATATTTCTATTGATTTCAGAGAGGAAGGGAGAAGGAGAGAGAGATAGAAGCATCAGTGATGAGAGAGAATCACTGAATGGCCGCCTCCTGCACGCCCCCCACTGGGGATGGAGCCTGCAACCGGGGCGTGTGCCCTGACCGGGAATTGAACCCTGACCTCCTGGTTCATAGGTCAATGCTCAACCACTGAGCCACACCAGCCGGGCGGTTGTGTACTCTGTAGTCTTTGTGTTGTCCTGTGGGCGTTGGCGAGTGTGGGATAACATTGGTCTGAAACTCAGAGAGAATGACAGTCACCAAGGCTGCCTCTCGAGGGCTCTAAAGGCTGATCACAGCTCATCCTCTCTCATCGGCTCCTCTCCTCCGGGATGAGTCCCTCCGAGGTGCTCCCTAAAGGCCGTCACACCCTCCTCCGTCCCTCCACTCACTGTGCCTCCCCTTCTCCACCGTGTCTCTCACGTGCTATGCGGTCCCCTCTTTTACAGAAATAGGTTCCATTTTTAGAGCAGTCCAAAGATCACAGAGAAAATTAGCAGGAAGTAGAGAGTTCCTGCACGCCCGCACGCAGGCACCTTCCCCCCGTTGTTAAGCATATGAGACTCGTACGGCGCCGGAGTCACGATGAATGAACCCACATGGACACGCTGTTGGGAATCAGAGCCCACAGCACATGGGAGCTCGCTCTCGTGTTGTCCTCTTCTGCGGGTTTGGACAAATGCATGTCATGTGACCACGAAAACAGGTCATGCAGAATAACCTCACTGCCCTAAAAACCCCTATCCTCCACCTGCTCTTCCCTGTGCCCCCCAAACTCCTGCCACCACCAATCCTCCCCCCGTGGCGTGGGCAGCGGCCTGGGTCGGACACCTCTGTCACTGCTTCCCTCCATCCTGTCATTCTCTCCTGAGCCTCCTTTCATCTCGTCTTGTTTTCTCCTCACGTCCGCTGAGCATGCAGAACCCACTGCTCACGGTGCCGGTAAGAGACCCCCCGCCCCCCTGAGCGATGGACCCGGAAGCCAAATGGAAAGGGACCAAGGGCAGGAAGGGCGGACATCGGTGAAGCTCTCACTCAGCGGCCCCCACAGCGGGGGTCCTGAACGAGGACCAGGGCGGAGGCTGTGGAAGGACCCGCCGCCTGGAAGCCATGAGGCTAACAGAGACGCGAGAAGAGCCGGCATCAGGCCTGGAGTGACTTCCGAGGACCTGGACTGAAGACCAGACCTGACACGCATCCCTCCGGCACCATGACGGCCGCGGCCACAGCACCTCTCGTCTGTGAGGCTGAGGGGAAAGCCTGACCCCCGCGGCCGTGCAGGACCTACTGCTGGCCTGGGGCAGCCGAGGCCGTTAAGGAACCATCGCTCCACCCGGCCGGCGGCTCAGTGGGTGGGCAGCGAACTATGAGCCAGGAGGTCAGGGTTCGATTCCTGGTCAGGGCACAGGCCCGGGTTGCAGGCTCCATCCCCAGTGGGGGATGTGCAGGAGGCAGCTGATCAATGATTCCCCTTCATTCTTTCTCTCTCTTTCTCTCTCTCTCTCTCTCTCCCCCTCCCTCTCTAAAATCCATAAAAATAGTAAAAAGAAAACAAATACGTTGCTTGCTCCTCCTCGTTACATGAAAGCAACACTTCTCAAGCCCCGCCTCCCTGGCCCAGCCTTGGCCACGGCCTCGGAGCTCCGGCCGCTTTCAGGCCAATTAGCCGGAGGCCAGGCCAGGCTGTGCTGCAGCGAAGACACAGCCGATCCTGGGAGGGTCACGGCGTGTGGGACGGTATCAGGACGCTGCTGGGCTCGGTGATGTCACCACGCGTGCACGGGTGGCTCAGACGAAGGCACGTGAGGTTCTGCCCGTGACGTCAGAGAAGGTGCCAGGAGAGGAGTGACGGGCATCGGGGAGGCTGTGGCCGAGAGGCAGCCGGGGCATGGCGGGTGGGCGGGGAGGACGGAGGCGGGGGAGCCTGTCCCTGAGGAGCTGGCCCCGAGGGGCCGACCTGAGACAGGGACACAGAGCCCGCGGGAGGGAGGGAGGCTCCGGGAAGGTGCTCAGCAAAGGCGCCTGCAGAGCCCAGCCCGCTCCTGGGAAGTTTGAACCCACGGACCCGACACGGACAGGTTTCCAGGGATACAGAGGGATGCTCTCGGTGCACCGTCTGTTTCCAAGCAAGTCCAGGATGGAAAACCAGCCAAGCCACCACGGGACACGTTTGCACGGAGACCCACCCCCCAGGAGGCCCCCCAGGAGGCCCCGGCAGTCCCTTCAGGAGACGGTCCGCGGGCAGAGGCGTTGTGTGCACACGTCTCTGAGGTGCCCTGGGGTGCAGCCCCCCGGGGGGCACAGAAAGGGGCCGCACTTCCTTTTTGTTTTGTTAATCCTCACCCAAGGGTTTTCCCCATTGATTGTTATTTTTTTATTTTTAAATATGTTTTTATTGATTTCAGAGAGGAAAGGAGAGGGAGAGAGAGACAGAAACATCAATGATGAGAGAGAATCATTGATCGGCTGCCTCCGGCACGTTCCCCCCTGGGGATCGAGCCCGCAACCCAGGTACGTGCCCCTGACCGAAATCAAACCCGGGACCCTTTGGTCTGCAGGCCGATGCTCTATCCACTGAGTCAGACCAGCTGGGGCTCCCACTGATTTTTTAGAGAGAGTGGAAGAGAGAGGGAATGACAGAGAGAAACGTTGATGTGAGAGAAACACATCGATGGGTTGCCTCCTGCAGGAGCCCCCGCTGGGGCCCAGGCTGGGGAGGAGCCTGCAACCCAGGTACGCGCCCCTGACTGGAATCAAACCCGGGACCCTGGGGTCTGCAGGCTGACGCTCTATCCACTGAGCCACACCGGCCAGGGCCCTGCACTCTCTTGTTTGTCACTGTGGGGCTCGAGCCCCTCTCCCTCCCAAGGCACTGAGAGGCGTGGTGGTCAGATCCGGTTCAGCAAGTCAGTGCCTGTGCTCAGTGAGCCAGTCGGAGACTTTCCTACACATCATAACTTTTAATAGGTTTGGGTTCAGCGCTGTTCACGAGTTATTTCTACAAAGATGCAGCCCAATCAGGAAGGGGCCGCCAAAGAGCCTCCAGCAAGATATTTAAAAATCAGAACAACCGTAGGGGTGCATGGGCGGCGATCGCTGAACTCCACGCCAGCTGTGTCCGTGCAGACACGCCACCCGGGGCGGCAGGCAGCAGGGAGCGCTGCGTGTCCCCGTGAGCATGTCAGGCGCGGCCTCCACGGAGAACAATCACGCGTGTCACGGGCGGCCCTGGAGAAACGGGGGAGTCACGTGAAGAAGGGCATATTCAGTGCAAATGTGGAGACCGGTTTTATCCTATCACTTCTCTTCCTTATCGCCAAATACCAACAAGTTTTTAACCAAACAGAAAAGTAAAGGGTGTCCCAAAATTCACGCAAGAAGTAATTTTGACAGAAAACACAGGTTTATCATTAAAAATTGTAAATTTGTTATTGATTCATAAAGTATACAGTATAGGGTTATGTGTAGAATAGCATATCGGGTCAATGGCCTCCACGGCTTTGCTGGCACATACGCACTCTTTTGTTATTGCCTGAGCAGCCGCATTTTCGCAGAAGAATGGTCCGATGAGGCCTCCAGCACTAAATCCGCACCAAACAGCGACACATTGTGGATGCGTTTGTTTCTCAACAATCACTCGTGGATTTTCTGAACCCCAAATGCGACAATTTTGTCGATTAACCAAGCCATCAAGATGAAAATGAGCCTCATCGAAATTCAGCTACATTTATGCAAAAACGGTCATGGAAAATTTCAACAAAAGAGTGCGTCTGTGCCAGCAAAGCCATGGAGGCCATTTACCCGATATGCTATTCCATACATAACCCTATACTGTATACTTTATGAATCAATAAAAAATTTACCATTTTTAATTATAAACCTGTGTTTTCTATCAAAATTACTTCTTGGGTGAATTTTGGGACACCCTTTACTTGTTCCTCATGCTGGCCTCGCTGTAGAAGTGAAAGTGCCTATAACTGACATTTCAGTGGTAAGTTTAAGCATCCGTGTTGTCTCACTACAAACGCTGAATACGATCTGGTCTTGTGTTTAGAAGAAAAATTTCATTTCAACTGCGTGTGAGGGTTTACATCTCTCTGCCTGTCTGGCCTTGGGTGTGTGTGTGTGTGTGTGTGTGTGTGTGTGTGTGTGTGTGTGTGATGCATATACAGATCCTCTTACTTTAGTTTTTCATGGAGTAGTTTATTTTCTTCATTATCAACTGGTACGGTTACAAATACTCACTCTGATATTTTGAGCTAAATAGAAGAGTGCTACAGACCAAGATCAACAGTAATTGATAGAAATGTGAGGAGTCTGGCAGAAGGCTGACCAGGACTCCTTTGATATTCACAGGGTGAATACCTACATTTTATTACGTGCTGCTGACTCAATGGCCTAAAGCAAACTCCCCAAGACCTGGCAATCTTACTGTTTGCTAAGCATTACCATTGATATGTCTGTTTGCGTCCTAAAGGGAACTGTGTATTCTAGCTAATAGAAGCAGCTGGGAAAGCAGCAACAGGGAGAACTCCACTTCTTTAGTTGGGCTGTTCTCTAGTTCCCCTGGTAATTATAAAAATTAATATTCCGTCTTGTGTATCATTTGTGCGTCAGCCCTCCCTCCAAGTCTTTGAACCCGCGAAAGCCACGCTGACCATGGACTCTCGCAGAAAAGTAAAGGCCACGTACGCCGTCTTAACTTACGCTCGTTTATTGCAAAAAGAACAGAGAATCCCCCAGTTACGAGAATGCAAACAAGAAACGCCAGGGGACATGGTGCAGACAACCATGAGGTGATCACCATTCCTAGTCGTGTCGCTGATGCTTGGACCTTAGCGGGTCCTGGTCCGGCCACGGCAGTCACATTTGGGTCCCCCTTTCACGGCCTCAGATGTGGGGCTGCTGGGCAGGGTTTCAGTAGAAGCCAGAGTATCCATATCCCCCGCAGCAGGACGGACGCCAGCAGCCACAGCCATAGCCTCTGTAGCCATAGCCACAGCCCAGGCCCCCAAGGCCGCCCCAGCCCCAGCCGGAGCCATAGCCACAGCCCAGGCCCCCAAAGCCGCCCCAGCCCCAGCCGTAGCCGCGGCCTCCGTAGTAGCTGCCGTAGTGGCTCATGGTGTCAGGGGGAGTGGGTTTCTGTTCAAGACGAGGTCCTGAGAGTGAGTGTCAGCGAGGGGGGAGGGAGCTTATATACCTGGGCCAGCAGGTGCTGAATCACGTGACCATTCCTCGGTGTCACTCCGCGCATCGCCTGGAATGTTGTCACTCACCGAGGCCGTCTCCTGACACAGCGGCCTCGCTCCCATTAAAATAGTTCTGCTGACCCAGCCTCCCATTGGGCGCCTTGAGCGTGCGGCTTTGCTTTTATGGGAAGACATGGCTGACTCGTCCACGTCGGCACATTCCTGACCCTCAGCGATTGCTCACCGCCAGGCTCATCCCGCCGCCGACACCTGATGGCTCCTTTTATGGTCAGTCGTCCCCTCTGCTCTGCCATCTCCCCATCGATCACTCCTCTCCGACCAATGTCTCCATTGCAGCGACGGCCTCTGAGAGCTTCCCGACGGCGAGAGGGAAGAGGTCATGGCAACCAGCTTCACGTGGAGCAAAACCTTAAAAGTGGAAACAGCAAAGGTTTTCGGAGAGAAAACCAACCCCAAAGCTCTGGCTGGTGAGGAGATTGAGTGGCCATCAGTCTGCAAAGAACTGGTGAGGCAGCCGGTTTAAAAGAGAATAAATAGCCCGGCCAGTGTGGCTCAGTGTTTGAGCATCGATCTATGAACCAGGAGGTCAGGGCACAGGCCCGGGTTGCAGGCTCGATCCCCAATGGGGGGGCGTGCAGGAGGCAGCCGATCAATGATCCTCTCTCATCATGGATGCTTCTATCTCTCTCTCCCTCTCGCTTCCTCTCTGAAATCAATAAGAATATTTTTTAAAGAGAATAAATAACAGGGTGTGTATGGCAGGGTCCAGAGAGTGTTCGGTTCAGAGTTCAACGTGAGGTTCCTCATCATTCCTGATACCAGTTTCCCCAGGTGACTCCGAACACCGTGGGTTTAACCTGAGTCTAAGAGGCCAAATAAATTAAAATCATAATCAAGGCTGTGAATGACCAGAATCTCAGTCCAGGGGTTTTAGCACCCAAATCATAGCCAGACTTGGGAGTTCACAACAATGTAAATTTTAAAAAATATATCTTTATTGATTTCAGAGAGGAAGGAAGAGGGAGAGAGAGAAACATCAATGATGAGAGAGAATCATTGATCGGCTGCCTCCTGCAGGCCCCACACCGGGGATCGAGCCTGCAACCCGGGCGTGTGCCCTGACTGGGAATCGAACTGTGACCTCCAGGCTCATAGGTCGGTGCTCAACCCCTGAGCCACGCCGGCCGGGCCCCACCGATGTGAATTTTAGGGAACCGAGAAGCCATCTGAGCCTTATGGACTGTCTGGGAGGCCTGAGCTGGCTGACACGGCACTGGGCCCGGGGTCTGGATCTGACTCACGGAGAGAAAGGGGCCCTGGAAAGACCAGCCGTCTCTCCCCTCATCTCAGTCCTTGATATTTCCTTCTCGCTGACGTAACAACATGGATAACCGGTGTCCTCAGGAAGGGACACAGTTGTCTTCCCAGCGAAATCATAAAACAAAGGGCACACGTAAGGTAAATGACGACCGTGGACACCCGGTTGCGACGCCACATTAAACCCGCTTATTGGGAAATGATCATGGCGCCCTCCCCCCGTAAAATGCGCTGGAAGAATCTCAGATGAAAAATTAGCATCTGGAGAGTGAAAGCAGAAAGCGCCGGTGGTAAAATAGCCGATGTTTATAGAATTAGTCCAAACTGCTATTGAACAGCTGTCCACACACAGGCAGCTCTTAAATCTCACGCCAATGAGCTCGTAAGCGGGCAATCCATCTTCTCTCCGTGTTCTGAGCTGGAAATAGATCTGACAGGATACAACGCTTGAAAAGTTGGAATTTGATGTTGGACGATTCTCCCGAGAACTGTCCCAAAACAGGTGTCACATCGCATCCTCTTCTCCAATCTGCCACGCCCGTCAGCCACGGCCCTGCCACAGCCTCAGCCCTGCCCACGGGGGTCATGGAAGCCGTGCCCAGCAGCCCAGGAGGCAGGTTAGGAAACACTTTGGAGCAAAGAGCCTGGAAGTTGAGCGTCCTGTCTCTAAGGCTTGGGAACATCAGTGGGTTTCAGTCGAAGTCAAGTCCACATCCCTGGGGCCAGAATCAGGACCAAGACCTCCCAGCTGGAGTCAAAGTCATAGACAGGGCAGTGGCTCCCGCAGCCAGACCAGCGTCCAGGCCACTGCTGTCCACGCCCAGGCCCCAGGCCAGCTCCCAGCGCAGGGTGGGGGTGTGGCTGAAGGCTGTCTGGTTCCTCTGGGTGGAAAGGAACGCGTGAGAGAAGCTCATCGATCTCTCAGCAGCAGATGGGGAAACCACGGGATGTGACGTCAAGTGGACTCAAAGCCCAGACTGCTCTACATAGAAACCCAGCTACGCTATTCTTTCCTAACTGGAGAGAGAGCCAACTAAGGAAGCTTAAACTTCCCTTGGATTTTCCTGCTGAGCTTGCTTTCCACAAAACCTACTGTGGCCCAGCTGACGTGGCTCAGTGGGTTGAGCGTCATCCCAGGCACCAAGTGGTTGCTGGTTCGGTTTCCCATCAGGACACATGCCCGGGTTGTGGGCTAGTTCCCCAGTAGGGGGCGTGCAGGAGGCAGCCCCTCGATGTTTCTCATCATTGATGTTTCTATCTTCTCTCCCTCTCCCTTCCTCTCTCTCTTAAAAAAAAAAAAATCAATAAAAATATTTAAAAACAAAAACCTCTTGTGCTCACAATGAGAAGAGTTGATAGGAACCCGCCCCAGGCTGTGCGCACCCAGGGGCCACGGGGACGTCAGCTGGGTAGTGTCTGTCAGTTCGGTCCTCTTCCCTGGCCGCTCAGCTCTCAGCAAATTCAATGATGTTCGTATTCCTGTCTCTTCAATGTCTAAGCCCCTCTTAGACCTGTTAGTCAGCGAAGCTTCGTTACGGCGTAAAATTTTACTTAATTGATCGCTGACAAGAGGACAATTATTGAGTCACAGAGGCGTTTTTTAAAAACATTTTGTCAACTATCCCATGTCCCATTTCAGCATTTCCTGAATAATGTGTGAATACAACGGTATTTTAAAGGTGAGGATTTTGAGCTTGGCGTTTTAGTCGGCGATCAACAAGGCCAGTGTTCAATGTTTATAACTTATGTTTAGGTAGAAATAGTATTTTTCATACCATTCTTTCAATACTTCTTCAACTTCTTATATCAAAAACTAATAACAAAAAAGTAATAAAAAGCCAAAACAATTTTATAAACTTAGAAGAATTCTTATTTGGTTATTAAAGCAGAAGTTATATTTTATTTATAGCTTATATAGGCAGTGGTATTCCTTCTTCGCCTTCCTCCTTCCCTTTTTTTCTTCCCTCCCCTGCTCTTCCCTTTGTCTTAGGCTGGGTTTTCATTAAACAAGTATTTCCTCAATTTTTTCTTTCTTTGTAGCGAGGCAATTAGTGTAATGATGACGGCGGCGGGGGGCAGGGGGCATTTCTCGATGGCTACTCGTCCTCTGACAGAACAACAAGTATATCTACATCCTAAAAACGCCGGCACTTCGCCTCCTCGCTGTGACTTCACAGTCTTCAGATTTGTAGGAAACACTCAGATCTTGTCACACGGTAGCCAAAGCCCACCTCCCGGCTCTTCCTGCTAAAACGCCGTGTCAAGTCCCTCTGCCCACGAACCCGCATCTCGCTTCTGCACACCCGGAGTTCCTTGCCCTGAGCGTTTGCTCGGACCCTCTCCCCGCGAGTTTTCCTGCCGCTTCCTCCGTCCCTGCCGTCCGTCCGTCCGTCCGTCCGTCCCCACCGGCCCCTCCATCCCTCCCCGTCACTCACTGCCGCTGCCGCCTGGACAGACGGTTCCCGTCCCTGACCAGTCACCGGAGCTGCCGCCGGAGCCCTCTGAGTTGGAGGATGTGAGTCTCGCATCCCCGAGGCCTCAGGCAAGGCCTTGTAAAAGGAGGCGTAATGAGTGTCTGTTAACTTTTAAAAATTTACATTTTCCTGAAACACCATTTAAATATAGAGGATGAGTTTATAGGAGAGAGTCAGCCTGCCCCTGAGCCACACACACACACGTGTGGGCAGACGAAGCGTGTCTGTCATGCCTTCCTCGTGTGTGAGACGAGGCAGGCGATGCCGACGCCCCCAGGGCCCAGCACGTGTGCCCCCAGCTGGGTCCCACACACCAGGAGCCGCTGCCTCCGGGTCCTGGCGGCTGAGCGCCCAGAACCTGGCGGAGTGAGGCTGGGCTCCTGGGACAGGGGAGCGTCCTTCCTGCCCGCCCGGCCTCTGTGGCCTTCACCCCTCGGCCGCCTCCACCATCCCGGGCGGGTCCCCGTGTCCCCTTCACCATCCCAGGCGGGTCCCTGTGTCCCCTCCACCATCCCGGGCGGGTCCCCATGTCCCCACGCCCACTCCCTCGGCCACGGCCGCCTCTGTGAACACGCTTGCTCTCCTCCCTGAGCCCCGTCTCCGGCACAGAAGGGAAGATGCCGTGTTTCCCTGGCCCCACCTGGAGGCTCCACATCCCAATGTGGTCCCATCCGCAAAGGCCAGCTTCCAAGCAGAGTCACTCCCAGGCCTGGGCACCCGGTTGGGTCTCCGTAGACCTTCCGGGGGGAGAAGGGTTCCGCCCGGAGCGCTGACTGTCACGCTGTGTCTCCCGTTACTCGCTTCAGCGCCTCGTGTTGTGATTTTCTCACGGCGAGCTGTTCTTCATTCCTCGGATAAACTCCCTCGGTCGGGAGGTCTGATCTGTTTCATGCATGTGTGGCTAGACGGAATGCGTTCGTATGTTCTTAGGAGCCTCGCATACGTGCTCATGAGAAATACCGGCCTGTAATTCTCCCTGCTGGCGGCATTATGTTTTTATTGTGATAGATCAACCTAAAATGTAGGAGTGTTCCTATTATTCTTTGGAACAGAAAGTGTTTAGAATTCACCAGTGAAGCTATCTGGCCCCACACGGGTATTTTGGGAGAGATTTTTAATCATAGACTTAATTTCTATGTGAAATACAAAACTCCTCAGATATTTTTCTTCTTGAGTCAGTTTTCATAAATCTAATATGACAACATGTATTAAGGACAGAATAAAGAATTTTTGCTTTTACTTCAGATATTTCATTTATGGGGTATTTTAAAACACACCCAGAAAGGGAAAGACTAAATGTTCCGGCAAACATCCCATACCCCTTTCCTAGAGTTTACAATAGTTAATATGTTGATATAATTTATTTTCTCAATGTATCATATATAATAAAGAGCTAAGATGCAAATGGCCATCACGCCCTCACACCATCATGCCTTAACTGCTCAGACACTCAACACTAGGGAGAGAGGAATGGGGACCAGCCAGGCTGCAGCCCAGGAGAGGGACCAGCCGCCCACCCCACGGTCCCAGGCGCCTGCGGCTGCGGCCCAGGCAAGCCACCCGCCCATGATCCCCTGCGGCTGCGGCCAGCCAGGGTGAAGCCAGCCTGGGTCCTGGGTGCCTGCGACCAGCCAGAGGAGGGAATTCTGGGTCGAGGGTGCCGGGTGAGGCAGAGGTGGTTAGGGGCAATCAGGCCAGCAGGGGAGAGTTAGGGGCGATCAGGCAGGCAGGCAGGCGAGCGGTTAGGAGCCAGCAGTCCCGGATTGCGAGAGGCAGTCGGACATCCCCCGAGGGGTCCCAGATTGGAGAGGGTACAGGCCGGGCTGAGGGGACCCCCCTCCCCATGCACCAATTTCATGCACCGGACCTCTAGTTATAACATAATTGACAAACACACTAAAGATTCTTCTCACTTTACATTGAAATTAACAAGATGATTTCCAAGGAATAATACATTCTGAAGCTTGATTATCATCACAGAGCCTTTTACCCTCAGACCTAAAATCCCTGTGTCTGGGTGGGAGAAAGGAGAGGTAGCAGTGAGGAGGAGGAGGAGGAGCAGGAGGAGGAGGAAGAAGAGGAGGGAGAGGAGGAGGAGGGGAAGGAGGAGGAGAAGGAAGAGGGGGAGGGGGAGGTAGATGAAGGGGAGAGAGGGGGGAGGAAGAAGGGAAAGGAGAGAAGAAAGTGAGGAGGAGGAGGCCGACAGGCCCATGGAACAGACCGTGTGGGTACATGTCTCAGACAGAAGAACGCACTGCGGCTGCTGATGGGTCCACGCTTCTCAGCGAAGACCGTGAGGGAGGAGCGACACTCACACCCACTCACTGTGTCAGAGAGTTTGTCTTAGACCCAGAGCTGAGAGCCCGGCTGTGCGGGAGGCCATGAGCGTCCCTCCCACACGGATGTGGGTCCCTGCAGAGCCCCCTCCCATCACCCACTCAGCTCCCCGAGTTCCCTCCACATCACGGTCAGGACCAGGTGCCCACAGAGCAGGCTGGGCGCTGAGGCAGGAGGATGGAGATGGGGGGCGGAGGGGGGCAGTTCTCGATGAGTCGGCCTCACAGGAGACGAAGCCGGGAAACTGGATGGTCCCGACCACTTCCCCGTGGACAGCGGAGTGGATGTGCCCAGAACCACTTCCTCATAATGCATTTCATGAACAAAACAAAACCATTCTTTGTGTCCAAGTTCAATGCTTTATTGGAAGGTGGACAGACAGTCCAATCAGTTCTGACAGCAAACGGAGAGGATCCTGGGAATATGAGGGAGATGCAGGCACAGTTGAAAATCTACCCATAATCCTGGGGAGCTAAAGGCTTTTGTGTGAATAACCCAGCATGAGGTCTGCTGTCCGGTTCCTTAGGTCAAACGTGGGAGGAAGTCCCTTGTAAGTTCAGAGGCTGAGCTGCTGGGCAGGGTTTCAGTAGAAGCCAGAGTATCCGTATCCCCCGCAGCAGGACGGGCGCCAGCAGCCACAGCCATAGCCTCTGTAGCCATAGCCACAGCCCAGGCCCCCAAGGCCGCCCCAGCCCCAGCCGGAGCCATAGCCACAGCCCAGGCCCCCAAGGCCGCCCCAGCCCCAGCCGGAGCCATAGCCACAGCCCAGGCCCCCAAGGCCGCCCCAGCCCCAGCCGCGGCCTCCGTAGCAGCTGCCGTAGTAGCTCATGGTGTCAGAGGTGATTTCGGCTGGAACTGTGTGTCTGTTCTGTGACGGGATGGCCCGGGACGTTTATATACGTGGGCGGGGACAGCCACCTGTGTCACCCAATGGCACACGGTCCTTAGAAACCGTGTCATGCTCTTGTTTCCCAACAGCAAACACACCTGCACATGTTCATGTGAGTTGCTTTCGAGAGTCACGGAGGCATGTGTGGCTTCGGGGAAATTCCTAGAAGAGAATTTTATGTCAATAAGACGCGATCGTGTCTGTCACCCACACACCCGTTCGGGTCTCTGAGTCACAAACCCCATGAACCATCTTCACACTCCAGGTGCCATCATGGCATCGCCCGAGGCTGCGCTCACCTTGAACTGAGCCCCCACCCCCTTTCCGTGGCCGTGGACTCTGCAGAGCCCGGGGGGCCTGTCCGCTCCTGAGAACTCACGTGAAGGGAAGCGTCATTGTTCCCCGAAACGCTGCTCCTGTCCGTCCCGCTGGGCCCGGCTTCCCATCCAACATGCTGTCCTGTCACCTGAGAGCCACACCCGGCAGCAGGGATGCCGTCACTTTTCGGGGAGCCACAGCCTGGGGTCCGCGGGGTTCCTCAGACACTAGGCGTCGTGGAGCAGCAGCCTGTGTGGTGGCTGCCATGGAGATCCTGTGGGAGGGTCCTGCTCGTTGGGGTGAATGGCCCCCCATGGAGACCCTGTGGGAGGGTCCTGCTCCTTGGGGTGAATGGCCCGGGTGGTGCTATCGCCGTCCCGTCTGGTGACTGCTCCCGGCCACGGCTCACTGTGCCGGGAGGAGCTGAACACCAGGATCCGTGCGTGTGAGTGCAGTCTGCCTCACTGTGCAGCTCTCTCTCTCTCTCTCTCTCTCTCTCTCTCTCTCTCTCCTCTCTTTATTGGTTTCAGAGAGTAAGGGAGAGGGAGAGAGAGAGAAACATCCATGATGAGAGAGAATCATGGACTGGCTGCCTCCTGCAGGCCCCACACTGGGGATGGAGCCCACAACCAGGCCTGTGCCCTGACTGGGAATGGAACCCTGACCTCCTGGCTCCTAGGTCGATGCTCAGCCCCTGAGCCACCCGGCCAGGCCACAGAATTGTAATTATATTTCCGTCTGACCCGGAAGCTCATCTCGATCACAGGAACCTTTATGTCTTTCTACCTCGGGCACTGAGTACCTCTGGGGCACAGGGTGACACCACGTTCCCTGGGGTGATGGTTGAATAAAGGAACCATGGGTCCATCCTGGGAGGCCCTGGCCACAGCGTCACCAGCCTGTCACCCTGCCCGGGCCGGGCTCCTGCGGGCACAGCGGGCACAGCTGTTTCATAGATGCCCGCGCCCAGTTCACCTGGTAGCAGGGATTTTTAAAAATGTGGACGAATGTACAAGGATCCTGTAAAGTTTGTAGACGTGTTGGCATTGGCTCCTTGAGCTTGTACTGCACACGACACGCTACAGACAGACAGACGCACTGCGGACAGACAGACAGGCTGCAGTGTCATGGGTACTGTCCTCACTGCAATCTGTGCCTCCGGCCTTGGGGGCGGACAGTGGGGGTCCTTGCAGGACGTTCCCCAACCCAAGCCGAGGGCCCTCTCTGTCGTGGTCATCGTGCTCCTGAGAGAAATTAAGGTGGCGTCTTGCAGAGATTCTTTTACTCTGTTCTCCAAACTTTATGTGCTTCTGCCTTTGGCCAGTCTGAGTTATGGAATCCCAAGCTAAGGGTGCTGCTGTCGTAAATTACTACTAAGTAGGTCGCGTGCTGACCCGGCGTGTGGTTGTGTGGACGCAGAAGCTGCCACCCATTCTCAGGCATTGGAAGAGAACTTTTGTCCCGACAACTAAAAAAAAAGGTTCTTCAAACAGATCACAGGATTCCACTGAAGGGTTTCGTCACCAGTGAAGCAAGCAGTGGGTGGGTGTGTCTTTTAATTAAATAAAAGGTGAAGACAGCAGCTGGAGGTACAAACAGTAGGCGAACAGAACAGCCAGGACAACGTGGGCACCTACGGGAACGTGGACACAGAAACGGAGCTCACACACATGCACTCACACACATGCACTCTCACACATGCAATCACACACATGTGCACTCACACACATGCACGCACGTGTGATCACACACATGCACACACACATGCACACACTGTAGACATGGACTCGGGCCCTTAAGAAGGATCACACACTGAGTGACAGACACGCTGCAGACAAACAGATGTGCTGCAAACAGACAGACATGCACTGCAATCATTCAGACAGACATGCTGTAGATGGACACACATGAACTCCCACCTGCTGTGCGCACACAGGCAAAGCCTATCCATGCAGCGCGGACAAGAAACTAGGACACGTGCAGACGCCCAGCGAAGGCAGTTTATTGTCGAGTGAGTCCCCCACGTCCATGAGCCATCGGAAGGGGGTTCTCCCAGAACATGTATCCGCCCGGGGAGTCACTCCCCACACTGTGCCCCGCCCCGTTCCAACCGCAAGTGCGATGGTTTTGTCAGGTCGGTGCTGGGTGCTGGGTGCTGGGTGCTGGGTGCTGGGTGCTGAGGTCCAAGGCCGCCGCAGGGGCCCAGGGCTGCCCATCTCTCCAGAATCTCAGAGGGGCAGGGGCTGGGGGCCCCGCTCAGCCCATCCAGTCCCGGCAGGTGTCTCAGTAGCAGCCGGACCAGTACCTCCCATAGCAGCAGGGCCGGTAGCAGCTGTACCCATAGCCGCCGTAGCCGCCGTAGCCGCCGTAGCCACCGTAGCCGCCGTAGCCACCAAAGCCACCGTAGCCACAGCCATAGCCACAGCCCAGGCCGCCCCAGCCGCAGCCCAGGCCGCCCAGGCCGTAGCCGCAGCCCAGGCCTCCGTAGTAGCCGCCGTAGAAGCTCATGGTGTCAGGGAGGGTGCAGAACAGGTGCTGCTCACAGACTCTGCCCGTCTGGCCTCCGCGGGGCCTTTTATGCGCCCTCGGCAGGGGCGTGGCAGCGAGCCGCGGGCATGTGGCAGCCAATTAGTGGGGAGCCTGCGTCATGCACAGCGTGCTCATCGGGACAGAGCCCCGCGCGCACTCATGTGGATTCCTCACGCTGCCTCTGGAGATGCGCACACGCCTGTGGTCATCCAGCCACACTCGGGCCACACGCAGGCTCCGTGACAGGCTCCTGGCGATGCCCAGCCGGACACCACACAGGCCATGGGCGGCTTTGAAAGGAGGATGTCACCTCTTGGCCGACGTCACCGACACCCGGAGACCCCAGAGCGCAGGGCAGGACTCCCAGGTCCCTTCCTGTGATCGCCAGCCCTGCCTGGGGGGAGACGCCCACTGTCCAGGCAGATCCTGCTTCAAGTCTCCTTTTAGGTTTTTTGTTTGCTTGGGGCAGGATGGATTGGGTGTTTGATTGCCAACAGCGTTTTTAGACTCGCGGCCGCCGTTCTCACTGGGCTGGGCGTTTTCATGTGGTTTCGGGGCTGAGTTTTATATGCATCTGCATTTCGTCAGCACGCGATCTAAGAGACGCTTGTCAGGGAAAGCAAGTATGCAAATCATGTGTGTGTGACACTGACGTGTGTGATAGCCACGTAGCACACGTGTCGTAAGCGTATGTATTGCGAAGTCTATTGACGACTCTCGCCTCTAAGCCTGTCCTTGGTGAATGAGTCACTTCTCACCCTCTCTCTGACGGGTTCCCTGAGTGTTTCATAGTAAAACCCTCAGCCCAGAGAAAGACACGCCAAGAACCGTGCACCCACGTGTGCAGGGGCCACGGGCAGCATCAGCAGCACAGGTGGAGGGTCCGGCAGTTAAGTTCCGGGGGTGTGTGTGTGCACGTAGTGAGCCACGCCCTCCCGGGTCCTGCCGGGACACACAGCCGCGCTGCTTCATAAAGCTGCACATTTC
Source organism: Myotis daubentonii (assembly GCF_963259705.1). Taxonomy (NCBI): domain Eukaryota; kingdom Metazoa; phylum Chordata; class Mammalia; order Chiroptera; family Vespertilionidae; genus Myotis; species Myotis daubentonii. Next base: position 669,944 of record NC_081842.1, read on the forward strand.
TTTCCCCAGTGCCAGCCGGCTCGGTCGCCAAGAACAGTGCGTGTTCTGTGAATAAACTCCCTTCCGTCTCTACCCGTTCATCGCCGCTGCTATAAAGAATGATGGCGGTGTTGCAAGCGATGCATCAAAATGGCAAGGAGCCTCCACGTACTTGGGCTGGGGCCAGAGTCTTCATGCGGCGGAATGATCAGAGACCAAACACGTTTAATCTTTTTCTGGGTGGAGGTTTTATTTTAAATATCTGATACCAAATCTCTAGATCCTGTTCTTGGCATGATCCCAATGGCAATAATACTTGGGAAAGATAAAGGCCTAACAGTTCGTTATGTAATGACCCTGTGCACGTTCTGCTGTGGAGAAGGGAACCAGCCTCTACGTCTGTACTTTCCGAGATGATGGCTTCCGACTGCGTGCTCTGGTCAGTGTTATCGTCCATGTCAAAGCCACGCGTGGACTTCGCAGGGGACGCTGACCTGGGGCGGGGATTTCCAGTTGCCATGGTTACAGGCCGTCTTTCTGTAGAGGATGTCACTGCACCCGAAAAAGTACACAGACCAAGAGATGATGCAGTGGGATGTGAATAGTGTAAAACTTATTCAATGATCAGACTTGGAAAAGACAAGAAAATCGAATCAACTACCGGGGAGAGCAACAAAAGGCTACCATTAGATGGATAGTTATAAAATAAGCATTATACACGATAAGACTTTCATGTACACTAGCAGCGCCTTTCAGAACATGTCATTCAACAACTAGAGGCCCGGTGCATGAAATTCCTGCACAGGTGCAGTCCCTAGTCCTGGCCGGTGATCAAAGCACAAGAGCCTGGCACGGAAGGGCAGATCCCAGCTGACCTCTGGGCCCCCACACACCCCTCTCTGCCTGAGTCATCGGGCCCCCGCCTGGCTCCCTCAGCGCCTGGGAAAGACAAAACTGGCCTCTGTCTGCGGGGCGATCGGGCCCCGCTCCCATCCACCTTGGCCTGGTGCCGCCTGCTCACCTGCTCCACCACCCCGCCGGGGTCCTGCTCTTTTCGGGGCCCATCAGGGCCCGCAGCGCCTCCACTGCCACCCACTACCAGCGCCAGGTCACTGACACCCACCATGTTCTGCACCGCCCCCTGGTGGTCAGCACACGTCATAGTGAGCAGTCAAACTCCCAGTCAAGGGGACAATTTGCATATTAGCCTTTTATCAGATAGGATAGCTTTTTCCAGTTTCAATAACAGTGTCAAACCGAACGATGGAATGAGCAAGGAGTGGATGAGATGCTGGCATTGGTGGAAAAGCTGTATGGAGAGATATAGGAGACCTGCATGACGTTACACCACCTAGTTCATTGTGTGAGAACATGAAACACAGAAATGATCGCAGCCTCCCAATTTCAATCTATGAATATAAGGGGCCCTAATCTATATCACAGTGTGATTTGGGGCCCGGGGGTTTCCAAATTATCTTCTTTACCTGAAAAACGAATATTGTTTTCCACATCAGAACTTTTCCAGTAGGTATTAAAATAGATAAAAGAAACAGCATGGGACCATGGTTAGAATTAAAAGCTCATGAAAATACACTAAACTGTTCAATTTATCTTCATGTTCATTTTTCTCCTAGTGCTTTCTTTAGGAATTTTGTGAATATAAAAAAGGGTGTTACCTTTCTAGTTATCTTCTGTGCTGTCTTTTTTAAGTTTAAGTACAAAAGCAATGTGAACTTTACGAAGTGTATTTCCATGTTGGTCTATGTAACCTTTGAAGATCTAGAAAAAACACTCTTGAAAGATTTATTGGACACATTTTCATTTGTTTCCGTAATTACTACTCTAATTGCCCGTTTCTTCTTGAAATATTTATAGAGTTAAAGCCTGACTTTATTGGGATATTTTCAACTTACTAGCATACTTCTTGAATGATGTTGACCTATAATTTGTAAGAAAAAGCCCTTCTGTGATTATTTTATATCTTCTTGCTTATATTTAACTTTTTATACATATACACACAAACAAAATTTACATCATAGATTTTTTTTCTTTTTCTTTTTTATTTCTTCAACCCACTGACCAATTTATCAACTCTACTATCTTTTTGTATTCTAATGTTTAGTGTTTGCATTAATTTTTGTTACTTTCTTTTTCCATGCACTTTGTAATTGCCTGTTTGGCCTTTTTCTAACTTTTGAACTTCATAAATATATCTTTAATTTCATTCCTTTAATTGTTAATATTAAATAAGACACATATTTAAAGTATCACATGTTTCACTTTATATATTGAAACACAAATTTATATTTTCATATGAAATAAAACAGATTTCCTGTTTTATTGTCTTATCCTTGATTTTTTTCTTCTACTCAGTACTTAATTAAAATACATACTAGTATTTCAATAAAGTTTTTATTAAACCAGTCTCTAGTTTGTTATCATCCTGGGTTAATACATACAAATTTTTCATCTTTGTAAGTTATTGAGCTTTTTCAGAAACACAGAATATTTTGCTATTCTTCTGAATATTCTACAAATTACTGAAGAAAATGATTAAGAATATTACTGTCATTCTCTACTGTATCGACTGTATTTCTCATTTCACCTATGTATTTTTCTCCTAAATGTATAGTTGCATGTTAAATTACCTAACATCAGTTGTATTCCTCTGGAATTTGGTTATTTCTGATATTTAATTTCCTATCATTTCAAGCTCTATTATTTGGCTCAGAGTTGACAAGAATTGTCACTTTATTGCCAACAAGAGGCCGGGTGCACGAATTCGTGCACGGGTGGGGTCCGGCCAGCCCGCCCCGATGGGGGCCCATCAGGCTGGGCCGGTGGGGCAGAGGGGCCACGGGAGGTTGGCCGGGTGGCCCCGCCCTGATTGGGGTGTTGGGGGCCGATCGGGGGCAGGGCCGGCCACGGGAGGGCAGTCCTTCTGTGGTTGGTGTGATTCTCTTCATTTGACCTCTGCCTTCTGAGACCGAACCTGGGTTTTCCGTCACTCCTGGCCTTCATTCGTGTGCTTTCAGTTTGGGCGTGGAGACCTCACTCGGACGTTCAGGGCTCCTGTCTTTGAGCCGCTGTGTCGTTACCGCCTCCTTCCCCTGCCCCTTTCTCCTTCCCAACTCCTTCCTTCTCCCGCTTCCTCCGCCAAGTTTACTGGGTCTGTGGTGACTCAATCTGAATGTTGACTCACTAATCAAGTCAGTGGGCGTTTCTTAATTTGGCTCACGAAAGGGCTCACAGCAAAGGTGTTGGGGGCTGACCAGGGGCCGGGCCGCCAGGAGGGGGCGCCGACCGGGGTCCGGATCAGGCCAGTTGGCTGCCGCAGTGTGCGTCATAGCCACCGATCATTCCGGTCGTTCTGGTCCTTCCACCGTTCCGGTCGCTGGGCTTTCATATGTATAGATTGCTCTGTTATCAATGTGCAGCACTACATTTGGGCCAGGTAATTCTTTCAATTTGTTCTTTATCTCAGAAGACTTTTGGTGCTCTTGTTTTTATCCTGTTTTGCCTTTTAACTATTTGGCTATTTTTTTTTTTTTAATAAAAGTTTACCTTTTTCCTGTGGAAAGCAAATGGCCCCTACTGACACCTAGCGGGAGCCACTCCGCAACGTAAGGAGGTTGATCTGCTGGAATTGTCACGGGTGAGATAAAGGCCACTTTGGGAGCAATCCGGTAGCGATGCCTCCGTCCTGGTCACAAAGCTCTGGAAGTTATGGGCCCGTCAATGTACCAAACCACTGAAAACTTAGATTTTGTTCTCACAGTGGCCTTCAGGCCGAGTGGCCTCCGTGTGGGGCTTGAAGTGCTTCTGGTCACATTGGGAGGGCACGTTGTGTGAATAAGTCGTCCTGGGCTGATACTGTTAAACGTCCAGGTTGTGGAATTCCTGGCCTTCTGATTCCTGACTCAGAACACCACTTCCTCCTCATTCCCAGCCTGGCCGCTCCTCACGGGGAAGCAGGAGGCCCGGTGGCCTTCCTGACAGCGACTTCTCGGAGGAAATGAACAAGTCAGTGTGTGATGACCACTCCATTCCCGTATGGATCAGCGATGAGGTGGTGATAACATGGGCCTGTGACAGTCATTTGTCTCTAAATTAACCAAACGGCCTGACTATAACGTGGATTTCCACGTGGGTTAACTATAAGGGGTGTTCACACCCCAAGCAAACTCCAGCACTGCTGTTTCTGCAGCAATCACGTCTTATTCTGTACAAACGAACTGGCTGTGTGCTATCGGTCACCCACTCGGGCTTGGTCATGTCAGCCCCTGCGACACGGACTTGTTCCCGAGGCTCTCACGGGACCTGCCACCTACCTGAGCCTGACGCTGAGGAGCCGGACTAGACGCGGCTCCTTCCCGCCAACGCCTTCCCCTCCGGAGGCATCCGCACCGCAAGGCTTTGCTGGAGTTTGGTCACCGAACCCGCTCGGCCTGCCTGGCCTTCAGCAGCCTCCGTGACAAGGCAGCTCACGTTGGCCAAAAGGAAAAGGGATGTTTTGACTTAAGAAGTAGGATGTGTATGTAGGAGAGCAGACACGCATGTGCACGGCAGTGATGACAGACATAACATAAAGCCTATGGCACCGCTTTCTATGCATCCCGTGCAGTTGTGGTTCTGTCGCCGTGGCGAGGTACCGACGCCCAAGCCATCTCTCGGTCAGCATGGCAGCGGCGATGGTAGAGAGGACGTGTCCGACTCCAGAAAAGTCGTGATCCTACTGGCTCCGAAGTTATTGCCAGCTGTTCTCCGTGTCCAGAACCATTGGGGAGCTACCGTTGTTGGGGACGGCTTTGTATCTTCTCTCATTAACGTGTCACGAAACCCTGAGAGACAGACGTGCCCCCAGGGTAGTGAATCGCGCAGTTGAGGCACAGAGAGGCTGAGTAATTGGCCCCAAAGCACACACAGCAGGTGGGGGCTCCGAACAGACCTGCGCAGTGTGGGCCCCACTCGCCTTCGTCAGCTTCGTCTTGCCTCCCGACGGCCACGTTCCTCCCCCGGGAGCATGAAGAGCTGACATAGTCGGGACCCCCCCCCCCCCCTCGCACACACACTTCTTTGGATCTGATGGGATCACGTCTGGAAATTTGCTCCACAACCACCTGGGAAGATCCAGTTCGGAGCACCCTCTGGGGGTGCTCCTGGTCACCCTCCAAACCACTGCGAGTCCGGCGTCTTCTCCAGCCCAGGAGGCCGGGGAGCTGAGCGCCGTGGGCCGCGAGACGCCTGCAGGGGTTTCCCGTCTCCTGCTGACAAGGGAAGAACAGTAGCTACATGGGCGTGAAGCGGAAAATAGAAATCCCGGCCCCGGAGGGGCTCAGCATTAAAGGAGGAGCGGAGCCGGGCCTGGCTCAGTGGCTGAGCGCCAACCCATGAACCAGGAGGTCACAGTTGGCTTCCCGGTCAGGGCACAGGCCCGGGCTGCAGGTCGATCCCCAGCAGGAGGCAGCCGATCGGTGCTTCTCTCTCATCATGGATGCTTCTCTCTCCCTCCCTCTCCCTTCCTCTCTGAAATCAATAAAAACATATTTAAAAAATAAATAAGAAAGTAAGTGAAGGGTGCGGCAGAGCTGGCCTGACGGGTGCGATCCCACGGCCGGAGCGGGTGTGGGAGGGAGGGTGAGCTACGGCTTTGCCCTGGCGCTGGTTTTGCTGTGACCACAGGAGACGGAAAGCTTGTTGTGATTGGGGGTGATGAGTGTCAGTCACGCAGAGCCACGCGGAACCTGGTTCTTGATGCGGAGGCGCGTGGATTGGTATTTTCAGTCACATCATCGTCATCATCATCATCATCATCATCGTCATTGTCGCCGCATATACAGGGCGGGCAAAAGTAGGTTTACAGTTGTGAGCACACAAAACAGTTTATTCTCACAATAAACCATCGTATTCTTTTCCCAACAAACAACTGTAAACCTACTGTTGCCCCCATTTAACGGATATGATTCCTATATTGACGGTTTTTTCACTCATTTGTTAACTCATTTATTCAGTGAGGAGCCAGCCCTCTGTTAGGAAAATGCTGCTAATGGCCAAGAATACAGGCAGAGACGAGGCGAGACGGGACGCGTGGAGGGACGCGTCCCTCTCTGCGCATTGAAAAGCCGCTCTGAGTGTCTATGCCTTTCCGTGTGCTCGTCCCGCTCTCTCGGGGGGACTCTGTCTTATCCTCGTTGTGTGAGAGGCTCAGCTCATACGCTGTGTGTGAACTAGTGACTTAGTAACCCCCAGTGGCCTAGCCCTGAAACAAACAGCGTAAACAAATGTTAACTGAACTCCAGGGTCTGTGTGAGGAGCGGGGAGACCCCTGGGCCTCTATGACCCCATAACTAAGCAGGGGCGTGGGAGGCAGACAATACCATTCTCAGCTGCTGGGAGGCTCAGGTTGAGGCTAAACCTTTAAGGGAGGCCGGCTGATGGAGGGGGCGGCATCGTCACGGAGGCCCTGGGTTCCACAAACAAGGAGCAGCGGAGAGCTGCTGGCGGGAAGCAGGTAGGGTGGCTGCCGGCCTGCGGGGGAGTCGCTGGGAGCCAATGGCTTATCACTGGCCGGACCCTTGTGTCCTGCGCATGAGGCCGGATTGTGTGTAGTTAGTGACAGGCCAGAGCCACAGGGCACAGCCCGGCCGGAGGCAGCACACCCTCCAGGTGGGATGGAGGCAGCACCAGGAAGCAGGACATGAAATCAGGAAAAGCACAAAACGGGAGCCAAGGGGAGATGCGGCCACGGAACCCAACGCCACAAAAGCAGAGGACAAACGCAAGACAAGGCGCGGAGACGGCGCGGGGGCTGCTGGGGGCTGAGCGAGGACACCCTGGGGTGGCAGGGAGAGCAGGAGGCAGGTTGGCGCGGACTGAAGACGAATGGGAGCCTGAGAGAACGCGATCGGACAGCTGAGATGGAAGAGGCGTTGAGAAGAGGAGCCGAGAGCGCCCAGGGCTGGGACACCTGAGCAAGTTTATAGCCTAAAGGGGTGTCGGTGGGAACAGGAGCTGAAAGTGCAGGAGATGGTGGAAGGGTCAGTCGAGCAGGGCGCTGAAGGGTTGCATTCATCGCAACATGAAGACATGTCTGGACGGGAGGGAGGGCAGTTTCCACTGAGACGGGGCTGAGAGGCTGAGAGGCTGAGAGGCTCAGAGGCTGAGAGGCTGGGGGCGGGGGCGCGAATGGAGGTGGGTGTGCGGGGAGAGGGCAGTCGGGGTGCTCTTTTCTCCATGAAATAAGCAGCTGGATTGCAGGCAGCAAAGGGCAGGGGCAGCAGGAAGCCCTGGACAGCGGGGAGCAGGGGAGGGGGTGTCACCGCAGGGAGGGAGGAGGCCGAGGACAGGCAGGACGCTCCAGCCGCACCAGGACCCGCCAGACAAGGACCCGTGGCCGCCAGGTGACCAGTGGCCCGGCCCGCAGGCCAGGCCCATGCTCCCAGCAGCTGGGAGGAGCGGAGTTTGGAGCAAGAAGACTTGAATGAAAGCACAGGCGAGAGCTGACAGTGTGGGCAGCGGAAGGAGAAGGAGCCTGTGAAAGACATGTGATCGATGAAACACGCGTGTACTCTGTGCCCAAACCAGGACCCTTGAGGATTAAAGATGGCATGAGAGATAGTAATCACAGGCGACCCAGGGGAACCTTAGCCCAGGTGGGAAATTAAGTCACAAAGAGATGGCCAAACCTCTCTCTGAATGTAGACGGTATGGGTGGAGGGAGGTGGGAGGACCGGGCGACAGGCCAGTGCGGTCCTGGGTTTTGTGTGTGGAAGAGGAGCAGGTGCGGACACTGACAGGTGTGCAGAGGGCTGCTCAGGGCAGAGCGGGTGCAGGGAGGAGGGACAGTGGGGACAGTGTGACGGAACTGCTGGTCCACGTGATAGTTCCACGTTCCCGCTGCAGGTGCGGAGGGGATTTAGTGCCGGAGCCGCAGCCCCCAAGGCTCCTGGGACGGGGATGGTGACGGTGCTGACAGACGGGGGGCCGATGGAGAGAAGGAAAGAGTCGGGGACCTAAAAGAGAAGCCGGAAGGACCCAGTGTGAGAAGAGCCCTGGGGGCTGTCTTCTGGGGAGCCAATCAGAGAGGCGGGATTAACCATCGGCTGAGCACAGAGAACCAGCAGTCTCACGTCTCCAATGATTAGAAAGGTGGACATAGGTCGCATTACACAGAGGAACAGAGACGTGATCTTGGTGCTGTATGAGCTGTGGGGATTTTATTAAGTCCCCTAAGCTTTTTGTACCGCAATTTCCATGTGACAAGGTCCCTAACTCTGTCACATTTTCATGGGCATCACATAGATGCAATGGCTGAGGGACCTGTGCTCGACAACCCATTCAACAATGTCATTGTGAGGGCACTCTGTGGGGTTGGTGCTCTGGGTAGAACTGCAGGACCCCCAGAGGGGATACAAAAGTCCTGGGGAGCAGCTACCGGGGTAAAACAGGCCACGACCAGCATCTTCATGAGTGCGGACCTACAGGAGCCCTCTGCCAGGAAATGCTCAGTGCGAGTGCAGCCCAGCCTTGCCCTCCAATGAGATCCAGTCCGGACTCATTAGCATAAACTTAGCTGTCAAAGCAGTGAGTGGAGCTCATTTAATAGGCTCATTCCAGACAGACACGCCCCGCCCTCCCCAGAACCTGGACTCGTGGATGAAGCTTTGAACCCACGTGTTCCGATGAGTAGATCCTCGATGGGCACTGTTCTCCTGGACGTGTCATTGGCTCAAGACAAGGCCCAGGCGACACAAAACAAACACGGTTCCCAGTAAGAGTGAGAGACTCTATACTAATGGTCGTTAACTACCGAGTCCTCTCCTGATCCACTGACAGGAGTGACCTGCACATTCCGGGCGGTAAGTGAATGTTTCCTGCGTGAGTCACAGACGCGATGGCATTCCCGGGCCCTTCTCGCGGATATAAAGCTTCCAGGGGAGGAGGCGACATTCACACTCAGAAACGTCCCTCTTCGCCTCAACCCAACCCTCACCCTCCGCCAGCATGTGCTGCAACTACTACGGGAACTCCTATGGGGGCTGTGGCTACGGCTGTGGCTACGGCTCTGGCTATGGCTGTGGCTATGGCTCTGGGTATGGCTGTGGCTACGGCTCTGGGTATGGCTGTGGCTATGGATCCAGATATGGCTGTGGATATGGCTCTGGATACGGCTGCGGCTACGGCTCTGGCTATGGCTGTGGCTATGGCTCTGGGTATGGCTGTGGCTACGGCTCTGGGTATGGCTGTGGCTATGGCTGTGGCTATGGCTCTGGGTATGGCTGTGGCTATGGATCCAGATATGGCTGTGGATATGGCTCTGGATACGGCTGTAGCTACGGCTCTGGCTATGGCAGTGGCTGCTGTACCTTCCGACCATGCTGCTACCGACGATGCTATTCCTCTTGCTGCTAGAACATCGCCTAGAACACTCTGCACCTCCAACATAATATTGAAAATTTATGCTTTTCCCTGAATGATGCCCCATTCATCATCTCTACACTCCAGTGAGGATTGGACACCTCCTGTTTTTACATCCAAGTCTTTTTGTTATTGAGGAAGTAGGAATGTGTCCATTGTGGGACCTGAACACGGAAGACGTGATTGTGAATGCGTTCCCAATGTCCTCGCTCGGCTTTTCTATCCTATGAAGTTGTGTTGTCCTGGGACACAAATACGCCAGAGTTGGAAGAAATTATTCTTTTTCAATAAACAAACTTGATGTGACGTAAGTAACTGTGTTTGTGTCAGAATCGTCACTGTCCCTGTGTCCTTCCCAGGAGGCTGTTCAGCAACCGTGTCCGCCGATCCCTGGGTTTCTTATTCCGTCATCGACTGCATGTGCCATTCTCTCACCAGCACACATGGTCCTGTTTACTGCAGGTCGCAGTAGGTCTTAGTGCTGGTTAATGTGCGTGTTCCAACCTGCTCCTCTTCATAATTTTCGTGGCTCTTCTGGTTTCTTTGTTTTCCATCTAAACTTTAGAATCAGCTTGTCAAAATCTACAAAAATACCCTGCTGAGAGTTTTATTGGGATGGAATGGAATCCATTCACCAATTGTGGGGGAGTGGATTCTTCACACTATTGAGTCTTTTGGTCCATAAACATGGTGTGTGGGTCCCCTTTTATTTCTGTGGCGGGTTCTCATTCAAATTCAATGATGAGCATTGTACTCACTGAAGGCATATTCTGGATGGGGAGGCATATAGCAGTGCAAAATCAAGGACACACCTAAATAACTAAATACAAATAGTAAATTAACAGAATTATAAAAGGTGTTTATAATAACTAATGTCATAAACAGTGGGTTGCTGTGAAATATCACGTGGCCTATAAAACTCACTGAAGAAACAGACACTCTTCACAGGCTTGTAACTTCTAAATACATTGAACCAATAATAACCCTCCAGAACAGAAAACTTCACGGGAAAATTCTACAAAAGTTTTAAACAATAAGTTACACCAATTCTCTACAATCACTTCCAGAAATATAATCCGATAGAAAACTTACCAACTCATTCAATGAGGTCACCATTACCTTAATACCAACACCAGGGAAAGACATTACAAAAATAAAGACTACAGTCATATACCTAATGAACATAGATACAAAAAGTATAAATGAACATGGTACAAAAATTAAGCATCAGCAATTTGACTACAGCATTCTATAGGAAGAATTATACACATCCACCTCACGAGATATACCCCAATTATGCAAGGGTGGTTTGGTGCTCAAAAATGAATTCATGTAATTTATTACATTAGCAGCCTGAAGAAGAAAAATCACATGATCGGTCAATATGTGTCAAAATCCAACATCCATTCATGAATAAAATGTTCCCGTAATCAGGAAAAAACGGAACTTCCTCAACTTGATGGAGAATATAATATGTACACAAATCCTATCAGCAGCATCACTCACACTTAACAGCAAGAAACCAGACATTTCCCGCTGCCATCAGGAGCAAGGCAAGGACGTTCTCTCCGTTTTTCTCCTCAGTGTCATATTGGAAGAACTTGCTGATGCAATAACACAAGATCAAGAAATAAAAGTCATATTTATGAGAGAAAGAAAGAAAAAAAGATGAAAAAATGAAAGGAAAGATGGAAGGAAAGGGGGAAGGAAGGAAGGAAGGAAGGAAGGAAACTGTCTTTTTCTACTTGGGCATGATTGTCTAGAAGAAAATCCAAAAGAAAAAACGGAGAAAACAAAACTTCTGTAAGTAACAAGTGATTGAAGCAAGGATAGAGTATACAAAGTCATTATACAAAAGTCAATTGCTTTTCTACATATTAATATGAAATTAGACAATAATAGCATGGACTATAGCAGCCAAAATATAACATACTTAGATATAAATCTAAAAGACATGTGTACATGATTTATATGATCAAAACCATAAAACTCTGAAGTAAGAAATTAGGGAAGAAATAGCCCTGTCTGGTTTGGATCAGCGGATAGAGTGTCGTGTCGGCCTGCGGACTCAAGGGTCCCAGGTTCGATTCCGGTCAAGGGCTTGTGCCTTGGTTGCAGGCACATCCCCAGTGGGGAGTGTGCAGGAGGCAGCTGATCGATGTTCCTCTCTCATCGATGTTTCTAGCTCTCTATCCTTCTCCCTTCCTCTCTCTGAAAAATCAATAAAATGTATTTTAAAAAAAGAAATTTGGGAAGAAATAAATGAATAGCTATTCTATGTTTACGGATGGGAGGACTCAATACTCTGAAGATAGTTCTCAGATTCCCTACAATCCCACTCAAAGTTCCAGCCTATTGTTGTGTGGATTTCACCAAAGTGATTGTAACGTTTCCAGGGCGAGGGGGGCCCAGAACAGCCAGCACAATGTCGAGGGAAGAAGCCAGTTGGAGAACGAACTCTACCCGACTTCATTCTCACGTTGAAGCACAGGCATCAGCACAGGGAGGCTATTCCTGAAGAAATAGAACCGGCTGTTATGAGTGAGATCTATGCGTAGTCTCATTCGCCACATTTATTAAACTCTTAACAGGGGTCATTCATTGTGTGCTGTGAACAGAGAACGAACGCATGTGACCCCTGCTTTCTAAAAGTGTGGGAAACGCAAATAATACACAAGCTATAAAGATGGAATGATTGCTCTAACACAGTGATGGCGTGTCAGCATTTTGAAAAACCCTAACTTAACTCTGGTGCTATCTCACATATAGAAATTTTTTAATATTTGCAGCCATAGTAAAACCAAGAATTATATTTTTGATATTTATTTTCTTTATTTAAAGGCCATTTAAAAAAGAAAAATCAACCAAAAAAGTGAATTCGTGTGTCACCTCTAACAGGCGTGTCATAGGTTCGCCATCACTGCTCTAATATGATGACACACAGGGGTGCTTGGGAAACGCAGAGGAAGAAGTCAGAGGAGAGGCCAGGACGAAGAGTAAGAAGAGAGAGGCGTCGGGAATCTACATGAAGAAGAGACCAACTTCCAGCTTAAACAGGAAGGGGGTGGGTCAGAGTCGGCTAACCACACGCGAAGGGAAACAGCTTTGAGGTCGGGAGACGGGGCCCAGATGCTGACCCCGCATTGCGGTCGCCCCCTCTATCCCGGAGGAGATGCCATAGTTTGGCGTCAGGAAGACCTCGGCAGGCGCGACAGTGAGCGCCCAAGCTGACCCCCACGGACACCCAGCCACGTGTAACGGCCTCCCGTGCAGCGTGGGACCAGCACTTGCCTCTCACGTTGGGAGAAAAAACTCACTTTTATGATCATGTTATGCTTGGGGCTGGTCTGAAAAATTCAAGATGAATAAATTGAGTTTCAGTTTTAAAAATGATAACTTTTTAGCATAAATATGTCTCGTGCTCTCTCAGGGACAGACGTGCCAATGGGCAACTCCCGTTAAATGATACACCAACCAGATTCCCCTTTGTCCTGGCTGACCCCTTGGGTGTGACCTTGTGAGAATTGGAGCCGAGATGCCAGTCAGGCTGAGCTCAGACCCCATCCCATAAGGTCTGTGCGATCACAGGTGGGCGCAGCTCCTGTGTGGTCACTACGACAGGCCCCTCGCGGTCCTCTCCGTGTCCTGGGGGTTGCAGGGGGCATGGGTGACCTGGGGGTCAGGTCTGCACATCAACAGGGGTCAGGAGGCCAGTCACGGGGATGATGTCACAGACAAAGCCCCTGGAGGGACAGGGAGACTGGGGGTGAGGGGGAGGGACCCTCAGCCATGCCTGAGGGTTCTGGCTGCTGCACAAGGTGCTGAAGGAAAGTTCATGCAGGACCCAGAGTGTCCCCAGGAAGAATGAGAGACTCGGAAGTGACCGGGGGCTTTATAACAGGGTCACTTTACCATAAAATGGACCCATGTAAGAAATGATGAGCTCCCTGTTACGGCAAGTGCTCACGTCTGCAATGGTTAGAAAGGGGGGCGTATGGCACATTACAAAGAGGAACAGAGACCTGATCTTAGTGCTGCATGAGCTGTGTGCATTTTAGTAAGTCCCCTAACCTTTTTGTACCTCAATTTCCATGTGATAAGGTCCCTAACTCTGTCACATTTTCATGGGCATCAAGTAGATGCAATGGCTGAGGGAACCTGTGCTCGGCAACACGTTCAACAACGTCATTGTGAGGACACTCTGTGGGGTTGGAGCTCTGGGTAGAACTGCAGGACCCCCAGAGCAGATACCAATGTCCTGGGGAGCGGCTCCAAAAGTAAAACAGGCCACGACCAGCATCTTCATGACTGCGGACCTACAGGAGCCCTCCGCCAGGAAATGCTCAGTGTCAGTGCAGCCCAGCACTGCCCTCCAATGGGATCCAGTCCGGACTCATTAGCATAAACTTAGCTGTCAAAGCGTTGAGTGGAGCTCATGTAATAGGCTCATTCCAGACAGACACGCCCCGCCCTCCCCAGAACCTGGACTCGTGGATGAAGCTTTGAACCCACGTGTTCTGATGAGTAGATCATTGATGGGCACTGTTCTCCTGGACGTGTCATTGGCTCAAGACAAGGCCCAGGTGACACAAAACAAACACGGTTCCCAGTAAGAGTGAGAGACTCTATACTAATGGTCGTTAACTACCGAGTCCTCTCCTGATCCACTGACAGGAGTGACCTGCACATTCCGGGCGGTAAGTGAATGTTTCCTGCGTGAGTCACAGACGCGATGGCATTCCCGGGCCCTTCTCGCGGATATAAAGCTTCCAGGGGAGGAGGCGACATTCACACTCAGAAACGTCCCTCTTCGCCTCAACCCAACCCTCACCCTCCGCCAGCATGTGCTGCAACTACTACGGGAACTCCTACGGGGGCTGTGGCTACGGCTGTGGCTATGGCTCTGGCTATGGCTGTGGCTATGGCTCTGGCTATGGATCCAGATATGGCTGTGGCTATGGCTCTGGTTATGGCTGTGGATATGGCTCTGGGTACGGTTGTGGCTATGGCTCTGGCTATGGCTGTGGCTATGGCTCTGGCTATGGCTGTGGCTATGGATCTGGCTATGGCTGTGGCTACGGCTCTGGCTACGGCTGTGGCTATGGCTGTGGCTATGGATCTGGCTATGGCTCTGGCTATGGCTGTGGCTACGGCTCTGGGTATGGCAGTGGCTGCTGTACCTTCCGACCATGCTGCTACCGACGATGCTATTCCACTTGCTGCTAGAACATGCCCCATTCATCATCTCTACACTCCAGTGAGGATTGGACACCTCCTGTTTTTACATCCAAGTCTTGTTGTTATGGAGGAAGTAGGAATGCGTCCATTGTGGGACCTGAACACGGAAGACGTGATTGTGAATGCGTTCCCAATGTCCTCGCTCGGCTTATCTACCCTATGAAGTTGTGTTGTCCTGGAACACAAATACGCCTGAGTTGGAAGAAATTATTCTTTTTCAATAAACAAACTTGATGTGATCCTGGAAGTAACTGTGTTTGTGTCAGAATCGTCACTGTCCCTGTGGCCTTGCCAGAAGGCTGTTCAGCCACTGTGTCCGCCAATCCTGGGGTTTCTTATTCCGTCATCGACTGCATGTGCCATTCTCTCACCAACACACATGGTCCTGTTTACTGCAGGTCGCATTAGGTCTTAGTGCTGGTTGATGTGCGTGTTCCAACCTGCTCCTCTTCACAATTTTCGTGGCTCTTCTGGTTTCTTTGTTTTCCATCTAAACTTTAGAATCAGCTTGTCAAAATCTACAAAAATACCCTGCTGAGGGTTTTATGGGGATGGAATGGAATCCATTCACCAATTGTGGGGGAATGGATTCTTCATGCTATTGAGTCTTTTGGTCCATAAACATGGTGTGTGGGTCTCCTTTGATTTCTGTGGTGGGTTCTCATTCAAAATTCAATGGTGAGCTTGTTCTCACTGAAGGCATATTCTGGAGGGGGAGGCAAATAGCAGTGTAAGAATCAAGGACACATCTAAATAACTAAATACAAATAGTAATTAGCACAATCATAAAGGTCTTTATAATGACTAATGACATACACAGTGGGTTGCTGTGAAATATCACGTGGCCTATAAAACTCACTAAAGAAACAGACACTCTTCACAGGTTTGTAACTTCTAAATACATTGAACCAATAATAACCCTCCAGAACAGAAAGCTTTACGGGAAAATTCTACAAAATTTATAGAATAAGTTCCACCAATTCTCTACAATCACTTCCAGAAATAAAATCTGAGGGAAACTTACCAACTCATTCAATGAGGTCACCATTACCTTAATACAAACACCAGGGAAAGACATTACAAAAATAAAAACTACAGACAAATATCTAGATGAACATGGATACAAAAGGTATAAATGAACATGGTACAAAAATTAAGCATCAGCAATTTGACTCTGGCATTGTGTAAGAAGAATTACACACATCCATCTAGTTAAATATACCCCAATTATGCAAGGCTGGTTTGGTGCTCAAAAATGAATTCATGTAATTTAGTACATTAGCAGCCTGAAGAAGAAAAATCACATGATCGGTTCAATATGTGACAAAATCCAACATCCATTCATGAATAAAATGTTCCCATAATCAGGAAAAAAGGGAACTTCCTCAACTTGATGGAGAATATAATATGTACACAAATCCTATCAGCAGCATCACGCACACTTAACAGCAAGAAACCAGACATTTCCCGCTGCCATCAGGAGCAAGGCAAGGACGTTCTCTCCGTGTTTCTCCTCCGTGTCATATTGGAAGACCTTGCTGATCAATAACACAAGATAAAGAAATAAAAGTCATGTTTATGAGAGAAAGAAAGAGAAAAAGGATGAAAAAATGAAAGGAAGGATGGAAGGAAGGAAGGAAGGAATGATTTCACCAAAGTGATTGTAACGTTTCCATGGCGAGGGGGGCCCAGAACAGCCAGCACAATGTCGAGGGAAGGAGCCAGTTGGAGAACGAACTCTACCCGACTTCATTCTCACGATGAAGACACAGTCATCAGCACAGGGAGGCTATTCCTGAAGAAATAGAACCTACTGTTATGAGTGAGATCTATGTGTAGTCTCATTCGCCACATTTATTAACCTGTTAACAGAGGACATTTCATTGTGTGCTATGAACAGAGAACGAACATATGTGATCCCTGCTTTCTAAAAGTGTTGGAAAAGCAAATAATGCACAAGCTACAAAATGGAATGATTGCTCTAATATGATGACACACAGAGGTGCTTGGGAAATGCAGAGGAAGAAGTCAGAGGACAGGCCAGGACGAAGAGTAAGAAGAGAGAGGGGTCGGGAATCTACCTGAAGAAGAGACCAACTTCCAGCTTAAACAGGAAGGGGGTGGGTCAGAGTCAGCCAACCACACGCGAAGGGAAATAGCTTTCAGGATGGGAGACGGTGCCCAGATGCTGACCCCGCATTGCGGTCGCCCCCTCTATCCCGGAGGAGATGCCATAGTTTGGCATCAGGAAGACCTCGGCAGGCGTGGCAGTGAGCGCCCAGGCTGACCCCCAGGTGCCGGGAGCCGGTCCATGCTTGCTGTTTCAAGGGACCTGGCATATATGGCATACGGTTCTTAATATGTTTGCTCACCTTCTTGGCGCTGTGTTTTAACCAAGGTCACCTCTCCGAGAAAGGTTGTTTCCCCAGATAGGGATTTTCCCCTGAAGTTAGGGAGGGAATAAAACCTTTTAACTAAGTGCCAGGCGGGTAATTAATCCCTTTAACTACGAACAATCATGCTTAAACTACATAATCTTTTCTCCCTGAAATGGAGATAAGAAACGCCCTAACCTTTGTAATAGAGATTGATAGGATTGAATCAACTGGTATAAATACAGTTGTAACAAGACAGAAACAGACAGAACTCAGAACTCATGAGACAGAACTTAGAACAGAATCAAGAAGACAGAACCTACACGGAGCCTAGAGACAGAAGAACTTCGCTGGAGTGAGCATGCCAGAGGATCCTGGAGAGGGACTGGCCTCGGAGCCTAGAGACAGAGCCTAGCGGGAGAACGACCCCGGCACCCAGGGACACCCAGCCACGTGTAACGGCCTCCCGTGCAGCGTGGGAAGGACCAGCACGTGCCTCTCACATTGGGAGAAAAAACTCACATTTATGATCATGTTATGCTTGGGGCTGGTCTGAAAAATTCAAGATGAATAAATTGAATTTCAGTTTTAAAAATGATAACTTTTTAGCATAAATATGTCTCGTGCTCTCTCAGGGACAGATGTGCCAATGGGCAACTCCAGTTAAATTATATGCCAACCAGATTCCCCTTTGTCCTGGCTGACCCCTTGGGTGTGACCTTGTGAGAATTGGAGCCGAGATGCCAGTCAGGCTGAGCTCAGACCCCATCCCACAAGGTCTGTGAGATCACAGGTGGGCGCTGCCCCTGCTGCGCCTGTGCGGTCACTGCGACAGGCCCCTCCCGGTCCTCTCCGTGTCCTGGGGGTTGCAGGGGGCATGGGTGACCTGGGGGTCAGGTCTGCGCATCAACAGGGGTCAGGAGACCAGTCACGGGGATGATGTCACAGACAAAGCCCCTGGAGGGACAGGGAGACTTGAGGGTGGCGGGGGGGACCCTCAGCCATGCCTGAGGGTTCTGGCTGCTGCACAAGGTGCTGAAGGAAAGTTCATGCAGGACCCAGAGTGTCCCCGGGAAGAATGAGAGACTCGGAGGTGACCGGGGGCTTTATAACAGGGTCACTTTACCAAGAAAATGGACCCTTGAAGGAAATGATGAGCTCCCTGTTACAGCAAGTGCTCACGTCTGCAATGGTTAGAAAGGGGGGCGTATGGCACATTACAAAGAGGAACAGAGACCTGATCTTGGTGCTGCATGAGCTGTGGGGATTTTATTAAGTTCCCTACCCTTTTTGTACCGCAATTTCCATGTGACAAGGTCCCTAACTTTGTCACAATGTCATGGGCATCAAGTAGATGCAATGGCTGAGGGACCTGTGGTCAACAACCCATTCAACAATGTCGTTGTGAGGACACTCTGTGGGGCTGGTGCTCTGGGTAGAACTGCAGGACCCCCAGAGGGGATACAAAAGTCCTGGGGAGCGGCTCCCAAAGTAAAACAGGCCACGACCCAGCATCTCATGAGTGCGGACCTACAGGAGCCCTCCGCCAGGAAATGCTCAGTGCGAGTGCAGCCCAGCCTTGCCCTCCAGTGAGATCCAGTCCGGACTCATTAGCATAAACTTAGCTGTCAAAGCGTTGAGTGGAGCTCATGTAATAGGCTCATTCCAGACAGACACGCCCCGCCCTCCCCAGAACCTGGACTCGTGGATGAAGCTTTCAAACCACGTGTTCCGATGAGTAGATCCTCGATGGGCACTGTTCTCATGGACGTGTCATTGGCTCAAGGCAAGGCCCAGGGGACACAAAACAAACACGGTTCCCAGTAAGAGTGAGAGACTCTATACTAATGGTCGTTAACTACCGAGTCCTCTCCTGATCCACTGACAGGAGTGACCTGCACATTCCGGGCGGTAAGTGAATGTTTCCTGCGTGAGTCACAGACGCAATGGCATTCCCGGGCCCTTCTCGCGGATATAAAGCTTCCAGGGGAGGAGGCGACATTCACACTCAGAAACGTCCCTCTTCGCCTCAACCCAACCCTCACCCTCCGCCAGCATGTGCTGCAACTACTACGGGAACTCCTATGGGGGCTGTGGCTACGGCTGTGGCTACGGCTCTGGCTATGGCTGTGGCTATGGCTCTGGGTATGGCTGTGGCTACGGCTCTGGGTATGGCTGTGGCTATGGATCCAGATATGGCTGTGGATATGGCTCTGGATACGGCTGTGGCTACGGCTGTGGCTATGGCTGTGGCTATGGCTCTGGGTATGGCTGTGGCTATGGATCCAGATATGGCTGTGGATATGGCTCTGGATACGGCTGTAGCTACGGCTCTGGCTATGGCAGTGGCTGCTGTACCTTCCGACCATGCTGCTACCGACGATGCTATTCCTCTTGCTGCTAGAACATCGCCTAGAACACTCTGCACCTCCAACATAATATTGAAAATTTATGCTTTTCCCTGAATGATGCCCCATTCATCATCTCTACACTCCAGTGAGGATTGGACACCTCCTGTTTTTACATCCAAGTCTTTTTGTTATTGAGGAAGTAGGAATGTGTCCATTGTGGGACCTGAACACGGAAGACGTGATTGTGAATGCGTTCCCAATGTCCTCGCTCGGCTTTTCTATCCTATGAAGTTGTGTTGTCCTGGGACACAAATACGCCAGAGTTGGAAGAAATTATTCTTTTTCAATAAACAAACTTGATGTGACGTAAGTAACTGTGTTTGTGTCAGAATCGTCACTGTCCCTGTGTCCTTCCCAGGAGGCTGTTCAGCAACCGTGTCCGCCGATCCCTGGGTTTCTTATTCCGTCATCGACTGCATGTGCCATTCTCTCACCAGCACACATGGTCCTGTTTACTGCAGGTCGCAGTAGGTCTTAGTGCTGGTTAATGTGCGTGTTCCAACCTGCTCCTCTTCATAATTTTCGTGGCTCTTCTGGTTTCTTTGTTTTCCATCTAAACTTTAGAATCAGCTTGTCAAAATCTACAAAAATACCCTGCTGAGAGTTTTATTGGGATGGAATGGAATCCATTCACCAATTGTGGGGGAGTGGATTCTTCACACTATTGAGTCTTTTGGTCCATAAACATGGTGTGTGGGTCCCCTTTTATTTCTGTGGCGGGTTCTCATTCAAATTCAATGATGAGCATTGTACTCACTGAAGGCATATTCTGGATGGGGAGGCATATAGCAGTGCAAAATCAAGGACACACCTAAATAACTAAATACAAATAGTAAATTAACAGAATTATAAAAGGTGTTTATAATAACTAATGTCATAAACAGTGGGTTGCTGTGAAATATCACGTGGCCTATAAAACTCACTGAAGAAACAGACACTCTTCACAGGCTTGTAACTTCTAAATACATTGAACCAATAATAACCCTCCAGAACAGAAAACTTCACGGGAAAATTCTACAAAAGTTTTAAACAATAAGTTACACCAATTCTCTACAATCACTTCCAGAAATATAATCCGATAGAAAACTTACCAACTCATTCAATGAGGTCACCATTACCTTAATACCAACACCAGGGAAAGACATTACAAAAATAAAGACTACAGTCATATACCTAATGAACATAGATACAAAAAGTATAAATGAACATGGTACAAAAATTAAGCATCAGCAATTTGACTACAGCATTCTATAGGAAGAATTATACACATCCACCTCACGAGATATACCCCAATTATGCAAGGGTGGTTTGGTGCTCAAAAATGAATTCATGTAATTTATTACATTAGCAGCCTGAAGAAGAAAAATCACATGATCGGTCAATATGTGTCAAAATCCAACATCCATTCATGAATAAAATGTTCCCGTAATCAGGAAAAAACGGAACTTCCTCAACTTGATGGAGAATATAATATGTACACAAATCCTATCAGCAGCATCACTCACACTTAACAGCAAGAAACCAGACATTTCCCGCTGCCATCAGGAGCAAGGCAAGGACGTTCTCTCCGTTTTTCTCCTCAGTGTCATATTGGAAGAACTTGCTGATGCAATAACACAAGATCAAGAAATAAAAGTCATATTTATGAGAGAAAGAAAGAAAAAAAGATGAAAAAATGAAAGGAAAGATGGAAGGAAAGGGGGAAGGAAGGAAGGAAGGAAGGAAACTGTCTTTTTCTACTTGGGCATGATTGTCTAGAAGAAAATCCAAAAGAAAAAACGGAGAAAACAAAACTTCTGTAAGTAACAAGTGATTGAAGCAAGGATAGAGTATACAAAGTCATTATACAAAAGTCAATTGCTTTTCTACATATTAATATGAAATTAGACAATAATAGCATGGACTATAGCAGCCAAAATATAACATACTTAGATATAAATCTAAAAGACATGTGTACATGATTTATATGATCAAAACCATAAAACTCTGAAGTAAGAAATTAGGGAAGAAATAGCCCTGTCTGGTTTGGATCAGCGGATAGAGTGTCGTGTCGGCCTGCGGACTCAAGGGTCCCAGGTTCGATTCCGGTCAAGGGCTTGTGCCTTGGTTGCAGGCACATCCCCAGTGGGGAGTGTGCAGGAGGCAGCTGATCGATGTTCCTCTCTCATCGATGTTTCTAGCTCTCTATCCTTCTCCCTTCCTCTCTCTGAAAAATCAATAAAATGTATTTTAAAAAAAGAAATTTGGGAAGAAATAAATGAATAGCTATTCTATGTTTACGGATGGGAGGACTCAATACTCTGAAGATAGTTCTCAGATTCCCTACAATCCCACTCAAAGTTCCAGCCTATTGTTGTGTGGATTTCACCAAAGTGATTGTAACGTTTCCAGGGCGAGGGGGGCCCAGAACAGCCAGCACAATGTCGAGGGAAGAAGCCAGTTGGAGAACGAACTCTACCCGACTTCATTCTCACGTTGAAGCACAGGCATCAGCACAGGGAGGCTATTCCTGAAGAAATAGAACCGGCTGTTATGAGTGAGATCTATGCGTAGTCTCATTCGCCACATTTATTAAACTCTTAACAGGGGTCATTCATTGTGTGCTGTGAACAGAGAACGAACGCATGTGACCCCTGCTTTCTAAAAGTGTGGGAAACGCAAATAATACACAAGCTATAAAGATGGAATGATTGCTCTAACACAGTGATGGCGTGTCAGCATTTTGAAAAACCCTAACTTAACTCTGGTGCTATCTCACATATAGAAATTTTTTAATATTTGCAGCCATAGTAAAACCAAGAATTATATTTTTGATATTTATTTTCTTTATTTAAAGGCCATTTAAAAAAGAAAAATCAACCAAAAAAGTGAATTCGTGTGTCACCTCTAACAGGCGTGTCATAGGTTCGCCATCACTGCTCTAATATGATGACACACAGGGGTGCTTGGGAAACGCAGAGGAAGAAGTCAGAGGAGAGGCCAGGACGAAGAGTAAGAAGAGAGAGGCGTCGGGAATCTACATGAAGAAGAGACCAACTTCCAGCTTAAACAGGAAGGGGGTGGGTCAGAGTCGGCTAACCACACGCGAAGGGAAACAGCTTTGAGGTCGGGAGACGGGGCCCAGATGCTGACCCCGCATTGCGGTCGCCCCCTCTATCCCGGAGGAGATGCCATAGTTTGGCGTCAGGAAGACCTCGGCAGGCGCGACAGTGAGCGCCCAAGCTGACCCCCACGGACACCCAGCCACGTGTAACGGCCTCCCGTGCAGCGTGGGACCAGCACTTGCCTCTCACGTTGGGAGAAAAAACTCACTTTTATGATCATGTTATGCTTGGGGCTGGTCTGAAAAATTCAAGATGAATAAATTGAGTTTCAGTTTTAAAAATGATAACTTTTTAGCATAAATATGTCTCGTGCTCTCTCAGGGACAGACGTGCCAATGGGCAACTCCCGTTAAATGATACACCAACCAGATTCCCCTTTGTCCTGGCTGACCCCTTGGGTGTGACCTTGTGAGAATTGGAGCCGAGATGCCAGTCAGGCTGAGCTCAGACCCCATCCCATAAGGTCTGTGCGATCACAGGTGGGCGCTGCTCCTGTGTGGTCACTACGACAGGCCCCTCGCGGTCCTCTCCGTGTCCTGGGGGTTGCAGGGGGCATGGGTGACCTGGGGGTCAGGTCTGCACATCAACAGGGGTCAGGAGGCCAGTCACGGGGATGATGTCACAGACAAAGCCCCTGGAGGGACAGGGAGACTGGGGGTGAGGGGGGACCCTCAGCCATGCCTGAGGGTTCTGGCTCCTGCACAAGGTGCTGAAGGAAAGTTCATGCAGGACCCAGAGTGTCCCCGGGAAGAATGAGAGACTCGGAAGTGACCGGGGGCTTTATAACAGGGTCACTTTACCATAAAATGGACCCATGTAAGAAATGATGAGCTCCCTGTTACGGCAAGTGCTCACGTCTGCAATGGTTAGAAAGGGGGGCGTATGGCACATTACAAAGAGGAACAGAGACCTGATCTTAGTGCTGCATGAGCTGTGTGCATTTTAGTAAGTCCCCTAACCTTTTTGTACCTCAATTTCCATGTGATAAGGTCCCTAACTCTGTCACATTTTCATGGGCATCAAGTAGATGCAATGGCTGAGGGAACCTGTGCTCGGCAACACGTTCAACAACGTCATTGTGAGGACACTCTGTGGGGTTGGAGCTCTGGGTAGAACTGCAGGACCCCCAGAGCAGATACCAATGTCCTGGGGAGCGGCTCCAAAAGTAAAACAGGCCACGACCAGCATCTTCATGAGTGCGGACCTACAGGAGCCCTCCGCCAGGAAATGCTCAGTGTCAGTGCAGCCCAGCACTGCCCTCCAATGGGATCCAGTCCGGACTCATTAGCATAAACTTAGCTGTCAAAGCGTTGAGTGGAGCTCATGTAATAGGCTCATTCCAGACAGACACGCCCCGCCCTCCCCAGAACCTGGACTCGTGGATGAAGCTTTGAACCCACGTGTTCTGATGAGTAGATCATTGATGGGCACTGTTCTCCTGGACGTGTCATTGGCTCAAGACAAGGCCCAGGTGACACAAAACAAACACGGTTCCCAGTAAGAGTGAGAGACTCTATACTAATGGTCGTTAACTACCGAGTCCTCTCCTGATCCACTGACAGGAGTGACCTGCACATTCCGGGCGGTAAGTGAATGTTTCCTGCGTGAGTCACAGACGCGATGGCATTCCCGGGCCCTTCTCGCGGATATAAAGCTTCCAGGGGAGGAGGCGACATTCACACTCAGAAACGTCCCTCTTCGCCTCAACCCAACCCTCACCCTCCGCCAGCATGTGCTGCAACTACTACGGGAACTCCTACGGGGGCTGTGGCTACGGCTGTGGCTATGGCTCTGGCTATGGCTGTGGCTATGGCTCTGGCTATGGATCCAGATATGGCTGTGGCTATGGCTCTGGTTATGGCTGTGGATATGGCTCTGGGTACGGTTGTGGCTATGGCTCTGGCTATGGCTGTGGCTATGGCTCTGGCTATGGCTGTGGCTATGGATCTGGCTATGGCTGTGGCTACGGCTCTGGCTACGGCTGTGGCTATGGCTGTGGCTATGGATCTGGCTATGGCTCTGGCTATGGCTGTGGCTACGGCTCTGGGTATGGCAGTGGCTGCTGTACCTTCCGACCATGCTGCTACCGACGATGCTATTCCACTTGCTGCTAGAACATGCCCCATTCATCATCTCTACACTCCAGTGAGGATTGGACACCTCCTGTTTTTACATCCAAGTCTTGTTGTTATGGAGGAAGTAGGAATGCGTCCATTGTGGGACCTGAACACGGAAGACGTGATTGTGAATGCGTTCCCAATGTCCTCGCTCGGCTTATCTACCCTATGAAGTTGTGTTGTCCTGGAACACAAATACGCCTGAGTTGGAAGAAATTATTCTTTTTCAATAAACAAACTTGATGTGATCCTGGAAGTAACTGTGTTTGTGTCAGAATCGTCACTGTCCCTGTGGCCTTGCCAGAAGGCTGTTCAGCCACTGTGTCCGCCAATCCTGGGGTTTCTTATTCCGTCATCGACTGCATGTGCCATTCTCTCACCAACACACATGGTCCTGTTTACTGCAGGTCGCATTAGGTCTTAGTGCTGGTTGATGTGCGTGTTCCAACCTGCTCCTCTTCACAATTTTCGTGGCTCTTCTGGTTTCTTTGTTTTCCATCTAAACTTTAGAATCAGCTTGTCAAAATCTACAAAAATACCCTGCTGAGGGTTTTATGGGGATGGAATGGAATCCATTCACCAATTGTGGGGGAATGGATTCTTCATGCTATTGAGTCTTTTGGTCCATAAACATGGTGTGTGGGTCTCCTTTGATTTCTGTGGTGGGTTCTCATTCAAAATTCAATGGTGAGCTTGTACTCACTGAAGGCATATTCTGGAGGGGGAGGCAAATAGCAGTGTAAGAATCAAGGACACATCTAAATAACTAAATACAAATAGTAATTAGCACAATCATAAAGGTCTTTATAATGACTAATGACATACACAGTGGGTTGCTGTGAAATATCACGTGGCCTATAAAACTCACTAAAGAAACAGACACTCTTCACAGGTTTGTAACTTCTAAATACATTGAACCAATAATAACCCTCCAGAACAGAAAGCTTTACGGGAAAATTCTACAAAATTTATAGAATAAGTTCCACCAATTCTCTACAATCACTTCCAGAAATAAAATCTGAGGGAAACTTACCAACTCATTCAATGAGGTCACCATTACCTTAATACAAACACCAGGGAAAGACATTACAAAAATAAAAACTACAGACAAATATCTAGATGAACATGGATACAAAAGGTATAAATGAACATGGTACAAAAATTAAGCATCAGCAATTTGACTCTGGCATTGTGTAAGAAGAATTACACACATCCATCTAGTTAAATATACCCCAATTATGCAAGGCTGGTTTGGTGCTCAAAAATGAATTCATGTAATTTAGTACATTAGCAGCCTGAAGAAGAAAAATCACATGATCGGTTCAATATGTGACAAAATCCAACATCCATTCATGAATAAAATGTTCCCATAATCAGGAAAAAAGGGAACTTCCTCAACTTGATGGAGAATATAATATGTACACAAATCCTATCAGCAGCATCACGCACACTTAACAGCAAGAAACCAGACATTTCCCGCTGCCATCAGGAGCAAGGCAAGGACGTTCTCTCCGTGTTTCTCCTCCGTGTCATATTGGAAGACCTTGCTGATCAATAACACAAGATAAAGAAATAAAAGTCATGTTTATGAGAGAAAGAAAGAGAAAAAGGATGAAAAAATGAAAGGAAGGATGGAAGGAAGGAAGGAAGGAATGATTTCACCAAAGTGATTGTAACGTTTCCATGGCGAGGGGGGCCCAGAACAGCCAGCACAATGTCGAGGGAAGGAGCCAGTTGGAGAACGAACTCTACCCGACTTCATTCTCACGATGAAGACACAGTCATCAGCACAGGGAGGCTATTCCTGAAGAAATAGAACCTACTGTTATGAGTGAGATCTATGTGTAGTCTCATTCGCCACATTTATTAACCTGTTAACAGAGGACATTTCATTGTGTGCTATGAACAGAGAACGAACATATGTGATCCCTGCTTTCTAAAAGTGTTGGAAAAGCAAATAATGCACAAGCTACAAAATGGAATGATTGCTCTAATATGATGACACACAGAGGTGCTTGGGAAATGCAGAGGAAGAAGTCAGAGGACAGGCCAGGACGAAGAGTAAGAAGAGAGAGGGGTCGGGAATCTACCTGAAGAAGAGACCAACTTCCAGCTTAAACAGGAAGGGGGTGGGTCAGAGTCAGCCAACCACACGCGAAGGGAAATAGCTTTCAGGATGGGAGACGGTGCCCAGATGCTGACCCCGCATTGCGGTCGCCCCCTCTATCCCGGAGGAGATGCCATAGTTTGGCATCAGGAAGACCTCGGCAGGCGTGGCAGTGAGCGCCCAGGCTGACCCCCAGGTGCCGGGAGCCGGTCCATGCTTGCTGTTTCAAGGGACCTGGCATATATGGCATACGGTTCTTAATATGTTTGCTCACCTTCTTGGCGCTGTGTTTTAACCAAGGTCACCTCTCCGAGAAAGGTTGTTTCCCCAGATAGGGATTTTCCCCTGAAGTTAGGGAGGGAATAAAACCTTTTAACTAAGTGCCAGGCGGGTAATTAATCCCTTTAACTACGAACAATCATGCTTAAACTACATAATCTTTTCTCCCTGAAATGGAGATAAGAAACGCCCTAACCTTTGTAATAGAGATTGATAGGATTGAATCAACTGGTATAAATACAGTTGTAACAAGACAGAAACAGACAGAACTCAGAACTCATGAGACAGAACTTAGAACAGAATCAAGAAGACAGAACCTACACGGAGCCTAGAGACAGAAGAACTTCGCTGGAGTGAGCATGCCAGAGGATCCTGGAGAGGGACTGGCCTCGGAGCCTAGAGACAGAGCCTAGCGGGAGAACGACCCCGGCACCCAGGGACACCCAGCCACGTGTAACGGCCTCCCGTGCAGCGTGGGAAGGACCAGCACGTGCCTCTCACATTGGGAGAAAAAACTCACATTTATGATCATGTTATGCTTGGGGCTGGTCTGAAAAATTCAAGATGAATAAATTGAATTTCAGTTTTAAAAATGATAACTTTTTAGCATAAATATGTCTCGTGCTCTCTCAGGGACAGATGTGCCAATGGGCAACTCCAGTTAAATTATATGCCAACCAGATTCCCCTTTGTCCTGGCTGACCCCTTGGGTGTGACCTTGTGAGAATTGGAGCCGAGATGCCAGTCAGGCTGAGCTCAGACCCCATCCCACAAGGTCTGTGAGATCACAGGTGGGCGCTGCCCCTGCTGCGCCTGTGCGGTCACTGCGACAGGCCCCTCCCGGTCCTCTCCGTGTCCTGGGGGTTGCAGGGGGCATGGGTGACCTGGGGGTCAGGTCTGCGCATCAACAGGGGTCAGGAGACCAGTCACGGGGATGATGTCACAGACAAAGCCCCTGGAGGGACAGGGAGACTTGAGGGTGGCGGGGGGGACCCTCAGCCATGCCTGAGGGTTCTGGCTGCTGCACAAGGTGCTGAAGGAAAGTTCATGCAGGACCCAGAGTGTCCCCGGGAAGAATGAGAGACTCGGAGGTGACCGGGGGCTTTATAACAGGGTCACTTTACCAAGAAAATGGACCCTTGAAGGAAATGATGAGCTCCCTGTTACAGCAAGTGCTCACGTCTGCAATGGTTAGAAAGGGGGGCGTATGGCACATTACAAAGAGGAACAGAGACCTGATCTTGGTGCTGCATGAGCTGTGGGGATTTTATTAAGTTCCCTACCCTTTTTGTACCGCAATTTCCATGTGACAAGGTCCCTAACTTTGTCACAATGTCATGGGCATCAAGTAGATGCAATGGCTGAGGGACCTGTGGTCAACAACCCATTCAACAATGTCGTTGTGAGGACACTCTGTGGGGCTGGTGCTCTGGGTAGAACTGCAGGACCCCCAGAGGGGATACAAAAGTCCTGGGGAGCGGCTCCCAAAGTAAAACAGGCCACGACCCAGCATCTCATGAGTGCGGACCTACAGGAGCCCTCCGCCAGGAAATGCTCAGTGCGAGTGCAGCCCAGCCTTGCCCTCCAGTGAGATCCAGTCCGGACTCATTAGCATAAACTTAGCTGTCAAAGCGTTGAGTGGAGCTCATGTAATAGGCTCATTCCAGACAGACACGCCCCGCCCTCCCCAGAACCTGGACTCGTGGATGAAGCTTTCAAACCACGTGTTCCGATGAGTAGATCCTCGATGGGCACTGTTCTCATGGACGTGTCATTGGCTCAAGGCAAGGCCCAGGGGACACAAAACAAACACGGTTCCCAGTAAGAGTGAGAGACTCTATACTAATGGTCGTTAACTACCGAGTCCTCTCCTGATCCACTGACAGGAGTGACCTGCACATTCCGGGCGGTAAGTGAATGTTTCCTGCGTGAGTCACAGACGCAATGGCATTCCCGGGCCCTTCTCGCGGATATAAAGCTTCCAGGGGAGGAGGCGACATTCACACTCAGAAACGTCCCTCTTCGCCTCAACCCAACCCTCACCCTCCGCCAGCATGTGCTGCAACTACTACGGGAACTCCTATGGGGGCTGTGGCTACGGCTGTGGCTACGGCTCTGGCTATGGCTGTGGCTATGGCTCTGGGTATGGCTGTGGCTACGGCTCTGGGTATGGCTGTGGCTATGGATCCAGATATGGCTGTGGATATGGCTCTGGATACGGCTGTGGCTACGGCTGTGGCTATGGCTGTGGCTATGGCTCTGGGTATGGCTGTGGCTATGGATCCAGATATGGCTGTGGATATGGCTCTGGATACGGCTGTAGCTACGGCTCTGGCTATGGCAGTGGCTGCTGTACCTTCCGACCATGCTGCTACCGACGATGCTATTCCTCTTGCTGCTAGAACATCGCCTAGAACACTCTGCACCTCCAACATAATATTGAAAATTTATGCTTTTCCCTGAATGATGCCCCATTCATCATCTCTACACTCCAGTGAGGATTGGACACCTCCTGTTTTTACATCCAAGTCTTTTTGTTATTGAGGAAGTAGGAATGTGTCCATTGTGGGACCTGAACACGGAAGACGTGATTGTGAATGCGTTCCCAATGTCCTCGCTCGGCTTTTCTATCCTATGAAGTTGTGTTGTCCTGGGACACAAATACGCCAGAGTTGGAAGAAATTATTCTTTTTCAATAAACAAACTTGATGTGACGTAAGTAACTGTGTTTGTGTCAGAATCGTCACTGTCCCTGTGTCCTTCCCAGGAGGCTGTTCAGCAACCGTGTCCGCCGATCCCTGGGTTTCTTATTCCGTCATCGACTGCATGTGCCATTCTCTCACCAGCACACATGGTCCTGTTTACTGCAGGTCGCAGTAGGTCTTAGTGCTGGTTAATGTGCGTGTTCCAACCTGCTCCTCTTCATAATTTTCGTGGCTCTTCTGGTTTCTTTGTTTTCCATCTAAACTTTAGAATCAGCTTGTCAAAATCTACAAAAATACCCTGCTGAGAGTTTTATTGGGATGGAATGGAATCCATTCACCAATTGTGGGGGAGTGGATTCTTCACACTATTGAGTCTTTTGGTCCATAAACATGGTGTGTGGGTCCCCTTTTATTTCTGTGGCGGGTTCTCATTCAAATTCAATGATGAGCATTGTACTCACTGAAGGCATATTCTGGATGGGGAGGCATATAGCAGTGCAAAATCAAGGACACACCTAAATAACTAAATACAAATAGTAAATTAACAGAATTATAAAAGGTGTTTATAATAACTAATGTCATAAACAGTGGGTTGCTGTGAAATATCACGTGGCCTATAAAACTCACTGAAGAAACAGACACTCTTCACAGGCTTGTAACTTCTAAATACATTGAACCAATAATAACCCTCCAGAACAGAAAACTTCACGGGAAAATTCTACAAAAGTTTTAAACAATAAGTTACACCAATTCTCTACAATCACTTCCAGAAATATAATCCGATAGAAAACTTACCAACTCATTCAATGAGGTCACCATTACCTTAATACCAACACCAGGGAAAGACATTACAAAAATAAAGACTACAGTCATATACCTAATGAACATAGATACAAAAAGTATAAATGAACATGGTACAAAAATTAAGCATCAGCAATTTGACTACAGCATTCTATAGGAAGAATTATACACATCCACCTCACGAGATATACCCCAATTATGCAAGGGTGGTTTGGTGCTCAAAAATGAATTCATGTAATTTATTACATTAGCAGCCTGAAGAAGAAAAATCACATGATCGGTCAATATGTGTCAAAATCCAACATCCATTCATGAATAAAATGTTCCCGTAATCAGGAAAAAACGGAACTTCCTCAACTTGATGGAGAATATAATATGTACACAAATCCTATCAGCAGCATCACTCACACTTAACAGCAAGAAACCAGACATTTCCCGCTGCCATCAGGAGCAAGGCAAGGACGTTCTCTCCGTTTTTCTCCTCAGTGTCATATTGGAAGAACTTGCTGATGCAATAACACAAGATCAAGAAATAAAAGTCATATTTATGAGAGAAAGAAAGAAAAAAAGATGAAAAAATGAAAGGAAAGATGGAAGGAAAGGGGGAAGGAAGGAAGGAAGGAAGGAAACTGTCTTTTTCTACTTGGGCATGATTGTCTAGAAGAAAATCCAAAAGAAAAAACGGAGAAAACAAAACTTCTGTAAGTAACAAGTGATTGAAGCAAGGATAGAGTATACAAAGTCATTATACAAAAGTCAATTGCTTTTCTACATATTAATATGAAATTAGACAATAATAGCATGGACTATAGCAGCCAAAATATAACATACTTAGATATAAATCTAAAAGACATGTGTACATGATTTATATGATCAAAACCATAAAACTCTGAAGTAAGAAATTAGGGAAGAAATAGCCCTGTCTGGTTTGGATCAGCGGATAGAGTGTCGTGTCGGCCTGCGGACTCAAGGGTCCCAGGTTCGATTCCGGTCAAGGGCTTGTGCCTTGGTTGCAGGCACATCCCCAGTGGGGAGTGTGCAGGAGGCAGCTGATCGATGTTCCTCTCTCATCGATGTTTCTAGCTCTCTATCCTTCTCCCTTCCTCTCTCTGAAAAATCAATAAAATGTATTTTAAAAAAAGAAATTTGGGAAGAAATAAATGAATAGCTATTCTATGTTTACGGATGGGAGGACTCAATACTCTGAAGATAGTTCTCAGATTCCCTACAATCCCACTCAAAGTTCCAGCCTATTGTTGTGTGGATTTCACCAAAGTGATTGTAACGTTTCCAGGGCGAGGGGGGCCCAGAACAGCCAGCACAATGTCGAGGGAAGAAGCCAGTTGGAGAACGAACTCTACCCGACTTCATTCTCACGTTGAAGCACAGGCATCAGCACAGGGAGGCTATTCCTGAAGAAATAGAACCGGCTGTTATGAGTGAGATCTATGCGTAGTCTCATTCGCCACATTTATTAAACTCTTAACAGGGGTCATTCATTGTGTGCTGTGAACAGAGAACGAACGCATGTGACCCCTGCTTTCTAAAAGTGTGGGAAACGCAAATAATACACAAGCTATAAAGATGGAATGATTGCTCTAACACAGTGATGGCGTGTCAGCATTTTGAAAAACCCTAACTTAACTCTGGTGCTATCTCACATATAGAAATTTTTTAATATTTGCAGCCATAGTAAAACCAAGAATTATATTTTTGATATTTATTTTCTTTATTTAAAGGCCATTTAAAAAAGAAAAATCAACCAAAAAAGTGAATTCGTGTGTCACCTCTAACAGGCGTGTCATAGGTTCGCCATCACTGCTCTAATATGATGACACACAGGGGTGCTTGGGAAACGCAGAGGAAGAAGTCAGAGGAGAGGCCAGGACGAAGAGTAAGAAGAGAGAGGCGTCGGGAATCTACATGAAGAAGAGACCAACTTCCAGCTTAAACAGGAAGGGGGTGGGTCAGAGTCGGCTAACCACACGCGAAGGGAAACAGCTTTGAGGTCGGGAGACGGGGCCCAGATGCTGACCCCGCATTGCGGTCGCCCCCTCTATCCCGGAGGAGATGCCATAGTTTGGCGTCAGGAAGACCTCGGCAGGCGCAGCAGTGAGCGCCCAAGCTGACCCCCACGGACACCCAGCCACGTGTAACGGCCTCCCGTGCAGCGTGGGACCAGCACTTGCCTCTCACGTTGGGAGAAAAAACTCACTTTTATGATCATGTTATGCTTGGGGCTGGTCTGAAAAATTCAAGATGAATAAATTGAGTTTCAGTTTTAAAAATGATAACTTTTTAGCATAAATATGTCTCGTGCTCTCTCAGGGACAGACGTGCCAATGGGCAACTCCCGTTAAATGATACACCAACCAGATTCCCCTTTGTCCTGGCTGACCCCTTGGGTGTGACCTTGTGAGAATTGGAGCCGAGATGCCAGTCAGGCTGAGCTCAGACCCCATCCCACAAGGTCTGTGAGATCACAGGTGGGCGCTGCCCCTGCTGCGCCTGTGCGGTCACTGCGACAGGCCCCTCCCGGTCCTCTCCGTGTCCTGGGGGTTGCAGGGGGCATGGGTGACCTGGGGGTCAGGTCTGCGCATCAACAGGGGTCAGGAGACCAGTCACGGGGATGATGTCACAGACAAAGCCCCTGGAGGGACAGGGAGACTTGGGGTGAGGGGGGACCCTCAGCCATGCCTGAGGGTTCTGGCTGCTGCACAAGGTGCTGAAGGAAAGTTCATGCAGGACCCAGAGTGTCCCCGGGAAGAATGAGAGACTCGGAGGTGACCGGGGGCTTTATAACAGGGTCACTTTACCAAGAAAATGGACCCTTGAAGGAAATGATGAGCTCCCTGTTACGGCAAGTGCTCACGTCTGCAATGGTTAGAAAGGGGGGCGTATGGCACATTACAAAGAGGAACAGAGACCTGATCTTGGTGCTGCATGAGCTGTGGGGATTTTATTAAGTTCCCTACCCTTTTTGTACCGCAATTTCCATGTGACAAGGTCCCTAACTCTGTCACATTTTCATGGGCATCAAGTAGATGCAATGGCTGAGGGACCTGTGGTCAACAACCCATTCAACAATGTCGTTGTGAGGACACTCTGTGGGGCTGGTGCTCTGGGTAGAACTGCAGGACCCCCAGAGCGGATACAAAAGTCCTGGGGAGCGGATCCCGAGGTAAAACAGGCCACGACCAGCATCTTCATGAGTGCGGACTTACAGGAGCCCTCCGCCAGGAAATGCTCAGTGTCAGTGCAGCCCAGCACTGCCCTCCAGTGAGATCCAGTCCGGACTCATTAGCATAAACTTAGCTGTCAAAGTGTTGAGTGGAGCTCATGTAATAGGCTCATTCCAGACAGACACGCCCTGCCCTCCCCAGAACCTGGACTCGTGGATGAAGCTTTGAAACCACGTGTTCCGATGAGTAGATCCTCGATGGGCACTGTTCTCATGGACGTGTCATTGGCTCAAGGCAAGGCCCAGGTGACACAAAACAAACACGGTTCCCAGTAAGAGTGAGAGACTCTATACTAATGGTCGTTAACTACCGAGTCCTCTCCTGATCCACTGACAGGAGTGACCTGCACATTCCGGGCGGTAAGTGAATGTTTCCTGCGTGAGTCACAGACGCGATGGCATTCCCGGGCCCTTCTCGCGGATATAAAGCTTCCAGGGGAGGAGGCGACATTCACACTCAGAAACGTCCCTCTTCGCCTCAACCCAACCCTCACCCTCCGCCAGCATGTGCTGCAACTACTACGGGAACTCCTACGGGGGCTGTGGCTACGGCTGTGGCTATGGCTCTGGCTATGGATCCAGATATGGCTGTGGCTATGGCTCTGGCTATGGATCCAGATATGGCTGTGGCTATGGCTGTGGCTATGGCTCTGGCTATGGCTGTGGCTATGGCTCTGGCTATGGCTGTGGCTACGGCTCTGGGTATGGCTGTGGCTATGGATCCAGATATGGCTGTGGCTATGGATCTGGCTATGGCTGTGGCTACGGCTCTGGCTACGGCTGTGGCTATGGCTGTGGCTACGGCTCTGGGTATGGCAGTGGCTGCTGTACCTTCCAACCATGCTGCTACCGACGATGCTATTCCTCTTGCTGCTAGAACATCGCCTAGAACACTCTGCACCTCCAACATAATATTGAAAATTAATGCTTTTCCCCGAATGATGCCTCATTCATCATCTCTACACTCCAGTGAGGATTGGACACCTCCTGTTTTTACATTCAAGTCTTGTTGTTATTGAGGAAGTAGGAATGCATCCATTGTGGGACCTGAAGACGGAGACGTGATTGTGAATGCGTTCCCAATGTCCACGCTCGGCCGTTTTACCCTATGAAGTTGTGTTGTCCTGGAACACAAATACGCCAGATTTGGAAGAAATTATACTTTTTCAATAAACAAACTTGATGTGTTCCTGGAAGTAACTGTGTTTGTGTCAGAATCGTCACTGTCCCTGTGGCCTTGCCAGAAGCCGGGCGGCCACTGTGTCCGCCGATCCCTGGGTTTCTTATTCCGTCATCGACTGCATGTGCCATTCTCTCACCAGCACACATGGTCCTGTTTACTGCAGGTCGCAGTAGGTCTTAGTGCTGGTTGATGTGCGTGTTCCAAACTTGTTCCTCTTCACAATTTTCGTGGCTCTTCTGGTTTCTTTGTTTTCTATCTAAACTTTAGAATCAGCTTTTCAAAATCTACAAAAATACCCTGCTGAGAGTTTTATGGGGATGGAATGGAATCCATTCACCAATTGTGGGGGAGTGGATTCTTCACACTATTGAGTCTTTTGGTCCATAAACATGGTGTGTGGGTCCCCTTTTATTTCTGTGGCAGGTTCTCATTCAAAATTCAATGATGAGCATTGAACTCACTGAAGGCATATTCTGGATGGGGAGGCATATACCAGTGCAAAATCAAGGACACATCTAAATAACTAAATACAAATAGTAAATTAACAGAATTATAAAAGGTATTTATAATGACTAATGACATAAACAGTGGGTTGCTGTGAAATATCACGTGGCCTATAAAACTCACTGAAGAAACAGACACTCTTCACAGGCTTGTAACTTCTAAATACATTGAACCAATAATAACCCTCCAGAACAGAAAGCTTTACGGGAAAATTCTACAAAATTTTAAAGAATAAGTTACACCAATTCTCTACAATCACTTCCAGAAATAAAATCCGAGGGAAACTTACCAACTCATTCAATGAGGTCACCATTACCTTAATACCAACACCAGGGAAAGACATTACAAAAATAAAAACTACAGTCATATACCTGGATGGACATAGATACAAAAGGTATAAATGAACATGGCACAAAAATTAAGTATCAGCAATTTGACTACGGCATTCTATAGGAAGAATTATACACATCCACCTCACGAGATATACCCCAATTATGCAAGGGTGGTTTGGTGCTCAAAAATGAATTCATGTAATTTATTACATTAGCAGCCTGAAGAAGAAAAACCGCATGATCGGTCAATATGTGACAAAATCCAACATCCATTCATGAATAAAATGTTCCCGTAATCAGGAAAAAACGGAACTTCCTCAACTTGATGGAGAATATAGTATGTACACAAATCCTATCAGCAGCATCTCACACACTTAACAGCAAGAAACCAGACATTTCCCGCTGCCATCAGGAGCAAGGCAAGGACGTTCTCTCCGTTTTTCTCCTCAGTGTCATATTGGTAGAACTTGCTGATCAATAACACAAGATAAAGAAATAAAAGTCATGTTTATGAGAGAAAGAATGAAAAAAATGAAAGGAAGGAAGGAAGGAAGGGAAGAAGGAAGGAAGGAAGGAAGGAAGGAAGGAAGGAAGGAAGGAAGGAAGGAAGGAAGGAAGGAAGGAAACTGTCTTTTTCTACTTGGGCATGATTGTCTAGAAGAAAATCCAAAAGAAAAAACGGAGAAAACAAAACTTCTGTAAGTAACAAGTGATTGAAGCAAGGATAGAGTATACAAGGTCATTATGCAAAAGTCAATTGCTTTTCTACATATTAATATGAAATTAGACAATAATAGCATGGACCTTAGCAGCCAAAATATAACATACTTAGATATAAATCTAAAAGAAATGTGTACATGATTTATATGATCAAAACCATAAAACTCTGAAGTAAGAAATTAGGGAAGAAATAGCCCTGTCCGGTTTGGCTCAGCGGATAGAGTGTCGGCCTGCAGACTCAAGGGTCTCAGGTTCGATTCTGGTCAAGGGCATGTGCCTTGGTTGCAGGCACATCCCCAGTGGGGAGTGTGCAGGAGGCAGCTGATCGATGTTCCTCTCTCATCGATGTTTCTAGCTCTCTATCCTTCTCCCTTCCTCTTTCTGAAAAATCAATAAAATATATTTTAAAAAAAGAAATTAGGGAAGAAATAAATGAATAGCTAGTCTATGTTTACGGATGGGAAGACTCAATACTCTGAAGATAGTTCTCAGATTCCCTGCAATCCCACTCAAAGTTCCAGCCTATTGTTGTGTGGATTTCACCAAAGTGATTGTAACGTTTCCATGGCGAGGGGGGCCCAGAACAGCCAGCACAATGTCGAGGGAAGGAGCCAGTTGGAGAACGAACTCTACCCGACTTCATTCTCACGTTGAAGCCACAGGCATCAGCACAGGGAGGCTATTCCTGAAGAAATAGAACCGGCTGTTATGAGTGAGATCTATGCGTAGTCTCATTCGCCACATTTATTAAACTCTTAGGAGGAAATCATTTCATTGTGTGCTATGAAGAGAGATGGAACGCATGTGACCCCTGCTTTCTAAAAGTGTGGGAAACGCAAATAATACACGAGCTATAAAGATGGAATGATTGCTCTAACACAGTGATGGCGAACCTTTTGATCTCGGCGTGTCAGCATTTTGAAAAACCCTAACTTAACTCTGGTGCCGTGTCACATATAGAAATTGTTTGATATTTGCAACCATAGTAAAACAAAGACTTGTATTTTTGATATTTATTTTATATATTTAAATGCCATTTAACAAAGAAAAATTAAAAAAAATTGTTTGCGTGTCACCTCTGACAGGCGTGTCATAGGTTCGCCATCACTGCTCTAATATGATGACACACAGGGGTGCCTGGGAAATGCAGAGGAAGAAGTCAGAGGAGAGGCCAGGACGAAGAGTAAGAAGAGAGAGGGGTCGGGAATCTACATGAAGAAAAGACCAACTTCCAGCTTAAACAGGAAGGGGGTGGGTCAGAGTCGGCTAACCACACGCGAAGGGAAATAGCTTTGAGGACCTGAGACGGTGCCCAGATGCTGACCCCGCATTGCGGTCGCCCCCTCTATCCCGGAGGAGATGCCATAGTTTGGCGTCTGGAAGACCTCGGCAGGCGCAGCAGTGAGCGTCCAGGCTGACCCCCAGGAACACCCAGCCACGTGTAACGGCCTCCCGTGCAGCGTGGGACCAGCACTTGCCTCTCACGTTGGGAGAAAAAACTCACTTTTATGATCATGTTATGCTTGGGGCTGGTATGAAAAATTCAAGATGAATAAATTGAACTTCAGTTTTAAAAATGATAACTTTTTAGCATAAATATGTCTCGTGCTCTCTCAGGGACAGATGTGCCAATGGGCAACTCCAGTTAAATGATACACCAACCAGATTCCCCTTTGTCCTGGCTGACCCCGTGTGTGTGACCTTGTGAGAATTGGAGCCAGATGCCAGTCAGGCTGAGCTCAGACCCCAGACCCACGAGGCCTGTGAGATCACAAGCCGGCAATGCTCCCGCTGTTCCTGTGCAGTCACTACGACAGGCCCCTCGCGGTCCTCTCTGTGACCTGTCGGGGTGCAGGGGGCGTGGGTGACCTGGGGGTCAGGTCTGCGCATCAACAGGGATCAGGAGACCAGTCACGGGGATGATGTCACAGACAAAGCCCCTGGAGGGACAGGGAGACTTGGGGTGAGGGGGGACCCTCAGCCATGCCTGAGGGTTCTGGCTGCTGCACAAGGTGCTGAAGGAAAGTTCATGCAGGACCCAGAGTGTCCCCGGGAAGAATGAGAGACTCGGAGGTGACCGGGGGCTTTATAACAGGGTCACTTTACCAAGAAAATGGACCCTTGTAGGAAATGCTGAGCCCCCTGTTACGGCAAGTGCTCACGTCTGCAATGGTTAGAAAGGGGGGCGTATGGCACATTACAAAGAGGAACAGAGACCTGATCTTGGTGCTGCATGAGCTGTGTGCATTTTAGTAAGTCCCCTAACCTTTTTGTACCGCAATTTCCATGTGATAAGGTCCCTAACTCTGTCACATTTTCATGGGCATCAAGTAGATGCAATGGCTGAGGGACCTGTGCTCGACAACACGTTCAACAACGTCATTGTGAGGACACTCTGTGGGGTTGGTGCTCTGGGTAGAACTGAAGGACTCCCCAGAGCAGATACAAAAGTCCTGGGGAGCGGGTCCTGGAGTAAAACAGGCCAAGACCCAGCATCTCCATGAGTGCGGACCAACAGGAGCCCTCTGAGAGGAAATGCTCATCCTCAGTGCAGCCCAGCACTGCGCTCCAATGAGATCCAGTCCGGACTCATTAGGATAAACTTAGCTGTCAAAGCGTTGAGTGGAGCTCATTTAATAGGCTCATTCCAGACAGACACGCCCTGCCCTCCCCAGAACCTGGACTCGTGGATGAAGCTTTGAAACCACGTGTTCCGATGAGTAGATCCTCGATGGGCACTGTTCTCATGGACGTGTCATTGGCTCAAGACAAGGCCCAGGCGACACAAAACAAACACGGTTCCCAGTAAGAGTGAGAGACTCTATACTAATGGTCGTTAACTACCGAGTCCTCTCCTGATCCACTGACAGGAGTGACCTGCACATTCCGGGCGGTAAGTGAATGTTTCCTGCGTGAGTCACAGACGCGATGGCATTCCCGGGCCCTTCTCGCGGATATAAAGCTTCCAGGGGAGGAGGCGACATTCACACTCAGAAACGTCCCTCTTCGCCTCAACCCAACCCTCACCCTCCGCCAGCATGTGCTGCAACTACTACGGGAACTCCTACGGGGGCTGTGGCTACGGCTGTGGCTATGGCTCTGGCTATGGCTGTGGCTATGGCTCTGGCTATGGCTGTGGCTATGGCTGTGGCTATGGCTCTGGCTATGGCTCTGGCTATGGCTGTGGCTATGGCTCTGGCTATGGCTCTGGCTATGGCTGTGGCTATGGCTCTGGCTATGGCTGTGGCTATGGATCCAGATATGGCTGTGGATATGGATCTGGCTATGGCTGTGGCTACGGCTCTGGCTATGGCTGTGGCTATGGCTGTGGATATGGATGTGGCTACGGCTCTGGCTATGGCAGTGCCTGCTGCACCTTCCGACCATGCTGCTACCGACGATGCTATTCCTCTTGCTGCTAGAACATCGCCTAGAACACTCTGCGCGTCCAACATAATATTGAAAATTAACACTTTCCCTTTGAATGATGCCCCATTCATCATCTCTACACTCCAGTGAGGATTGGACACCTCCTGTTTTTACATTCAAGTCTTGTTGTTATGGAGGAAGTAGGAATGCGTCCATTGTGGGACCTGAACACGGAAGACGTGATTGTGAATGCGTTCCCAATGTCCACGCTCGGCCGTTCTACCCTATGAAGTTGTGTTGTCCTGGAACACAAATACGCCAGAGTTGGAAGAAATTATTCTTTTTCAATAAACAAACTTGATGTGATGTAAGTAACTGTGTTGTGTCAGAATTGTCACTGTCCCTGTGGCCTTGCCAGAAGCCGGGCGGCCACTGTGTCCGCCGATCCTGGGGTTTCTTATTCCGTCATCAACTGCATGTGCCATTCTCTCACCAGCACACATGGTCCTGGTAACTGCAGGTCGCAGTAGGTCTTAGTGCTGGTTGATGTGCGTGTTCCAACCTGCTCCTCTTCACAATTTTCGTGGCTCTTCTGGTTTCTTTGTTTTCCATCTAAACTTTAGAATCAGCTTGTCAAAATCTACAAAAATACCCTGCTGAGGGTTTTATTGGGATGGAATGGAATCCATTCACCAATTGTGGGGAGTGGATTCTTC
This sequence comes from Myotis daubentonii, assembly GCF_963259705.1. Lineage (NCBI taxonomy): Eukaryota > Metazoa > Chordata > Mammalia > Chiroptera > Vespertilionidae > Myotis > Myotis daubentonii. The sequence continues at coordinate 710,542 of NC_081842.1, forward strand.
ACACTATTGAGCCTTTTGGTCCATAAACATGGTGTGTGCGTCTCCTTTGATTTCTGTGGTGGGTTCTCATTTAAAATTCAGTTATGAGCTTTAAACTCACTGAAGGCATATTCTGGATGGGGAGGCGAATAGCAGTGTAAGAATCAAAAACACATCTAAATAACTAAATAAAATAGTAATTAGCATAATTATAAAGGGTGTTTATAATGATTAATGACATAAACAGTGGGTTGCTGTGAAATATCACGTGGCCTATAAAACTCACTGAAGAAACAGACACTCTTAATAGGCATATCACTTCCTACTACATTGAACCAATAATAACCCTCCAAAACAGAAAGCTTCACGGGAAAATTCTACAAGAGTTTTAAAGAATAAGTTACACCAATTCTCTACAATCACTTCCAGAAATAAAATCAGAGACAAAACTTACCAACTCATTCAATGAGGTCACCATTACCTTAATACCAACACCAGGGAAAGACATTACAAAAATAAAGACTACAGTCATATACCTGGATGAACATAGATACAAAAAGTATAAATGAACATGGTACAAAAATTAAGTATCAGCAATTTGACGTCGGTATTGTATAGGAAGAATTATACACATCCACCTCGCAAGATAGACCCCAATTATGCAAGGGTGGTTTGGTGCTCAAAAATGAATTCATGTAATTTAGTACATTAGCAGAATGAAGAAGAAAAATCACATGATCGGTTCAATAAAAGCAGAAAAAACATGTGACAAAATTCAACATCCATTCATGAATAAAATGTTCTCGTAATCAGGAAAAAAGGAAACTCCCTCAACTTGATGGAGAATGTAATATGTACACAAATCCTATTAGCAGCATCACGCACACTTAACAGCAAGAAACCAGACGTTTTCCTGCTGTGATTAGGAGCAAGGCAAGGAAGTTCTCTCCATGTTTCTCCTCAATGTCAAATGGAAGACCGTGCTGATGCCCAAGAGAAAGGGATTAAATGGAACAGACCAATGAGTCTCAGAGGGAAGGGGGGTGGGGAGAAGGCAGAGATGATATGCACATATGCATCACCTATGGACACAGACAACAGGGTGGTGAAGGCTTGGGGTGGGATGGGAACTGGGTGAAGGGTGGCAATGCGGGGATAAAGGGGGATGTCTGTGATACGCTCAACAATAAAGATTTTTTAAAAGAGATGAAAGTTATCCTGAGAGAAAGAAAGAAATGAAATTGCCCTTTTCCATCTGGGGCATGATTGTCTACGTAGAAAATCCAAATGAAACAACCAAAAAAACAAAATCCCTATCAGTAACAAGTGATTAAAGCAAGGATAGAGTATGCAAGGTTAATATAGAAAAGTCAGTTGCTTTTGTACATATTAATATGAAATTAGACAATAATAGCATGGACTACAACAGCCAAAATATAACATACTTAGATATAAATCTAAAAGAAATGTGTACAAGATCTATATGAGCAAAACCATAAAACTCTGACGTAGGAATTAGGGAAGAAATAAATGAATAGCTAGTCTATGTTTACGGATGGGAAGACTCAATACTCTGGAGATAGTTCTCAGATTCCCTGCAATCCCACTCAAAGTTCCAGCCTATTGTTGTGTGGATTTCACCAAAGTGATTAGAAAGTTTCCATGGTGAGGGGGGTCCAGAACAGCCAGCACAATGTCGAGGGAAGGAGCCAGGTGGAGAACGAACTCTACCCGACTTCAATTCTCACGATGAAGCCACAGGCATCAGCACAGGGAGGTCTTGGTGAAACAGCAAAAGCAATGGAGCGGAATAGCCCAGAAGCAGACTCACTTGAGTAGGTGACAGCTGGTCTCTGTGAATGCGGAAAAGACGGCCTTTCAACAGAGGGTGCAGAAACAAGTGGCCGTCCCCACACACACAAAATGAAAAAAATCTAGAAATAGACTTCGCACCCTTGATGACAATTAACCTGAAATGTGTCTCAGACATAGATATAAAATAAAAACTATAAATCTTCTAGAAGATTTCATAGGAGGAAACCTTGATGACCTTGGGGATGGCCGGGACCCAGTTACAAAACCAAAGGCGCAGGCCACTACAGGAAGAAGGGATAAGCCAGACCTTGTTAGAATCAAAACGTCGGCAGAAGACCACGTCTACCAGCCAACAGACAGGCCACACACGGGGAGGAAGAATTTGTAGGGAGCACATCTGGCAGTGTTATCCAAAATATACAAAGAGCTCTTAAAACTCAATAATAAGAAAGCAAACGACCTTATCTAAACAGGGGCCAGGGACCTTGACAGACACTTCACCAAAGAAGATTGCAAATGGGCACATGAGAAGACGGTTCACGTGAGACGTCATCCAAGAAATGCACATTAAAATGACAATTAGACGCCGCCACCACCTCTGAGAGCGGCCAAAACCCGACAGCAGGCGCCCACAGGACTGAGAAGCCAGCAGAGCCCTCGTTCACGGCTGGTGGGAGCCAATCGGTGCGGCCACGTGGGGAGACAGGTTTATAGTTTCTTATAAAACTAAGCCGACGCTCCCACGTGCTCCGGCTTGTGCCCTTATGTCCACAGAAAGCTGCCTGGGACGTGGGAGCAGCTTCTACGTCATCGGCGAGAGCTGAGGAGCCAAGACGCCCCTCAGGAGGTGAGCGGACACACGAACTGGGTGCACCCAGACCACAGAATGTTATTCGGGATAAAATGAAACGGGCTTGAAGCCACGAGACCTGGGGGGATCTTAGATACGTACTCGTACATGGAAAGAGATTCCAATCTGGAAAAGCTGCACATCGTATGACTCCAGCTCTGTGACCGTCTGTGGAAGGCAGAGCCATGGCGTCAGTCAGCCCACCCGTGGTTGCGGGAGTTCGCGGCGGCCGGGGGGCAGGAGGCGAGGGCATCGGACAGGGAGTGGAGGACAGTGAAGGTATCTGTGTGAGACCACAGTGGTGGCTCCAGGCCACTGGGCATCTATTCAACCCGTGGGATGTACAGCCCCGGGAGAGGACCCCAGGGTGACCCCAATGTGACCGCGGAGCGTGGGGGATCGCCGAGAGTCAGCGCAGCTTCCTCGGTTGGCCAAATGCTGCTCCGTGAAGAGGCTGAGGGTGGGGAGGCTGTGCATGGGGGAGGGGCGGGACAAATATAGGGAATCTCTGCACATTCTTCTTAATTTTCATATAAACCTAGGACTTCTCTAAAAAATCGTCTTTAAAATGACATATTGGGAACCTAAAATGCCTCTGAAACATCACAAAATTAAGATAACATTTAGATAACATCTGAATCTCACGGATCAAAGATCTTAAAATTATGAGAATTTAAATTAAGTTTGAAGATAGAACAATAGCAATTACCCAAACTTAAAATCCAGAGAGAATTTTTTTTGATTTGTTATCTGAGGTACAATACTGAGTGACCGCATACACAGAGTTATGTCTCAAAGAGGCTCACGAGTGGATTCGAATACATGTTCCCCATTTGACTTTGCAAAAGGGCCCTATGAACCCGAGGGTGAAGAGCTGAGCGGTAACAGCCACAACGGGAGCCAGGACGAGTGCTTTCCCATAACCCTATTGGGGTAAACTGAAAACGTTTTAAACATATTTTTATTGATTTCACGGAGGCAGGGAGAGGGAGAGAGAGAGAAGCATTGATGATGAGAAAGAATCACTGATCGGCTGCCTCCTGCACACCCCCCACTGAGGATCAAGCCCGCAACCCGGGCATGTGTGCCCTGACCAGGAATCAAACCTAGGACCCTTCAGTCCACTGGCCGACCTGATGCTCTATCCACTGAACCACACCAGCTAGTGCAGAAACTTTTTTTATTTTCTAATTTTATAATGATAATTAATCCTAAATTAGAAATAATAAGCATGATTTATGGCACATAAGAGTAAAATCAATAATATGCATAACAGAGGGTGGCAAGTGTGGACTACTGTCAAGTTGGCATGTGCTGCCGAGAGTTGTGTGCTATCACTCACGGCCGAGGGAGTGAGTAACGATGCACGTTGCAGCCCCGGGTTGCTGTTGAACCATCACTGTTGGCCTCGCTCAGTGGTCGGCAAACTCATTGGTCAACAGAGCCAGATATCAACAGGACAACGACTGAAATGTCTTTGGAGAGCCAAATTTTTTAAACTGAAACTATATAGGTAGGTACATTGTTATTCACGTAATTAGGGTCCTCCTAAGGCTTAGGAAGAGCCACACTCAAGGGGCCAAAGAGCCGCATGTGGCTCGCGAGCCGCGGTTTGCCGACCACGGGCCTAGCTACTAAACCAACGGAGGATGAACATGAAGCACCAACATGAAGACGCAGAAGCAGGAAAATAAGGCAGAGAAAAGGGAAGAACAGACGCGGCAAGAAAAACACGAAGAGTGAGATGGAGACACAACCACGACAACAATCACACCCAATGGAAATGGTCTAGAGACGCTGCCATTAAGAGTATTACGCACACCTATGCTCTTTAAAACACCACAGCAGTTAAACAGACACAGACACATTAGAAATAAACATATAGGTACATATACTATACACACGAATTATTCATATATTAGAAACACTGGTCTTCAGAAAGCTGGAGAGGCTGTATTAGTATCAAATGAAGTAAGCATCAAAACAAAAATGATACAAAAATTAAATCTTCATGAAACAAAATCGCTAATGAGTCTGACAGTAACAGCACAGAGTGGCGTGAAGGGAAGGGAGTGTTTCGTGAAATGGTGTAATATTATTTGCAAAAAGTGGGATACGTTAAGATGCATGTTGTAATGTTTATAGCAATCATTACATGTGTTGTACCTAATAAGTGAATACAGAGACAATAAAATGGAATTCCAAAAAAATCTTATCAAATCTATAATAATAAAAGGGTAATATGCTAATTAGACCAGACGTCTTCTGGATGTCATTCCGGACGTCCTTCCTGACCAAGCCTACTCTCGCACAAATTTTTGTGCATCAGGCCTCTAGTAATTTAATAAGAGAAATGCGAGCAGGGAGGGGACAGGAGGTCAGAAAAGAGAAAACAAATAGCAAAACGGCATAGACGTCGCTGTACCTGCGTCTGAAGTAAATTAAATGTGAAAGTCAGAATACGTCAACCGTCAGTCAGAGCCACAGGCGGCTTCTGCACATACATGGGAGCTAAATAACCCGAGAGCTGGCGAGGGGCGGCCCCGCACACGCCCTGGGCGAAGCCGTGTCCCTGCTGCGTGAGGACAGAGAAGTGCGGCTCCTGTGGCAACGCCCGTGAGCCTCAGTAATGGCCGCGCCAAAGGCAGGGAACCAGCCAGAAACGGGCTGAGAGGAACGAGGAAACACCCACAGTTGTAACTAGAGACTCCAAAGCTCCTACTGGGCAGCAGGTAGACCTAAGTGGACTGGGAATCACTCGCATCATGAAGACAGAAGCACGAGCAGGAGCTGACCTGCGCCCTCCGCCGCCCGTGAGCCGCGATGGCAGCACCCGCTGTCCCCAGGGCCCGCGGAGTCGTCCCAGACGGAGCGTACGTCCGGCTACGAGATCAGTTCCAAGAAGTTAGACTCAACGTAGGAAAAAGGAGACACGCCACTGACGCCGAGTCAGACAGAAGGACACAGGCGGCTGGAGAGTCCCCCAGACCAGCAGGAAGCACGAGGGACGTTAAAACGCGGTTCAGAAGAAGCGCAGGACACTTTAACGTCCCAGAACTCGTGGGCTCGCAGGAGCAGTGATGGTCGCGTTATTCGTGGCTTTATGCGCACGAAACAGGAAAGAAGATGATGTGCTTCGTATTTGTTTACAAAAGTCCACCTACAAGGACACGTACGGAGAAAGGAAGCATTTTGAATGAATCAAAGTACATTTCACGTGTGGGTGTGACTGTATTAAAATCCTGTTTTCTCGTTTTAATTTCTCATCAAGGCACATGACATCAGTGCCATGAGAGGGGCTGTGTCCTCACACCTCTAATAATCAGGTGAGAGCTGATTAAAATACACATGATCTCCTAAATTACATTTATTCTGCACCCTCACCTCCCTGCTGTTCCACAGCCCACACACCCTGGGACTCTCAGCCGGAACAAGAGCTAAAGCGTCTCACGTGCCCTGGCCGTGTGCTCCGTGGTTGCGTGTCGTCCGTGATTCCCGTCAGGGCACATGCCCCCAGTGTGGGGCTCGATCCCCAGTAGGGGGAGTGCAAGAGGCAGCCGATCCATGCTACTCTCTCACATCGATGTTTCTCTTTCTCTTTCCCTCTCCCTTCCTCTCTCTCTAAAATCAATAAAAACATTGAAATAAAAAATAAAATTTAAATTAATAATTTAATAACACATCTCATGGAGGGCAGTGTCATTCGGGGAGGTCAAGGAGGAGAAGGGATTATTTGAGCTCAAAGGCAGGTCCGTGAAAACTATTGAAACGTTTCCTGCCTGCGTGGTGCCTGGTTCTAGGCCAGTGGTCGGCAAACTCATTAGTCAACAGAGCCAGATATCAACAGTACAACGATTGAAATTTCTTTTGAGAGCCAAATTTTTTTAACTTAAACTATATAGGTAGATAAATCGTTATTCACTTAATTAGGGTACTCCTAAGGCTTAGGAAGAGCCACACTCAAGGGGCCAAAGAGCCGCATGTGGCTCGCGAGCCGCAGTTTGCCGACCACTGTAGGGCATTAAAGTGAACGTTTGTGAGGAGAGAGAGTTTTGTAGGCGTCGCTGTACCGTCTGATGAAAGGTCCTCGGTGGTGACAGCAATCCTTCGTCAATGCCTCAGGGCGATCTCTAGTCTTGAAACAACAAACTCATTAGATTAGTCAGAAACCAGCCAATGACATGAGCTCACGTTTGGGTCCGTCCGCTGTGAGGCCCATTAAGGCTCATGTAGGAGAGGAGCCCAGAATGAAGTCTCCTCCACCCCTTCTCTACCCAAGGACCCCTCCCCCCCAGCACCATGTGTGGCGACTACGGGAACTACTATAGGGGCCGCAGCTACGGAGGCTGTGGCTACAGAGGCCTGGGCTGTGGCTACGGCTGTAGCTGTGGCTGTGGCTGCGGCTACAGCTCCCTCTCCCTCTGTGGCTGAGGCTATGGCTGTGGCCGTGGCTCTGGCTCTGGCTTTGGCTACTACTATTGAGGAGGCCATGGGACCAGCCCCTGCTCCTGCACCTCAGGACTCACCCACTTGGGACCCACGTGTCCTGTGTCTTTCACGGGTGGTGGCTCTCCTGCTTCAGGAAAATCTAGGGTGGTCTGGGGTTGGCCTCCCACCTAACCCAGGAATCCCCTGCCTTCACCTCATGGACGTGGGGAAAGGTGAACTCACCTGCGACCCCGGATCTGGCGTCATTGGCGTCATGACGTCACAGCAGCAGCTGCCGTGGTGGCTCCACGCGGGAGCCTGTGTCTCTGTTGACCTAATAAACTTGTCGACTCAAACAGCGACCCTGGCTTTGATTTCCGCGCTTGGACGTCTCAAGCTTCTTACTGACATTTTTTATTTCAGTTCCCAAGGAAGAAACTTTTATTTTGTAAATTCCCGCTTCCTCCTCTGCTACCGAGGGAAGGATATCTGTTATTCCGGATAATTCTCCACCCTGGAGGCAATATTATTCATAAAATAAGCATCGCCTGGTTCGTGAGAATGAAGAAAAGTAATAACTTCCCAATGTCCACGTATCTCTCAAAATAAATGAATGTTGGAATAACCTCTACTTCTAGTCCTTCCTTAAAAATGCTCTATGGCCCGGCCCCCATGCCTCAGGGGCTGAGCATCGACCTAGGAACCAGGAGGTCACGGTTCGATTCCCAGTCAGAGCACAGGCCCCGGTTTCGGGCTCCATCCCCAGTGCGGGGTGTGCAGGAGGCAGCCGATCAATGGTTGTCTCTCATCCCTGATGTTTCTCTCCTCTCTCTCTCTCTCCCTCTCTCTCTCTCTCTCTCGCTCTCTCGCTCTCATCCTCTCTGAAATCAATAAAAAATAATTTTTAAAAAAATATTTTGTGAAAGAAAGAACCTAAGAATATTCTTACAATGGATTCCTCCCAAGGTAGTAGTCGATGGTAAGACCATCCGGCCTGCATGTGGGCCGTGGTGATGAGATACAAGCACCATTTCCGGGGCAAGCAAGTCCCAGGGTCTCGCAGTGCAGGAAGCAAGGTGTCGGTCAGGTTGTGGCCTCATCTGAGTCTCACATGAGCAGGGATCTGCCCCCAAGTTCTCGTCCGTGGCTGATTCAGCGTGTCCCCAGGGCTCGGCGGGACTGGCTGGAGGCCGTCGGGCCAAGAGGCCGCCTGCCCACAGCTCCCCGCCCTGTGGGTTCCCCAACGCGGTTGCCCCTTTTTGCAAAGGCAGGAAGGGAAGGGGAGCCTTCTGCACGATGGGGCTGCAAACCACACCAACGCCACACAACCACACACACACACACACACATGATCGTCTCATCGTACATGTCTCATTGCCTTTGCCATGTCCTCTTTGGTAGAAGTAACTCAGGAGCCCCGGCCACACTCAGGCGGATCACAGGGCGTGGGCACAGAGGCGGAGCGCTCGGAAGCACCGTGCGGTCTGCCCACCACCCAGTCAACACCGAGCATGGCCAGCAGGAGGCAGGGAGCTGGTCCTCATCTGCAATTGAGGGATCATCAGCGCTTGCAGCTACCTTCCTGAAGCTTCCGTGGGGTTCCCCTGGGAAATTGCCTGCATTGGGAGTATTTGGGGGTGGGGGGCAGTCCCTCAGTAATTTTCTGTTCGTGCTAAGGAAGCTAGTCTCTTCTGTTTCTGAACGTGACCGTGTCCCTTTGGCCATCTGCATTCCCCCAGGAAGGTATGCGTTACGTACAGGTTTTCAGATTTATATCCATAACGACCTGCAAAGTACATGCATGTAACTTTAAACTGCTTGTTTCCATGTTTATTTCTCTCCTATTTCTTATTTTGTCTATGCTCTTTTCCTTTGTTTCTTATCAAAATAGCAAGTGATCTAAAATGTCACTCTTTTCGAATAATAGCATTTGAGTCATTTTTAAAATCTATTTTTTTCTGGCCTTTACTTCATTAATTCCTGCCTGTCTGTTATTTTCTTCCTTGCACTGTCTTTGGCTAATTTAGTTGTTCTTTATCGAATTATCAGTAAATTATTTATGTTATTTCTTTCATTCTCACCGGCAAAAGTGTTTAGTACTCTGAATTTTTTCCTATGTACTGACATTTTTTCATAGACTCTGGTAAGTACTACTTTTGTTACTATTATTTATTTTGAAGTTCTATAATCTGGTATTTTCTTTCTCACCTGGGAGTTGTTTAATCAAGAATTTACTCCTCAGGCCAATGGGCTGTTCTACTCTTTGTTTTTGTTGGCGATTTCTGGCTTCGTTGCTCAGCAATCAAACAGGGTTTGTGCAGTGTTTCGACTTTGAAAATTGACCAATTTTTTTCTTTGTGACTTAATATAGGATCACCCTTTGTGCATTTTCTGTGAAAGCGTCAAAGAAGGTTTCCTCCGTACTGTCAGTGGGGAAGTGGACATGTATCCACGAGAGCTACCTGTCTCCCTCTCCTGCTCTTCTGTGCACACGTTGCCTTCTTCTTTCCTAATTTCTGAGCATTTACAGCTCTGCTGTCCTACACCCCTGATGGAGCATGAGTCTCACAGAATGAAACCTCTAGTTTTCCTGAGAAAATTCTGATTGCCCTTGTGGTCTGTCTTCAGCTGATGGAGGGAGACGCAGCTCTAAAATCTTCTCCTCTAGATGTGGCCAGAACACATGTCCTTGGTGCAGGTTAGAGTCTGGCCAGCCTCGTACTTCCATCTCCATTCAGAAAGCTGTGTATGAACCCAGCGTCAGTCTCACACACCCCAAATTCTGACATTGTTACCAAAGTATGAACCGATATGATTGACATACACGTTGTCATTGTTGACGTCATTGTCAATACTTCCTAGGTGGCGTGCACTAAGAGGGTGTACATAGGCAGCTTCCTGAACGTCGCCTGGGCTACCAGGACCAGGGACACGTGGGCAGCCTTTATTTGGAGCCAACTCGTGTTGGCAGGATTGCAGTCTCCCCGGCCACTCCCTGGTTTGCAGGAGGGCGGGTCCCTTTCCAAAAGGCAGGCAGACATGGACCCGTGGGAGGTCTCACTGAAACAGACTTGCAGTCCTACATCTTCCGGTGACGACGTGTGAATGCCAGAGAGCTAGGCCATCTGTGCGGCCGCCGTGCACAAGAGGAGTTCAAGAACATGTTTTCAACGGATGGGAAGAAACAGCAATAATACGAAATTTAGAAGGAAAATTCGGCGCTGACTAGAGGCACTTTTAAATACTTAGTACCAGGAAGCGTGAAATATTAAAGGAAGAAGGAAGTGATGGGGGGCGGGGTACCTCTTTGCCAATGTCTTTAGCCCAACTTTGGGCACACCACAGATGAGGCTTTGATTAAATCAGCGCAGGTAAGAGTAGCCCTTAGATCTCAAAAGCCCTGGTTGAACATAACTCTTCAACCACACACCTAAGTCATCAGCTAGCCAAAGGCTCAGCCATCACACACACACACACACACACACACACACACACACACACACACACACTATGCAAATAAGTGCACATGAAAGTGTTGTAAGTGTGCAAAACAGATAGCCTTTAATGAACAATGAATGAGCACGTTTTTCCAAAGGAAATGCTCATGGTTGGTTGTATTCAATCAGACCATAGCATCACCAGGTCAAATGAATATTTTTATGTTATTGGAAAGGCAGGTAATTTCCATCAAAAGGGTTCTGATGTTCCATGGCAGGCAAGATTCGCTTGTTGTTGCTTGAATAGTCCTTCATGAGAGAATGTCTTGAGCAGATGAGCAATCTAAAACTTCTTAGAAGAATCCAGAAGACCAGTATCTTCCATAGAAGCATGGACGGTAATGGGCGTATCCGTAGCCACATCCATAGCCACATCCTAGGCTACCATAGCCATAGCCCAGGCGACCATAGCCATAGCCCAGGCCACCATAGCCACAGCCCAGGCGACCGTAGCCATAGCCCAGGCCACCATAGCCACAGCCCAGGCCCCCGTAGTAGTTGTTGTAGAAGCTCATGGTGTGAGGAGAAGACTGAGGAGGAGAACAGAGTCGGTTCCCAGAGTTGTAAGTTTCTGATCAGCGCGGGGCCTTATATACCAACTGAGTGGACATGGGACTGGCCACAGGCACTGTGGGATTCATGTTGCAAACTCTTTGGCATTATAACCATCTCGAGAACTCCTCATAAACCAGGGCATCCAGGACAACCTCGCTGCGCGCCAAGATGCCTCTGACGAAATCACGAGCCTTTCATGACAGATGCTTCTCTGGGTTGGGTTGCTTGTTTATTCCAGCGTGAAATCTAAACTCTGACACTAGCTGCCAAGAGGTCCTATAACCCAGGCTGGTTTCACCTCTTGGAACTTCTTTTTTTCCTTTAATAACATCCTCCTTCCTCCCTGCATGTCTCAGCCTTGGGGACAGTGTGGCTTCCGGGAGGTGCGCAAGGAGGGAAAGTGAGGAGAAGACATGAAAGAAGACGCAGTGACAACATGGCAGGGCTCAGCCCCGAATGCTTGAACGATTAACGTGCGTTGTGTTTCTGTGGAGCAAAAGGACCCACTTTGATCCATATTTCACACATATGCGTGTCCATCATGTTGTACAGGGTCAAAGGCCAAGACAGAGTCTCTGAAGCTTAAACCCGTGGACCACGATTATACAGAAATAGAAGGATTTATTCTATTAGCACTTCCGGCTTAAGCGTCTACTCCAAAAACTACCAAAGACTTACTGAGATCAAGTACCTCCTGCTCTGACTAAATGAAGCAGGCGCATCTCTTCGATATCCTTGCCCAAGATGTAGACCCTCAACTTGGCTATGAGGCAAACCCAGACAGAGGAACATAAGCAAAACATCTGGTGTTGGACATGGTTATGAAAGTTAAACACTTGAAAATTTGCCCCCTATTGAGGAAGACAAAAGAGAGTAGACAACCCAATGCCAGGGGGATCTTGGATTAGATCCTAGAAAAAAAATAAAGGGCACCGGTGACAGAGAAGTGAAATCCGAGGGAAGCGTGCGGATTCGATAAGAAGCAGATTCCTTAAGAAGCTGATTTCTTAGTTCTGATCGTTGTACTTGGTTCTGGGAGATGTTGTCCTGGGTGTAACTGGGTGAAGAAGATGCGCTAAAGGTCTGAAATATTTCTAGACATTTGGTAACTAAAATCATTTCAAAATAAAAAAGGTTGGGAGGAGAATTTAAAACGCTGCTTGTGGCATAGAAGCTCACACTTGGCAGCTACCTGATCCTAAGAACCAATGCCACTCCAATCATTTTAACTAAAAAAAATGAAAATAAAAGTGCTACTTGATTGCATTGATTGGGTCACTTGTTAGTTCTCTTGTACATGAAACTTCTAAGACCCAGTTGTCTGTCAGACATTGTTCTGAGCATCAGGACGTAGCCGGGGGGGGGGGGGGGGGAGGGGGGCCCACAGGACCCCATGGTCCTGGCGCTTCTGTTCTGGATGGAGCGAGGGCGGGACATGCAGGCAGACCCTGGAGGACAGGCTTAGGCGTGAATGGAGACGAGCAGGCCAAAGCCCAGGTAGCCCATCTAAAGAGGCGTAAGCGGAAACCACCGTGAGAGGGGCCAGGGGCTGGCCGGGCGCCCTCACAACTGGGAGCCACATCCCAGGAAGAGAAAAGAGAAAGGCAACTGGGGGGAAGCTGCCGTGACGCTGAATCAAAGCGAATGTGTGTGGCGGGAGGAAGGTGGGGGCCGAGGGCCTTCTGAACGAGGAGAGAAGCTGGAGAATCCACCGGCCACGGGGAGCCTCGGGCACTGGCAAGGGCGGACCCCGCTGGGCATGTCAGCCGAGTGTGGGGACCCAAGACCAGGAGGGGGAGGAAGGCGGGAGGAAGGCGGGACGGCCCACCACGGAGATGCCCGCAAGGCTTTGCCATGAGCCAGAGGAAGGACATTGGTGGAGACGACAGAGGAGGCAGCGGCACTAATTTGTCCTTTTTGGTGATGGATCCACTAAACTAGAGGGCTGCACAAGCTCGGAGAGCCCGGGGGAAGGGGTTCAGGGCGTGTCGGGGCGCGCCGCTCTCACCGCTGCGATTAGAAAGAGCAACTCAGCTCTGAGGAAGAATCCAATTAAATCAAGGAAGTAACTCCATGGAGAAATCACCCAGTAAATGTTATGATTAGGGCGCCGCATTCCACAGGAATAATCACATCTTTTATAGCGACTTTGATCAAATACCAAGAAAAAATCCACATTAATTACAGTTTCCTTTATAAATTGCCCTACGCTGCTTAGTCATGGCAATTTCAGGTGACGTGCTAAGAGCTTAGCCTGGGGGAAGACCGATCATCGCGTTATTTAAATTAATTAAATTCCTACTGGAACCTCATCCTATGTGATTACTGCTTTACTGACTCTGAACTGTGATGGTTGAGGCTACTTGTAATTTCTGTAGGGAAATTTGAAAATGATATACTGAGCCGTCCACTACTTCTAACATCTCAGCCCAGGAAATGGTGAATAAAACAGCACGATGATGCGTCTATTCTACAAGAGTGAACCTTTCAAAAAACACACATGGAGAGAGCGTTCAAAAACACCCAGGAATGGGTAGGTGAGTGTATTTCATCGGATTCTTAGTATTAAAACATTCTATCTTATTAAGGGGAATATTTTTTACTCGTTAGATGTACTATCCAGACAGGTGAATTGGGAAATATTTTAAAAATCGTGCCTTCATTCTTATGACCTTCAATATTCTGTACTCTCTGAGTCTGCCTAAGGCTACGAGTAGATACATAAAAAACATTTTGACTCAGAATATAAGAATAACAGAAATCTACTGATAGATTATGCTGGAATGTTTAGGACACCACGTCTCCACATTCATTCTCTTAAAGAAGCAAAAGTACATTTTTTATCTCTAATTTGAAACCATTCTCATTCTTCCAGTGCTGCCCAGAGGGAGGGCTTATGACAATAATTGGAATAAAGACAGGAATGGTGTTGGGGCTATGAGGTTACAAAGAATGAAGATTGGATACTTGATGGAGGAGGAGACCTAATAGATTGAAAGACTTAGATATCTGATGGTGAGCCTACGGGGGAATTACTTATAATTCTAATGCTGTTGAGAACGCTCGCTCATTTGCATAACTGCCTATTCAATTCAGAGGGAAGATAGCGGAGCCAGGTCCTCCCAGGAATGAGGCCTGTGTTCCAGTCCTTCGGTGGAAATAGACATGCAGGAGACCAGGGTCATGAGCTCGCGTGGAAACCCGGAGTGCCTCCTGCCCAGACGTGGCGTTTTGAAGCTTTATCTCGATTTTTTTGGATTTTTATCACAGCCTGGGATGGAAGACACATGGCGGAATCAGCAGAGAAACAGGAACGAATCCCTGAGGAAGATCATTAGTTTAGATCAAGAGGAGAAAAATCCATGAGTCAGAAATAGTGTTATTCCTATCAAATGTTCAAAAAAATTAGTGAAACTACCTAGGACCCAAGGCAGCCAGAGTGAGATTCACAGATGTGTTCGCTCCTGATGAGGAGGCGGCAGGAGGCTGAGAAAAGGCCCGGGAAGGCGGGCCCCTGGGAGGCCCCCTCTCCTTTGAGCCCTGAGAGGACAAACACCAGGACCTGAGCGCCCTGAGGCCGTTCACAGCTGAGGACCAACAAGCTAAGAGCTGGGGCCCGAGATGAGCCAATGGCCTGGGTCGTGTGGCGGGTCCCCCACCCTGAGCACATAAAAGGCTCCTGTAGGACAGGGGTCCAGACTGAGTCCCCCCAAGCCCTTCTCCACCCAAGGACACCCTCACCCCCAGCACCATGTGTGGCTGCTACGGGAACTACTACGGGAGCCACAGCTGCGGAGGCCTGGGCTGGGGCTAGGGCTCGTGCTGTGGCTGTGGCTGTGGCTGCGGCTGTGGCTGTGGCTACGGCTACGACTCCGGCTCCCGCTCTCTCTGTGGCTGTGGCTATGGCTGTGGCCGTGGCTCTGGCTCTGGCTTTGGCTACTACTATTGAGGACACCTGGGAGACTCATCCCGCCCACCTGGACATCGGGGTTCACCAGTCTGAAGCCACCTGCCCTGGGCCCTGTGGAAGGCGTGCCCTCCAGTGCCCTCTGGGTCTGACACCCCACCTTTCCTTCCTGAGTCTGACTCATGAGGGGGTCCTGGGAAGTTCATCCTGAGGGTCCCGGGAGGTCTCTCAGGGAATGATGTCATCACAGGTCCTGTCCTTGACCTTCATGTAGGACTCACTTCTCCGTTTTCCTAATAAACCTGTTCAACCTGAAACGATACGCCTGCGTTACTTTTATACAAAGTCCAGTGTCTCTTATTTTGTGTTTTAAGGAAACAATGGCCTACTTAGGGGATGTCTTCTTTTAATGTTTCTACTTCAGTTGCTCTATCAAATCCTTGTGTGTGACACGAGGAAGAGATAACCTCATCGCCCTCTCTTTCTGCTCTGGGGGAGCAGTAATGCCACAGGCTGTGCTGGGCTAGGGTTAGGGTTAGGGCTAGAGCTAGGGTTAGGGTTAGGGTTAGGGCTAGAGCTAGGGTTAGGGTTAGGGTTAGGGTTAGGGCTAGGGTTAGGGTTAGGGTTAGGGCTAGGGTTAGGGTTAGGGTTAGGGCTAGGGTTAGTGTTAGGGTTAGGACTAGGGTTAGGGTTAGGGTTAGGGGCTAGGATTAGTGTTAGGATTATGGTTAGGGTTAGAGTTAGGGTTAGGGTTAGTGTTAGGGTTAGGGTTAGGGCTAGGTCTAGGGTTAGGACCAGGAGTAGGATTAGATTATGTTTAGGGTTAGGGTTAGGGCTAGGGTTAGGGTTAGGGTTAGGGTTAGGGTTAGGGTTAGGTGAGGGTTAGGGTTAGGGTTAGGGTTAGGTCTAGGATTAGGGTTAGGGTTAAGGTTAGGGTTAGGGTTAGGGCTAGGGCTAGGGCTAGGGTTAGGTGAGGGTTATCATTAGTGTTAGGGTTAGTGTTAGGGTTAGGGATAAAGGGGGGAATGTTTGTCAGCTGAGTTGAACATTACCGTTAAACACTACTTACAGCAAGTCCTTGTATACCTAATACCTCACCTGTTTGAAATCATTTAGAAGATTAGGAACCTGAAATTTAATTCCCTAATTTGGATCATTTCAGGGAATATTTCTGATGTTGCCCAAGGTAAGAGCCTGAGGATGTTAAACCTGCTCTACCTCCATTACCTTTATGTGCCTTGAACTAGCATTGATATTTGAAGTGACACCTTTTCTGACCTTCATTACATATTTCGGTTTTAGAAGCATTTGCTGTCGTTCTATATTCTTGTCTCTCTCCTCTAATTGGTGCGTGTCCACAGTTGTAGCCTTCAGTCATTTCCTTTCCTACTCATTTTCTGTGACTGATGGATCCGTAAACTTGGATTTACCTTCCCTGCTATGGGGGTCCTGGCTCCCGGGTTGGCCCTGAAGGAGTGTGAGGAGTGTGTTAGCGTCAGACAGTGGCCTGTCCCATTCATTTCCACTGGTCGGAGGCAGGAAGGGAATGAGGCTTCGAGAAGGAACGAGGATCCCAGGAAGGTCACAGCGCAGAAGAAAGAGCTTCTTGTCTTCACATCGATCTTCTGGGAGGACTTGTCTCCTCTCCTCACTTTACTCATAAAGCTTATCGTTTTCCACTTGATATTGTGATAAACTGAATGGTCTTGGTCTATCTCAAGAAACAGATTGTTAAAGCTACTTCTCTTACTCCAGAGGTCACAATAGTTGACTACAAATAAATTAGATAGTGACTCAAATTAGATACTAGACTTAATTGTAAGCTCACAAGACAATATTCCTGGTGATTATAATTTTCCATGATTGGCCCCTTGTACATGTGTTAATTGATTGACATCCTTAGGCCCCCTGATGTGTCTAACTTGAAGGTCAATGCCACCACTAACAGCCCAAACAAACATCTCTCTCCTTTGTACTCACACTGGCTTGTTGACGACTTTAAAGTCTTCAGATAATGAATTGCTCCACCTGAACCTGGAAAACACTGGTGCTTCTAACCTGAAACCCATTCCACTGTTGGGTCTCTTTTCTTACAGTGAAAACTTTAGACCCCAACTATTCACTCTATTTACTCTATTTGGTCTTTGAAACAGGAACCACTTAAATTTAGGCATTGAAGAAGTGACTCATTGCAGATTTCAGTACTCCCAAAGCAATATCTGCCTAGATATGAATTGATTTCTCCTAGAATTTAATACTGAAAAATGTCAGACCCACAATGAAGTCAGGAAAACAGTGTAATGAGCACCTGAATGCTGTTCACCTTGATTTGGCAAATATTAATATTTGACAGTTGCATTTTCTCTCTCTGTATCTCCACCCCCGACCCAACCCACCACAAACACACACACACACACACACACACACACACACACACACCCCACATTGTTGAACTTTTGGAAACTATTCTGTAGAATTCATGACACTATTATCAAGTGAACAGGGATGTTCCCCAAGTAACTGCAATCACATTATCACCAAAAGAAATACGGTTTTGATACAACACTGTCATCTAATTCATAGTCCATGGTCATTTCCCCACGTGCCTTTTTTATTATTTTTGACACAGAATTAAATTAGAAGGAAGGGCCACACTTTGCAATGTATTGTCCTTTGTAACCAGCATCCCATGGAATCCAGAGCATCTCCCGCCTCTTATTAGTCCATGATGTTAACACACTGACACACGCTTAAGATTCAAAGATAATTACGCCCTAGAAAATGCCACAATTTGTTTTTGATCATATCAATTGTAATAATTATACATTTTATAAGTGAATACTTGTAAGACAAAGATGATCAAATGTGCCCGAAATTAGGAAAACTGATGCTTAATCAGGCACTGAGTGGATACGGGTTGTAGAGTGAAACCTAAGAGCACAGTGGAGGAGACGACGTGTGAGTAACGTGTCACTGAGAAGGCCGTGCAGTCGGGGAAGTGCTGACGGGCTGTATGCTGGATTTTGGAAACGAATGACTGGACCCCAACACTCAGCAGGTTATTGCAAGGCTGTGCCTCACCTGGGCACCACGCTGGGGAATTGTTCTGTAGACTAGCTCTCTACTGAATTCAGTGCCGTCCCAACTTTCCTGGTCAGCAGGGAGGACGGGACCCCCAGGGCTGAGGGGTCTCAGGCAGAGGTCCTTGGGCTATGAGCCACCTACACAAATCGCTCAGTTCAAGAGCCTGGCACACAATGTCCTGCCCATTCCCAGCACCCCCACCCCCCGGGGTTGGCAGAGGCATGAAGACACACCCCCTTTCCCGCCCCAGCAACTCCTTGATTCATCCCAACTCCTGGTCCCACATGGTCCCCTAGACCCCTGTGAGCCAGGCTGCTGCCTGCTCTTCCTTCCTCAATGGTCATTCCAACATCAGTTGCCCCAGTAATGCAGTTCCAGAAAAACAGTCGAACCCAGGGCCAGGCCAGGACCCGCCACCACGTGGTGTAGTCACTTCCAGGACTTCCATATTTCTGTAGCTTGCAGGAGATTCTGTTTAGAATATTCTCTCTTTTTATCATCTTTCTATTTATTTATTTATTTATTTATTTATTTATTTATTTGTGTTGTCTAAAGTTTTACATATGTCTCCTTTTCCCCACTTGACCCCCCCCCAACCCAGCCATTCCCACCCCTGGCAAGCCCCCACCACCCCAGTGTCTGTGTCCATTGGTTATGCTAATATGCAAGCATTCAAGTCCTTTGGTTGCTCTCTAACCACCCCCCTCCCCCCGCCCTACCATTTGTCTCTAGATCTATTCTTGTTCATCAAATTATGTTGATCATTATATCCCACATATGAGTGAGATCATTCTTGTTTGGATGTGTCTAATATTCCTCATGATTAGATCAAGGCTATGGATTTTGTGAAGCAAATACAGGAAGTGATAACGTTTGGTTCTCTTTCCCCCACAGGGAGGGACGGGAGGATGGCTTGTCCCATTACTGATGCTGATAACTTGATCAGTTGACCCATACAGTGAGGACCAGATTTCTCTCCTCAGAAGCTGCTTTCATGGTTCTTGCACAATCAGGAAGTCTTCTTTAGAGGTGTTTTGTGACGATATAGATGTTCCATTCATCTCCCAGAGCTCACCTCTGGCCTTCACATTTATCTCTCTTTCTTGCCTGAATGGTTAGTCATGATGATGGATGGCAAATGTTGAGTTTTTTGATTCTCATCATTTAAAAAATATATTAGCTGGTGTCCTACTGCAAAGAAGTTTTCCTTCCCACTTGATTGTAACTTTATTTATATCAGTCTAAATTATGGATTTCTATTATAAACAATCCATTACCATGATAAAGGGCTAGCAACTCCCAAGCTCTCTCATGAGTCAGAAAGTGTATATGGACATACCGCATTGTGTGGGATTTAGCCTCTGTCACTTAGCAACCTATGACATTGGGCAAGTTATTCAACTTCTTGGCCTTGGCATTCTTGCCTAAAAATTAGCACCATTCCAGGTTTTTAATGAGAAGTACATGTTTAAAATATGTAAAGCACTTAGAACATGCCTAGAATTTAACACGTGCTTCATGTGTGTCATCATGTACGACTATAGGCAAGATTTATTTTCTGCTTCTTCGTCTGTAAGAATAGTCTCTGTTTACCTTGCCTGGTGTTCGCCATGCAGGTCCTGTGTCAGAGCTCTAACAACAGTGATGATTAACGGCGTTTACTAGTTGTGTGAGGTACTGATGTGCATTATCGCACATGATCTTCAGAACAACCCTCAGGTGTGGTCACACCACCCCATTTACAACAGAAATGCGACCAGATGAGGCAGCTTATTCAAGAGTCTGGCCCCATAATGACAGGTTTCCTCTCTCTGATAGAAATACAAACATTGCATTTCCTGGCCAGCTAGCATTTTTTCCAGAAAAGGCTCAAGAACTCCCAGGATAATCTAGGTATTATCACCCTTCAGTGATTAGCTTGTGGTGCTTCACTAAGTACATGTGAGGACCACATCTGTGTTTCTGAACCTCCCCTTTAGAAACGTCTTTCATTACAATCCCCTGTTCCTCTCTCCTCTGTTTATCCCTTTCTTTGAGTGACAGATTCTAAAACATGTCTGCACAGCCCTTACACTTTGAACATTTTTTCTTACAACATTTTTACTACAAATTCTAGAAGAATTTCTGAAACTGTACCTCATCCCACCTCACGCTGATGTTTTCTGCCCTCCAGGAATATTGACATTTGGAAATCAGCTCTTACAACAAACATGTTTCCTCTTTCTAGAATTGCCCATGGGAATGTATTCCTGCTAAAGTGACCGGAACAACTGGAACGACCAGTCACTGTGACGCACGCTGTGGCCGCCAACCAGCCTGATCGGGGGCAGGGCCGGCTGGCCAACCTTCCGTGGCCCCTTCTACCCCCCCCCCCCCACCTCCCCATCACCACCACCACCACCACCAGCCTGGCCCTGATCCGGCCTGATTTGGGCGGGCCAGCTGGACTCCACCCATACACAAATTCGTGCACCAGGCCTCTTAGTACCTTTTATAAACTGCCTGGCTCTTGAGTATGAGTGAATTTATGAAATGTTCTCAGCGTGTTAAAGGGCTCTACCTCCTCTGGCGATAGCATTGTTTGGAGAGCTGGGCTCCCCTGGTCCTCACCCTGACCCTGGTTGTGAACATCTGGCTACTTTCACTGGGCTGTTTCCTGAAAGAGGAAGGATCTGTCCATACCCAGGGCTGAGAGAGAGGCCTGTGCCGTCAGGACTCAAGTGTGTTCAGATGCAATGTCTCCCACACAGACGACTTTAAAGAAAATACTTGGATTTTCCCATTGTATCTGCGAATTAGAGCTCCCATGATTCTCAAGGAGACCGACTAGTGTGGCGTTTAGGATGGGACAATGGGTTCTCATGAATGACCCTGCCTGGGAGCCACAGGAGCCCAGGAGTCAGCAGTGACTCAGGTGGGTCCCACCACCAGCCAATGGTGTGCGCCCAGGTGCTGGCCCCTCCCACCCTGAGGCCCATTAAGGCTCCTGTGAGGAGAGGGGCCCAGACTGAAGTCCCATCCACTCCTTCTCCACCCAAGGACACCCTCACCCCCAGCACCATGTGTGGCTACTACAGGAACTACTACAGGGGCCACGGCTACAGAGGCTGTGGCTATGGAGGTTGTGGCTATGGAGGCTGTGGCTATGGAGGCTGTGGCTATGGAGGCTGTGGCTATGGAGGCCTGGATTAGGGCTTTGGCTCCTGCTGTGGCTGTGGCTTCCGCAGACTAGGCTGTGGCTACGGCTATGGCTCCCGCTCTCTCTGTGGCTGTGGCTGTGGCTCTGGCTCTGGCTTTGGCTACTACTGTTGAGGACACAGGAGAAATTATCTGCCCCCTCCGTCCCATCCTGCTTCCTGAGCCCTGAACCCTGTGTTCTGTGTCACCCCACAGGCTCATCTTCCCCCACAGCCTCGGGGTGATTGCTGAGTCCTTGCACGGGGGCCCCTGTCGGGGACTAACCGTCTGGGTCCTCATCCCCACTCTGTGCCTCATGGAGAGAATGTGACCTTCACCCCTGACCCCCTGGCCTCCTCCACCTTGCAGAGCCATCACTGCCAATCAGGACACTTTAACGCACCACTCTGTGTCCCTGTCCTAATGACCTGGTCAGCCTGACCTTGCAGCTGGGTTTCTGTGTGTTTATTTTGTGTGATATAATTTATTCTATGATTTTGGGATTTTCTATTTGCTTGATTCCAGGAAAGGTGACAATGTGTGTTATGACACACATTCTCCTCATATTTCTACTTCAGTTGCTCTACCAGTTCTAAGTGTGTGACTTTTGAAAAGAATTTAATGTTGAGAAAATTGGACAGATGTGTGCATAAATGAAAACTAGACCATCTTTTCACACCACGCACAAGAATAAACAGAAAATGAATTAAAGACTTAAATGTTAGTCCTGAAACCATACAAATCCTAGAAGAAAACACAGACAGTGAAATCTCAGACATACAGACAGTGAAATCTCAGACATTCCTCCTGGGGCAAGGGAAAGAAAGGAAAAATAAACAGATGGGACTACCTCAAACTAAAATGTTTTTGCTCAGCAAAGGAAACCATCAACAAAATGGAAAGATAACCAATTAAATGAGAGAGCCAGTGATACACCTGATAAGGGCTTAATATCCGAAATTTATTTTAAAAGCTTATAAAACTCAACATCAAAAGAACAAACAACCCAATTAAAAACAGGCAAAGGACCTGAACAGACACTTCTCCAAAGAGGACGTACAAAAGCCAAGGGACAGATGAAAAGATGCTCAATGTCACTGATCATCAGAGATGCAGATTAAAACCACAACGAGGTGCCATCTCACACCTGCCAGAACGGCTGCCATCAGCAAATAAAGGAATGACAAGTGCTGGCGAGGATGCGGAGAAAGGGAACCCTCCTGCACTGCTGGTGAGAGTGCAGACTGGTGCAGCCACTGTGGAAGGCAGTATGGCGTTTCCTCAAAAAACTAAAAATGGAGCTGTCTTACGACCCAGCAATTCCACTTCTGAGAATATATCTGAAGAAGCACGAAACACTGATTCAAAAGAATATATGCCCCCAGTGTTCACTGCAGCATTACTTACAGTAGCCAAGAGCTGGAAACAGCCCGAGGGCCACCCTAGATGAGTGGAGAAAACAGCTGTCGTAACATTTACACAGTGGGATACTACCCGGCTGTTCACAGAAAGAGAGAGAGAGAGAGAGAGAGAGAGAGAGAGAGAAAAGAAACGCAAATTTTACCCTTTGCAAGAGCGTGGATGGACCTGGCCAGCATTTTGCTAAATGAAATAAGCCAGTCAGAGAAAACAAATTCCTCATGGTTTCACTCAGATGTGGAACCTAATGAACAAACTGAACTACCAGCAAAATAGGGACAGACTCACAGACAGAGAGCAGGCTGACAGTTCTGAGGGGAGGGTGCTGCGTGGAGGGATTGAGCAAAAAAGAAAGAAGAAGGGAAAGAACTCAGGGACACGGACAGCAGTAGACTGATGAAGGGGGAGGCGGTGGGTGGAGATGAAGAGAGTAGGGGGGGTAATTGGGAAAGAGAAAATAAACTAGAAAGGAGAGTAAAACTGGAGAGGGAAGAAGACAAGAAGAGAAAGGGTGAAAGTGTCCTCCTCTCCTACAGGGGACCACGTCTTTGTCGCTGGGAGTTTTCGGACGAAGTGAGATCATATTTCTCAATTAGTTTAGCTCTTGTGTAGCCCACGGTAAATTTTCTGCATCATTTTCCACTATAAACTGTCACCTGTGAAGTCCGCATTGCTTCAAAGTACTTTCTTATGTTTTCCCCTCAAAAATATGGACAGAAAACTTCATTCTTGCAATGTGCAGTTCTGTGTTTGAAAAACCTAGTCTTGTGGTGCAGGCGCCGTAACCAAATCCTAAATGGGGCCACACCCCTCCCTCCAAACCCCTCAGGCTTTTCTCAACCCCCTTTCAGTCACTACCTTCCAAACCCCTAGACCCTGGAAATGGCTGCCTGTTCTACATGAACATGGCTGTGCTTTCCCAGGAGGCCCCATGGTGTTGGGGTCCCCACCCCCGTCCTGCTTTGGGGAGTTCGCTAGAAGGACTCACATCATTGTGCTCACGGCGAAGATCTGTCACAGGAGAGAGGTGGGGTGCACAGCTGGGTCAGCAGGGGAAGAGCAGGCAGCCTCCAGGGGTCCAGGGGCAGGCGTTTCATGTCTCTCCCCCACGGGGCCACTCAGAGCTCACTCTGGCCCAGCAAAGGGAAGGGTGCGTCTGTGTGGTATCATTTCTGCCCCAGGAAGCCCCTGGACACTCAGTGCCTGAGATCAGAGAGGCACCAGCAAGATTCCAGGCCGTCAGGGGGAAGGTGGCTCAGCAAAGCACACGTGTGTGCAGACCCGGCACCGTGAGCAGCCACTGTGTCAACGAGGAACTGAGAGAACACGCCTGAGCCCTTCCTCACCTGGTGACGGCCGTAGGGTCTGCAGTGATGCCTCCGTTTTACTCCTGCTCTTGATAAAATGCGTATTCTCTCCTTTTCTCTTTGCTGGTCTTGCTAAAGGTTTATCAACCTAAACCTTTCAGAGAACCAGCTTTTGGTTCCATTTACTTTTCCTGTTTTTTAGAAAATGATACTGACTTCAGCGGTGACCTGTATTATCTCCTCCCTGCCTTCCTCCTCAGTGCTCCTTGCTGATGGTTTGGCGGAATCTCGTTACTGATCTGGAAGCTTTCTTCTTTTCCAATGTAAAATGGGCTGCCATGGTTCCCATGTGAGCGCTGCCTTCACTGCATATCACACATGTGCATATCTTTTGTGTTCATGTTCATGCAGTTCAAAATGTTTTATTTCCTTACAAATTTTCTCCTTTAGACACACATATGTGTGAGCACACACACACACACACACACACACACACTTATATTTAAACTGATTTTCTTATACAAAATATACAGATGAGTTTGATTTTAGCCAGTTAGACAATCTGTGTTTAAATGTGAATTTAGATATTCACAATGTTTAATTTTTAAAAAATATATTTTTATTGATTTCAGAGAGGAAGGGAGAGGGAGAGAGAGAGAGAAACATCAATGATGAGAGAGAATCGTAGATGGGCTGCCTCCTGCACGCCCCCTACTGGGGATCGAGCCCACAACCCAGGCCTGTGCCCTTGACTGGAATCGAACCTGGGACCCTCCAGTCAACAAGCTGACACTCTATCCACTGAGCCAAGCCAGCTAGGGCAGGTTCTTTAATTATAAGTCTGTACAGCAAACAGTATAAAGAGCTGAAGCCATCATGCGGGAGGCGAATTCCTGTTCTTTTTACCGGAGAAGAGCTGAGGCTCACAAAGCTCGCAGATGTTTCCGCGGTTACATGTCATGGAACCAGCACAGCAAAAAGAAACATTGAAGAAAAATCATTGCTATCCTACGAACAGCCAAAGGAACAAGGAAAACACGGCACAACAAATGAAAGGAGATGAAATGAGTTTTTTCTTCCAGATTCGTTAGGAAATTTAAAATGTAATAGAGCAACAGAAGAGCCAATTCCACATAAAATTACAGAAATAGCAGTGATGCCAATCTCATCCTGATGTGAAGGGGAACATGAGCTCACAGGATGAGTTTATATCCTCCCAGATATCAAGTGGCATCAGATGCAGACACCAGGGCCCAGCAAATCCTATCTGAGCTGGGCAGCGTGTGGGACAAATCACCTGATGGGTGGGGTTCAGGCCTGGGGAACCACTAGCTAGACATTCAGAGGGTGAGAGTCCCCATGGCCTCCTCAATAGTAGTAGCCAAAGCCAGAGCCATAGCCACAGCCACAGCCATAGCCACAGCCACAGAGAGAGCGGGAGCCATAGCTGCAGCCATAGCCACAGCCCAGTCCACGGAAGCCACAGCCACAGCAGGAGCCACAGCCCCAGCCCAGGCCTCCATAGCCACAGCCTCCATAGCCACAGCCTCCGTAGCCACAGCCTCTGTAGCCACAGCCTCCATAGCCACAGCCTCCGTAGCCACGGCCCCCATAGTAGTTCCCGTAGTAGCCACACATGGTGCTGGGGGTGAGGGTGTCCTTGGGTGGAGAAGGGGTGGAGGGGACTTCAGTCTGCACCCCTCTCCTACAGGAGCCTTTTATGGGCCTCAGGGTGGGAGGGACCAGCACCTGGGCGCACACCATTGGCTGGTGGCAGGACCCACCTGAGTCACTGCTGACTCCTGGGCCCCCGTGGCTCCCAGGCGGGGTCATTCATGAGAACCCATTGTCTCATCCTAAACGCCACACTTGTCGGTCTCCTTGAGAATCATGGGAGCTCTAATTCGCAGATACAATGGGAAAATCCAAGTATTTTCTTTAAAGTCGTCTGTGTGGGAGACATTGCAACTGAACACACTTGAGTCCTGACGGAACAGGCCTTTCTCTCAGCCCTGGGTGTGGACAGATCCTTCCTCTTTCAGGAAACAGCCCAGTGAAAGCAGCCAGATGTTCACAACCAGGGTCAGGGTGAGGACCAGGGGAGCCCAGCTCTCCAAACAGAGCTATCGCCAGAGGAGGTAGAGCCCTTTAACACGCTGAGAACATTTCATAAATTCACTCATACTCAAGAGCCAGGCAGTGTATAAAAGAAATGTCAGGCATATGTTCCCATGGGGAATTCTGGAAAGAGGAAACATGTTTGTCATTAGAGTGGATTTCCAAATGTAAATATTCCTGGAGGGCAGAAAACATCAGCGTGAGGTGGGATGAGGTACAGTTTCAGAAATCCTTCTAGAATTTGGAGCAAAAATGTTGTAAGAAAAAATGTTCAAAGTGTAAGGGCTGTGCAGACATGTTTTAGAATCTGTCACTCAAAGAAAGGGATAAACAGAGGAGAGAGGAACAGGGGATTGTAACGAAAGACGTTTCTAAAGGGGAGGTTCAGAAACACAGATGTGGTCCTCACATGTACTTAGTGAAGCATCGCAAGCTATTCACTGAAGGGTGATAATACCTAGATTATCCTGGGAGTTCTTGAGCCTTTTCTGGAGAAAACGCTAGCTGGCCAGGAAATGCAATGTTTGTATTCCTATCAGAGATGAAACCTGTCATTATGGGGCCAGACTCTTGAATAAGCCGCCTCCTCTGGTCGCATTTCTGTTGTAAATGGGGTGGTGTGACCACACCTGAGGGTTGTTCTGAAGATCATGGAGATAATGCACATCAGTACCTCACACAACTAGTAAACGCCGTTAATCATCACTGTTGTTAGAGCTCTGACACAGGACCTGCATGGCGAACACCAGGCAAGGTGAACAGAGACTATTCTTACACACGAAGAAGCAGAAGATAAATCTTGCCTGTAGTCGTACATGATGACACATGTGAAGCACGTGTTAAATTCTAGGCATGTTCTAAGTGCTTTACATATTTTAAACATGTACTTCTCATTAAAAACCTGGAATGGTGCTAATTTTTAGGCAAGAATGCCAAGGCCAAAGAAGTTGAATAACTTGCCCAATGTCATAGGTTGCTAAGTGACAGAGGCTAAATCCCACACAATGCGGTATGTCCATATACACTTTCTGACTCATGAGAGAGCTTGGGAGTTGCTAGCCCTTTATCATGGTAATGGATTGTTTATAATAGAAATCCATAATTTAGACTGATATAAATAAAGTTACAATCAAGTGGGAAGGAAAACTTCTTTGCAGTAGGACACCAGCTAATATATTTTTTAAATGATGAGAATCAAAAAACTCAACATTTGCCATCCATCATCATGACTAACCATTCAGGCAAGAAAGAGAGATAAATGTGAAGGCCAGAGGTGAGCGCTGGGAGATGAATGGAACATCTATATCGTCACAAAACACCTCTAAAGAAGACTTCCTGATTGTGCAAGAACCATGAAAGCAGCTTCTGAGGAGAGAAATCTGGTCCTCACTGTATGGGTCAACTGATCAAGTTATCAGCATCAGTAATGGGACAAGCCATCCTCCCCTCCCTCCCCGTGGGGGAAAGAGAACCAAACGTTATCACTTCCTGTATTTGCTTCACAAAATCCATAGCCTTGTTCTAATCACAAGGAATGTAGGACAATCCAACCTGAAGAATATTCTAAACAGAATTTCCTTCAAGCTACAGAAATATGGAAGTCCTGGAAGTGACTACACCACGTGGTGGCGGGTCCTGGCCTGGCCCTGAGTTCGATTGTTTTTCTGGAAACACATTACTGGGGCGACTGATGTTGGAATGACCATTGAGGAAGGAAGAGCAGGCAGCAGCCTGGCTCACAGGGGTCTAGGGGACCATGTGGGACCAGGAGTTGGGATGAATCAAGGAGTTGCTGGGGCGGGAAAGGGGGTGTGTCTTCAAGCCTCTGCCAACCTTTGGGTGGGTGCTGGGAATGGGCAGGACCTTGTGTGCCAGGCTCTTCAGCTGAGCGATTTGTGTAGGTGGCTCACAGCCCAAGCACCTCTGCCTGAGACCCCTCAGCCCCTGGGGCGCCCATCCTCCCTGCTGACCAGGAAAGTGGGGATGGCACGGGACTCAGTAGAGAACTAGTCTGCAGAACAATTCCCCAGGGTGGTGCCCAGGTGAGGCACAGCCTTGCAATAACCTGCTGAGTGTTGGGTGGTCCAGTCATTCGTTTCCAAAATCCAGCATACAGCCCGTCAGCGCTTCCCCGACTGCACGGCCTTCTCAGTGACACGCTACTCACACACGTTCTCCTCCACTGTGCTCTTAGGTTTCACTCCACAACACGTATCCACTCAGTGCCTGATTAAGCTTCAGTTTTCCTAATTTCGGGCACATTTGATCATCTTTGTCTTACAAGTATTCACTTGTAAAATGTATAATTATTACAATTGATATGATCAAAAACAGATTGTGGCATTTTCTAGGGAGTAATTATCTTTGAATCTTAAGCGTGTGTCAGTGTGTTAACATCATGGACTAATAAGAGGCGGGAGATGCTCTGGATTCCATGGGATGCTGGTTACAAAGGACAATACATTGCAAAGTGTGGCCCTTCTCTCTAATTTAATTCTGTGTCAAAAATAATAAAAACGGCACGTGGGGAAATGACCATGGACTATGAATTAGATGACAGTGTTGTATCAAAACCGTATTTCTTTTGGTGATAATGTGATTGCAGTTACTTGGGGAACATCCCTGTTCACTTGATAATAGTGTTATGAATTCTACAGAATAGTTTCCCATGGTTCAACAGTGTGGTGTATGTGTGTGTGTGAGTGTCTGTGTCTGTGTGTGTGTGTGTGATACTGTGTGTGTGTGTGGTGGGTTGTGTGGGGGGTGGAGGTGGAGATACAGAGAGAGAAAATGAAACTGACAAATATTAATTTTTCATATCAAGGTCAACAGAATTCAGGTGCTCACTGCACTATATTCCTGGGTTCTTTGCGGGTTTGACATTTTCCAATATTAAAGTCTGGGAGAAATACATTCACATTTAGGCAGATATTGCTTTGGGAGTACTGAAATCTGCAATGAGTCACTTCTTCAATGCCTAAATTTAAGTGGTTCCTGTTTCAAAGACCAAATAGAGTAAATAGAGTGAATAGTTGGGGTCTAAAGTTTTCACTGTAAGAAAAGACACCCAACAGTGGAATGGGGTTCAGGGTAGAAGCACCTGTGTTTTCCAGGTTCAGGTGGAGCAATTCATTATCTGAAGACTTTAAAGTCGTCAACAAGCCAGTGTGAGTACAAACGAGAGAGATGTTTGTTTGGGCTGTTAGCGGTGGCATTGACCTTCCAGTTAGACACATCAGGGGGCCTAAAGACGTCAACCAATTAACACATGTGTAAGGGGCCAATCATGGAAAATTATAATCACCAGGAATATTGTCTTGTGAGCTTACAATTAAGTCTAGTATCTAATTTGAGTCACTATCTAATTTATTTGTAGTCAACTATTGTGACCTCTGGAGTAAGAGAAGTAGCTTTAACAATCTGTTTCTTGAGATAGACCAAGACCATTCAGTTTATCACAATATCAAGTGGAAAACGATAAGCTTTATGAGTAAAGTGAGGAGAGGAGACAAGTCCTCCCAGAAGATCGATGTGAAGACAAGAAGCTCTTTCTTCTGCGCTGTGACCTTCCTGGGATCCTCGTTCCTTCTCGAAGCCTCATTTCCTTCCTGCCTCCGACCAGTGGAAATGAATGGGACAGGCCACTGTCTGACGCTAACACACTCCTCACACCCCTTCAGGGCCAACCCGGGAGCCAGGACCCCCATAGCAGGGAAGGTAAACCCAAGTTTACGGATCCATCAGTCACAGAAAATGAGTGGGAAAGTAAATGACTGATGGCTACAACTGTGGACACGCACCAATTAGAGGAAAGAGACAAGATTATAGAACAACAGCAAATGCCGCCAACACTTAAATATGTGATGAATGTTAGACAAGGTTTCACCTCAAACATCAGCTCTAGTTCAAGACACATAAAGATAATGGAGGTGGAGCAGGTTTAACCTCCTCTGCTCTTACCTGGGCAGCATCAGAAACCACTTCCTGTTCAAATCGGCCACAGAAGATTAGACCAAAGAATTATGTGTCAACTTTCAGATCTTCTAGGATTTCCTCCGTGAAGGTTTCAGTGTCTCAGCACTTAGCCTGTGAGTGTTTTCAGGTGATGCTCAACTGTACTGACACATGATCCCTCCTTGAACCCTAACCCTAAGTCTAGCCCTAATCTAGTCCTAACCCAAACCCAAGCCCTAACCCTAACCCTAGCTCTATCCCTAACCCTAACCCTAACCCTAATTATAATCTAATCCTACCCCTGGCCCTAACCCTAACCCTAACCCTAGCTCTAGCCCTAACCCTAACCCTAACCCTAACCCTAACCCTAATTATAATCTAATCCTACCCCTGGCCCTAACCCTAACCCTAACCCTAACCCTAGCTCTAGCCCTAACCCTAACCGTAACCCTAGCCCAGCACAGCTTGTGGCATTGCTGCTCCCCCAGAGCAGAAAGTGAGGGCGATGAGGTTATCTCTTCCTTGTGTCACACAAGGGTTTGATAGAGCAACTGAAGTAGAAACATTAAAAGAAGACATCCCCTAAGTAACTCATTGTTTCCTTAAAACACAAAATAAGAGACACTGGACTTTGTATAAAAGTAACGCAGGCGTATTGTTTCAGGTTGAACAGGTTTATTAGGAAAACGGAGAAGGAGTCCTACATGAAGGTCAAGGGCAGGACCTGTGATGACATCATTCCCTGAGAGACCTCCCGGGACCCTCAAGATGAACTTCCCAGGACCCCCTCATGAGTCAGACTCAGGAAGGAAAGGTGGGGTGTCAGACCCAGAGGGCACTGGAGGGCACGCCTTCCACAGGGCCCAGGGCAGGTGGCTTCAGACTGGTGAACCCCGACGTCCAGGTGGGCGGGATGAGTCTCCCAGGTGTCCTCAATAGTAGTAGCCAAAGCCAGAGCCATAGCCACGGCCACAGCCATATCCACAGCCACAGAGAGAGCGGGAGCCGTAGCCATAGCCACAGCCGTAGCCACAGCCATAGCCACAGCCACAACCCAGGCCTCTGTAGCCACAGCCGTAGCCACAGCCACAGCCGGTGCCCCAGCCCCAGCCCAGGCCTCCGTAGCCACAGCCATAGCCACGGCCCCCATAGTAGTTCCCGTAGTAGCCACACATGGTGCTGGGGGTGAGGGTGTCCTTGGGTGGAAGTGACTTCAGTCTGGACCCCTCTCCTCACAGGAGCCTTTTATACACCCTCCGTGTCGGGGGACCCACCACAAAGGCATGTCACCGGCTAATTTGTTGACTCCTGATTGAAGGCCTGGCCTCAGGGGACACGGAGAATGTCCATTGTGGTTTAGCCACATCTGGCTCATCTGGGGTCATTAATAAGAATGGATTGTCTCATTTTCAAAACCTGCTCGCACAAGTTCCTCAAATTACCCATTTGTAACCAGCTTCTGGCAGAAACGTCATTTCCCAGAGACACGGACCTACTCCAGTCAACCAACACCTTTGCCTCCTTCTGGCTGATAGTCAACAGGTCATGAGAATCTGCCTTAACCTGGAGTTCCCCCAGCGCGTCCCTGCTGCTCCAAACCATTTTCTTTCCTTTAGGAATTCTCGTCTTACGTGAGAGCTGGTTTACTGTGAAAAGCCCGCAGCTATTACTCAGCCTCATGAGAGGTTTGACCAGAAGGCCGTCGTTTGAAATTCTGGAACAGCAGTCCTGATGAAACGGAATTCCTTTCTCGCTTACATTCGTATTTCCTTTTATGTTTCTATTTTTAAAACCCCAAATATTTTCCCAGTGGTTTCACATTTATATCTGAACCTACAGCCAGCAAATAGACACGGTGACACGTCATTTATGAAACCGCACTTTCATGGAAGCGTTTTCTTTAGGTTTCAACATCTTTGCAGTCTTTGTGCTCTGGCTACAAGGGGGTTGAAGAGTGAGCCTGGCAATGACACCTACCAGGCACCGCGGCGGCTTCACCAACAAGCCCGGGTCCCGGGCAGAGCAGCCCCGACCGTGAGAGCCCTCACCAGGGGCCATGTCTCTGCTGTGCCGAAGCTCAGAGCTACATTCAACGATCGAGTCAAGTAGCTTCTCAGCTCATATTCTTAGACGGCCTCACAGGTTTCCCAAGAAAACAGTAGACTCCAGAGAAAGTTCTAGAATCACTCTCTGGGTTCAAGGCCTATCTCTGTCACTTATGGCTGTGCAGCCACTATAGCCATGAGCCTCAGTTGCCTCATCTGGAAATGGGCTGATAACAACACCGCCCACCCCACAGGGCGATTCTGAGCATTAAAGGAGTCAGTGTGTGTCGGGCCCGTGGAGCAGTGTCCGCACACAGTAGGTTCTGCGATCATGTTTGTTCTTAAGTTTGCTTCATCCCATCACTGTTCCCCAGAGAGAAGCTTTAGTGCAGAGCCGCTGAGCGGGACATCAGAACTCAGGCGTGGCTCTGTCCTGCCTCAGGGCTGAGCATCTGGGCGGGGGAGAAGGCCCTCTGGTTTCCTGAGAAGGAGCAAGGCCCATCGGTCACCCCAGACGTCCTGCAGACAGAGCACGCGCTGGCTCCCACCCGATGGAGCGAGGGAAGGCGCACCGATTTCCTGGCCCAACCAACGACTTCCTGGCAGAGAGCCCCGGGGAGCAGCACCCCCCCACCCTGGGTGATGGGTGAGCAGAGCAGAGTTCTGCTGCAGCCACGGAGAGTGGAGAGCGGCCCTGTCCTGGCCACAGATGCCACTGCAGGACAGAGGGAGGCTGCCCCTCGATGGGCCAACGCCTTCAGCCCTGAGCACACCCGCCAGGGCTAACTCCACTGTGCGTCACGCTCTGTGGGGGTCCCACGTGCCGGCTCTACTTCTCTCTGGAAGCTGTGCTGACGTCACTGGCACAGACCTCGTGTCCAGGCCCATGGGACGGAGGGATGGGGTGCCCACTCTGAGAGCCTTGCTGCTGTTTGATAAATCTCCTCATGCTTGGCCATTTCTATTATGAAGTCCATTCCATATATGCATTCACATACTCACTCCTTCTTCATTCACTCACCAGTCAGCTCCTCACGTAAGCCAGGCACGCTGCAGAGATAGGGTTAACGGAGAACATCTGTGTTTTTCCGTAAACGATGAGAAGTAGTATCTTGTTTTCTCAGTGTGTACAGTGTTTGATCGGTGTACCCCCACAGCACACTGGAACTCTTTCCAATGGCCTTCTAAAGCCACCACAGTCCATGTCACGAGAAAGAAGTCAAGTACCACTAAGTCCACGCGGCCAGCACCTTGGACAGTGCCCCGGGAGTGGATTTAGCGCCGTGGAAAGGGGAGGGTCCGGCCTCCTCCATCCTCGTCCTCCATCCTGCGGCCACAGATCCCTGGGGGACAAGTCCACCACATTGAACCCTCGGACGATTCCGATGAGGGAACTGGACAACCGTGCCCTTAAAACTACCCCATAGCACGGGGCAAGTGGCCGTGTGTGCACAGCTGGAAAAGCGTCTTCTAGCAGGCTCTGCCGTGGACACCATCGCACAGGGCCTGTCAGCCGCTGGGACACGCAGGACGCCGGCCAATGCGGTTAAAAACACAACTCAGCTGTGAAAATCACGGCTCATTTAAAAATAAAGCCCTGAGCACCTTCTCCTGCAGACGGAATTTATCTCTCTCCACGCGGAGAGCTGCACGCGGGTGACCCCGAGCATAGAAACACCGGCCCTGTGCACGCGCACCCCTCAGCTCTGTGTCCCCGCGCCCACCCTGCTGCCCGCCAGCTGCGCCTGAGCCAGGTCACCCTGGGGCCCGCGGGGCCGCAGAAGGAGGGGAGGGGACACGCCGCAGCTCACCCTCCTCAGCCCCACGCCTAGGCCAGGGGGACTGGCTCGCACTGCGACAGAGGAATCCACAGCGGCCAGCACTTCCTACCAGGAAACAGATAACAACTGTCCGAATGCGGCGTCACACGTTAATGGAAAAGAACACAAATAAGTGCTCAGTAGCTGAGGAAAAATGTAACCAAACGGAAAGATCAAAACGTATTTAAAACGGGCAAAGGACCTGAATCGACACTTTTCCAAAGAGGCCGCACCGAAGGCCACGACACATGTGGAAAGATGCCCGATGTCACTGACCCTCAGAGAGGTGCCCCAGGAGACATCACCTCAGTGCCGCCAGAACGGCTGCCATCAAAAACCGACAAACAACAGGAGCTGGCGAGGACGCAGAGAAAAGGGAGCCCGCGTGCACTGCTGTGGGGATGCAGGCGGGTGCAGCCATTATGAAAACAGTGTGGCGTTTCCCCAGGAAGTTAAATATGGAACTCCCTTGTGACCCAGTGATCCCACTTCCGTGCATATATCCTAAGAATCCCGAAACACCAGTCAGAAAGGCCATATGCACCCCTATGTTCATAGCAGCATGAATTACAATAGCTACGATCTGGACACAGCCCAAGCGCCCTTCAGTAGACGAGCGGATAGAAAAGCTGAGGTGCATCTACACAGTGGAATACTATGCAGCAGTGAAAAAGGGGTTCCTATCCTTTCAACAGCGTGGAGGGGCCTAGAGAGCATTACGCTGAGTGAAATAAGCCAGCGTGATCTCTAATGAGCAAATAGAACAGCCTGGATCCATGGGACAGAGGACAGTTGTCAGAGGGGGGGTGGGGAGGGGCGGGGGCGGGACTGGATGACAGAAGGCGGAGGGGTCAGCCACAGAGCAACAGGCATCACCCGTAGACAGACAGTGTGGCGATGGCCAGAGGGAAGGGGCTGGTGGAGGCGGGTAAGGCGGGGTGTGGCCTGTAATAGTGTCAATAATAAAAATCAAGTGAAAAACTAACGTGAGCATCGGGAGCAGGCCTCTTTACCACGGAGAGACCCGGCCTTGCAGCTGTCAGTTAACCGGGGCCACGCCTCCCTGAGGAGCGCGGTCCTGGGATGACAACCTTTCCCTCCGACAAAGCCGTGCGTTAAACTTGCAGACGCGGCTGCACACTTTCCTCGCCCGCCCACGTGGCCGGCCGCTGTGTGGGCGCCAGTGTTCCTCCCAGGGACGCGGGAAAGCAGCCCCGAGGCCGCACACGCCTGAAGGTGCGTGGAGCCGGCCGAGACGGTGTCCACCCAGCAGGTTACAAGGAGCGGGCGAGGCTGCTTGAAGGAGAGAGAGCGGAGATGTGAGGACAGGCGTCACCATAGCATCACCTGAGGCGTTCCCGTGGCCGAGGGAGGGAGGGAGAGAGGGAGGGAGCGAGGGAGGGGGGAGGGAGGTGGGAGGGAGAGAGGGAGGGAGGGAGCGAGGGAGGGGGAGGGAGGTGGGAGGGGGGAGGGAGGGGAGGGAGGTGGGTGGGAGGGAGGAAGGAGGAGGGAGGGAGGGAGGGAGCGAGGGAGGGGGGAGGGAGGGAGGGAGGAGGGGGGAGGGAGGGGGGAGGGAGGGGGAGGGAGGGAGGGAGGGAAGGAGGGAGGTGGGTGGGAGGGAGGGGGAGGGAGGGGGGAGGGAGGGGGAGGGAGGGGGAGGGAGGGGGGAGGGAGGGGGAGGGAGGGGGAGGGAGGGGGAGGGAGGGGGAGGGGAGAGGGAGCAGCGCTTTGCAGGTGGGTCTGAGCTGCCAGTCACCCTCGCCGTGGTCTGCGGTCGCGCCGCCTGCTATTAACTTTGCACAGAAGCTCCTTTGAAGAGCCGCACCCACTCGGGGAGCCTTTCCTGCTTCCGATGGGGAGCAGGAGGTGTCGCTGTGGCGCCCCAGGGGTGGCCTGGTCACGGGACAGGTGTGGGTGGAGCGATGGGGTTTTAAAGTCAACATTTTACAGCTTCTGGCAACAGTGGGTCTAGGTTCCCATGAGCATGTGTGAACATCCGTGGACCCACTGAGGAGCCCAACGTCGCTGGGTGTGCAGGATGGGCACCCCCCCCCCCCCGTCCCCGGGGCAGGGCAGGCGGGGAAGTGGGAGGAAAAGGTGAAGCAAAAAGTCCTTCTAGCCCAGCCGTGGGCAAACTAAAAATAAAACTAAAAAAAAAAAGACCGTACCCTTTTATGTAATGATGTTTACTTTGAATTTATATGAGTTCACACAAACACTCCATCCATGCTTTTGTTCCGGCCTCAGGTCCAGTTTAAGAACCCATTGTGGCCCTCGAGTCAAAAAGTTTGCCCACCCCTGGGCTAGATCCAGACAATAGCCTGGTGATTCCCAGAGGGAAGCGGGGGAGGAGGTAGGAGAGGGGAAAGGGGGGTAAATGTGAGGGAAGGAGACTGGACTTGGGGTGAACACACAGTACAACATACAGATGATGTGCTGTAGAGTCATACACCTGAGACCTGTATAATTTTGTTAACCAATGTTACCCCAATAAATGCAATAAAAATGTTAAAAATAATAAAGTAAATTAGAAAAAGAAAGTGCACAGAGCACCTATCAACAATCTTTCTTATTAAAAAGTAAGCCTGGCCCTTGCTGGTGTTGCTCAGTGGATAGAGCGTCAGCCTGCGGACCAAAGGGTCCTGGGTTCAATTCTGGCCACGGGCGCATACCTTGGTTTCAGGCTCCTCCCCAGCCCAGGCCCTGGTCAGGGCTCGTGCGGGAGGCAACCCATCACTGTGTTTCCCTCTTGTTTCCACTCTCCCTAACAATCAATGGGAAAATCTCCTGGGAGGGCAGGAGGGGGGATTAAGCAAAATAAGGAGAATGACCAGAATCACATCTGCTCCCCACATTCACCTGGGGAGACGCTGACGGTGTGAGAGCCGGAGGACATGGGGGAACATCGAGGATCCAGGAGCCCCGTGCAAATCTGAGCACGCGGCAGGACAACAGTGGTTTCCTCAGATACAACGTGCATGAAAGAAAGGATTGGGGGAGGGACTATTACATCTCTAAGACGGGTTACGTGACAGTGTGTCTAAGTGGAACATGAGTCCCAACGTGGGAAAAAGTTAATTATAAAAATATACGTGTGAGCCAGTGTAGGAACCTGAGCCTGAGCTGCTAAGTTTTAGCCCAGGGCTCCTCAACCTTTTTAAACAGGCGGCCAGTTCACTGGTCCTCAGACCGTTGGAGGGCCGGACTACAGTTTAAAAAAACACTATGAACAAATTCCTATGCACACTGCACATACCTTATTTTGAAGTAAAAAAACAAAACGGGAACAAATACAACATTTGTATTTGCATGTGGCCCGCGGGCCGTAGTTTGAGGACCCCTGTTTTAGAGGATTCCAAGAAACTGTTTCTTATATGTGATTATGGGATTGTGGAGATATATATATACACCCTAGAGGCCTGGTACACAAAATTTGTGCACTGGGGGGCGGGGGGTCCCTCAGCCCAGCCTGCACCCTCTCCAATCTGAGACCACTCGGGCCTAAACTGGCAGTCAGACATCCCTCTCGCAATCCAGGACCACTGGCTCCTAACCACTCACCTGCCTGCCTGCCTAATGCCCCCAACTGCCCTCCCCTGCCTGCCTGATCGCCCCTAACCCCCTGCCAGCCTTATCTCACCCCTAACTGCTCTCCCCTGCCAGCCTAATGCCCCCAACTGCCCTCCCCTGCCTGCCTGATCGCCCCTAACCCCCTGCCAGCCTGATCTCACCCCTAACTGCCTCTGCCTGGGCCCCCAACACCATGACTTTGTCCGGAAGGAAGTCAGACGTCTGGAAGATGGCCGGTTGACCCAGTCTAATTAGCATATTACCCTTTTATTAGCACAGATAATGTTTTTAAAACTCACTTTGTGATAGAGATACACACTGAGTGCGTATAAGAAAAATGATAAACCTTGCTTGGATTGGTTTTTAAATACTCAGCAGAAATAACAGCAGTAAGAAAAAGTACACGGGGAGAAGATGAGCTAAGTGGGATATTGGCAGTTATTAGATCCCGACGGTGAGTTTATAACGATTCAAAGTGCAGCTCTACACCCTCCCCTGCTGCACGGAACGCAGTGACTAAAGCGGATAATAAGCCCGGAGAGGCCTGCAGCCCCCCATGTGCTCTGGGGACGAGAGCGTCACCGTTCGCGCCGAGGAAGACCCCCACGTGGTCTTTGCGGCTGTAACGAGGGGACTGAAAGCCGGCGCTGGGGAAGCTGGTCAGGATGGCACTGGTGAAGGAGGGGTCACATTCTTCAAGCCCCGTGAATAGAGGGTGAGCAAGGGTTGTAAAGCGAGAACAAGAAGACACGTCGGAGGCGCGAGGTTTTGTCATAGGGATGCTGACTCAGCCGCAAAGTCATCTCTCTTACAAGGGCCTCTCATTGTCTAATAAAGCAAAGATTCGGACGTGCACGCGCACAGATTAGTGGGGAACGTGTCGTAAACGGCCCTGCAATGGGTCCCGCCCACCACGCGGGCGCGTATAAAAGGACCGTGGTCCAGGGTGATGCTCAGACTGAGGACACCTACCCCCTGCTCTTCCATCAAATCCTTCCCTCCTGAGACCATGAGCTGCTACGGCAACTACTACGGCGGCCGCGGCTACGGCTACAACGGCGTGGGCTGTGCCTATGGTGGCTGTGGCTATGGCGGCCTGGGCTACGGCTATGGCGGCCTGGGCTATGGCTACGGCTGTGGCTACGGCTGTGGCTATGGTGGCCTGGGCTGCGGCTACGGCTGGGGCTCTGGCGTCTATGGATACGGCGGCAACCGCCCGTCTTACTGCAGAAGATTCTGTTTGTACGGGTGCTACTGAGACGCTCCCAGAGAAGCTCCCCCGCAGGCCCTCCCCGGCCGCCGCACCCACTGCCCCACCCTCCAGCTGGGCAATTCCGTTTCTGCTCGAAAAGCCAACCTCAGCCTCAAGCGTCTGAAAGGAGCAGGACCAACTCCCGAGTCAAGGAAATCGCCCGGAACGTTTCACAACTTTCTGAAAACCTTTTCCTTTGCTATTTTATTGACTTTAGAATTCTTACATTTTTGATCAATAACTTTCCTGCGAGAAAAGTTTAAATTAATCTTAATAAACATCTCATTGCAATACTGATTTATTGCATTTAAATTGCTTTTCCTTCATCATTTGTGTGTGTGTTGGGATGTTGGCAAATGTGATGGTTAATTTCATCTGTCACCTGGCTGGGCCCAGGGAGTCCCAGAGAGCCGATACGTGCTCCGTGATTTCCGGGTGTGTCCGTGGGCGAGTTTCGGAAGGAGACTTGCATTTGAGTCAGTGGGCGGAGTGAGGAGGCTCACCAGGGCAGGTGGCATCAGCCCCTCCGCTGTGGGCTCATGGACAGAAAGAGAGGGAGGGCAGCCGTGCTCTCTCTGCCTGAGGTGGGGCGTCCATCGTCTCCCGCCCAGGGCGGCCGGGGCCGCGTCTCAGGTCTTCGGGTTTGGACTGAACTGTGTGGGCATTTGGCTCCCCGGCTCCCCAGCTCGCAGGTGGCCGGTCACGGGACCTCGCGTCCCCCACGATGACGTGAGCCATCCTGTGACAGCCTCCACGTGGACAGAGCAGAGCGGGCACATCTGCACAGCTCCTCCTGGTTCTGTGTCCCCTGAGAACCTGACTCACACCGGTGGGGGGAGAGAGAGAGAGAGAGAGAGAGAGAGAGAGAGAGAGAGAGGCTTGGCACACCCTGAGGTGACAGTGATGCCGGAGAGACCCGAGCGTGACATCAGCCCCTACAGAACATGCGCTTCCTCTGGTTCCCTCCTCGCTTCCCCATCTGACCAGCCAGAGGCTGAGCTCCAAGCCCGGCCTGGGTCACACCGGCACCAGCCAAGCCGCAGGTGACAGGTGGACCCGGCACCAGCCAAGCCGCAGGTGACAGGTGGACCCAGCACCAGCCAAGCCGCAGGTGACAGGTGGACCCGGGAGGGCGGGGACGCTCACCCTCCCCTTACACTGCGCTTGACGTCAACTCCTCGTGAGAGATGCTCGCAGCGGTCTCCGACGGCGGCAACAGAAAGCCGCCAAGAGGGGTGAGGAGATCAACAGATGGACTTGTATACATGTATATAAGCCAAACCAATGGACATGGACAACGGGGGGATGGGAGCATGAGTTTGTGTGTGGGGGGGGAGGTTGGGGGTTAATGGGGGGATGAGGACACATTTGTAATACCTTAACTAATAATTAAAAAAAAAAGGAAAAAAAAAAAGAGGGGTGAGGAGAAGCAGCCGTGCGGGGTGCTAGTGGGGTGACCGGCTGGTTTCCTGACGTCAGGAAGCAGGAGAGGGAAGGCCAGACAGGAGCACGGCCACAGGAAGCTGCACTTCCCTCCCAGGGCAGCCCGGCCCATCCATTCCCTGCAGACCCCACGGGGGAAGGGAGGGACGCTGGGCAGTGATGTGGGGTGAGGCAGGGACGTGCTGGCCTGTCCGTCTCGCGTGGGGAAGGGTCACGGGGCAGGAGGGCGGGGCCGCGGCAAGTGGGTGCAGTCAGACCGCGTTCCCGCGCGCCCGCTCGCTCCTGCCGCTGGCTCTCCCTCCCTGCTGCTGGTTATTTTCAAAGGGCGCATGTTCCAACTTACAGATGGTGGGCTGACAGATCAGAATTGTGTCTTCTCTGTTACAATGGATCGTGAAGGCGCCCACCGCCCAGAAGGGCAGGCGTGACCGACACCCCTAACGGGTGCCAGGGCCTCGTGTGCTTGCTCTGTGTCCAGGGGGGAGATGAGCTGTCGTTGCTCAGAGTTCCAAAGGACCATGTCTCTGGTCCCATCGGCTGCACCATCTCAGGTGCTAACGAATGGTCTCCTTTCTATAGGATTCCTTCCCAGAGGCGCTGGATCGTCCTGTTGGGTTTAATTTTAAGCAGCGTGGGAAGTTACCCCGCAGCCTCGGAACCATAAGAAAGGAAACACTCAGGCAGTGCAGCCGCTTGGCTCGGCGGCCACACTCCGCTGTATCGTAGAGATTCTAGCTCTGTTTTCCCAGGTGTGGGGGGCGGGGGAGCCAGGTGGGGTACAGGGGCCGCTAAGGGGCTTTCTGCTGCGCGTCCACGAGATGATGGATGTGGGATATGCTGCACCGTTGCCCTTGAATACAATGAACACGCACAGTATGTCTCTGTGTTTACTTTATGGAAAAGAAAACCAAAATAGCCCTGAGTCATTCCTAAGCATTGAAAGCAAAATCCTGTGGGACTGGTACACGACGGAACACTGTGCAGCTGTGAAAAGAGGGATCTTACCCTCTGGGGCAGCACGGATGGACCTGGAGAGCATGATGCTCAGTGGAATAGCCACACTGAGAAAGACACGGGTCACATGATCTCACTCATCTGTGGCATCTAATGAACAGAGTGAACGGACCAACAAAGTAAGGCCCGCAGCCAGGAGGCAGGGAGCAGCCTGACACGCCTCCACGTGGGGTTGGGGGCGAGAAGAGAGAAACCGACGACCTTGTATACGTATAGGCACAGCCCATGGACACGGGCCACAGGGCGTGAAGACCTGGGGGTGGGAAAGGGATGGAAGGGGGGGGAAGGGAGGGGAAAGGAGGAGAGATCTGTAATACTACCAACAATAACAAATATTTTTTTTTACAAAGAGGGAATGTGAAATCCCATCACTCTGTAGAGCCCTCCACGCCCCTGCATCGCCCACACTGTGGAGGCGGCAATGCCTGGAGCTCGGGCCCCACGGCCGTCCCCACCTCCACGGGCTCCCACGAGAGACGGGGAGACAGACACAGGACGAGCAGACCCCCCAGTCCCAGGCTGTGCCCCTTGGAAGCGGAGAAGACAATACACTAAACGGGAGGCCACACGGCAGAGGGGCCGCTTGGCGACTACAACACACAGCCCTTCCCCGCACTGTCCCCTGCGCCGGCCCCTGCTCCCCACTGAGGACCCTTCTCGTCGCCAGGACGACGGCCTGGGTCAGAGTTCACGGCCTCTTTTCATGGATGGAAACAGGAGTTCTGAGGGTCGGACGCCTTCTGGCGCCTGCACGGCTGGTACACGGGGACCCAGAGGGGTCTGTGTGCCCCCCCCGGGCTGTTTAAGTGGGACCCCCCTCCCCGCACAGGCTCATCCTGAGTCTCACCTCCACCTGCTCTCAGCCCCCAGGAGCCCCCGCATCCAGGCTGAGGCCGATGCAGGGGACACCAGGTGTGTTAGGGAGCGAGGCCTTGTGTGAGGAAGTGGCTGGCTGTGCCCCATGTCAGGGTCACCCAGGGGTGCAGCCTGTGCTCCCACAGCAGCCATGGAGCAGGGACAGGAAAACAGCCCGAATTCACAGCTGCAGACTGCTCAGGAGGGGGCCTGCTGCCTCGGGACGCAATGGAGCTCAGGGGCC
This sequence comes from Myotis daubentonii, assembly GCF_963259705.1. NCBI lineage: Eukaryota > Metazoa > Chordata > Mammalia > Chiroptera > Vespertilionidae > Myotis > Myotis daubentonii. The sequence goes on from NC_081842.1 coordinate 752,875, forward strand.
ACCAGGTTCCCGGCCAACAGCAGTTCTTCCCTTTGCTGTGAGTCACAGACGGGGAGTTCCACCCGGACCTGGAGGGGTCGCTTCAAAGGCCCGGAGGCCCTGTAGACAAGTGGCTGGTGGCCTAGCCGCAGCCGCAGCCATAGCGGGACCCGCATCCACAGCCGGAGCCGCAGCCGCAGCCCCCGCAGGAGTTCCCGCAGTAGCTGCCGCACAGGGTGTGCGGGGGGGGAGGGGGGGCGGGGGGGGTTCAGGGGAGGTGCACGGGGGGAGGGGGGTGGGGAGGGGGGCTGATGTCTGCCCCACTCTCCCAGGACCTGCGTGTCCCTCCCGGCGGGCGGCTGCTCCCTCGAGTGCTCTCCTCCCTCCTTTTACAAGTGTTTGCCCAACGTGAGCTCATCCGTGTCCGATGGCCTTGCTGGGAAGCCAGCGTTTATTGCTGCTCCCCTGGACGTGCCTCAGCCTCAAGAAAAGTCAAGACATTTCTAAGCACACGCGTGCGCACCCATCATTTACCTCCCGTAATTGCGCGAAGAGGCCATGACACAGCACCTCACCGGATACATGGGCCTGTGACTATGTTTACTAGTTTGCTCTCTCAACGTCTGAGAATTGCCCATTAAACTCGAAGTTCTGCTGTTAACACCCTCTTTACCGTCGTCATCATCGTCTCCATCATCACGTCACCTTGTTGTTTTTCTCCTTTCTTGGTATTTCAGGGAGGTTTTCACCCTAAACTCTCCTAAAGCACTTTTCACAGACTTGGGACCAGGAGTTAGTCTTTCAACGTGTTTGTGTACATTCCCAGAAATGGCCTCTTTTTCTCCGAAGGAAACGGTGTCCAGCCCCTACTTTTCTCGCCAAATTATGACATGTCCTCCTTTGGGGAGAAATGAGCGCTAAACTCCCGATGGGTAAATTATGTAAACGGCATTATTGATCATTTAGATAAGAAGGACCATCTTCTCCCAGAATCTCAATGTAGAGGGAAGAAAAGGCCGGGTTCGAGGATCCCTGCATCTGCCTGGGTTCAGTCCGGAGGCAGGAACCACAGCTGGTGAGGTAGGGACAGTTTAACATAGAAATTATTAAGTCATGATACAAGAGTAACTGTAAGATGTGAGGAAACTGCCTGGCCAGCGTGGCTCAGGGGCTGAGCCTCGACCTAGGAACCAGGAGGTCAGGGTTCGATTCCCGGTCGGGGCACATGCCCAGGCTGTGGGCTCCATCCCCAGTGTGGGGCGTGCAGGAGGCAGCCGATCGATGATTCTCTCGCATCATTGATGCTTCTATATCTCTCCCTCTCCCTTCCTCTCTGAAATCAATAAAAATACATTTTTAAAGAAGATATGAGGAAACTCGAAATGCCCTAAGGAGGGGAAAATACTCGAGGAAGGAAAGCTTCGAGGGGGGCTCTGCAGGTAGCGGGGAAGTTGGCTGTGGGGTCCGTGGCTGAGCGCGCAGCGGGCAGCCGTGTGTGGGGCAGACGGCGAGGAGCAGGGAGCGCCGCCTGAGCTACTTCCTAACCACCAGGCCATGGGGTCGTCCTCAATTCGTAAACTCCGTGTCTGCACCTGCCACCTAGAAATAACTGCGTGGTAAAAGTCCGTCGAGGGAAAGAGGGGGGGTGGGGGGGGGGGACACTGATCTTACTCTCCGGTTTATTTCCCGTGTTTCCATCCAAGCATCTGCATTCCCAAAGGAACAGCTTCTCAGATATCTGTATGCACTTGTATTGATCACACTCAATCTTTAAGTCTAATGTTTACATCCATGTTGCTGCGGTTGTGTGTGTGGGGTGTGTGTGTGTGTGTGTGTGTGTGTGTGTGTGTGTCTTAAGTAACATTCTTCACACTAACTTTTCAAAAGCCACCCACTCCCTCGGCGAATGACCGCCTGTGCGTGTGCCTGTCCTCGCTGCCCTGGCCGGAGGCACGTCGAACGGAACACTTTTGTAGACACACAGAATCAGGCCGATGTCGCCAGCTGGCTTCGTGGCTCCTTGAGAGGCCCGGGAATCAGGAACGAGCACAGAAATGACAGGCACCGAACCACAGACACGCCTGCGGCCACGGGGAGACGTGCCCTACCGCCCAAGGCCGTGGGCAGCCATGCAGGGCGCAGCCGTGGGGGGAGGCCTGAGCAGTGGCCGCGGAGACCCCGCAGAGAGGAGCGGAGCGCCATTCCTCACAGCCTCCCCTCCTGCTGCCGCGCCCCTCCGACCTCCGGCACCCGAACCCCAAGAGCCGGCCGCAGCCTCCCCAGTCCTCACACCGACACGGGTCACACTCGGGCGGCCTCCCTGCCTCAGACGCTGAGTCTGATCTTGCCGTCTGAGACGGCGCCCGATGGCTTTTTAAACCAAACTTCACTTTTCAGAGCAGCTTCACATTCACAACCAAACTGAGCAGAACGCACAGAGGTGCCCCCCCGCCCGCCCCGCTGCCCCCACAGCACAGCCCTCCGGTCAGTAACGCCTGCACCAGAGGGTCCGCCTGGACCACTTCACGGGCGCGTGGCCCCTCTCCCGACGGTGACACCGTCTTCAGGGCGGCGCTGAGCTCTCCGGCCATGTTTGAGTTGGGTGGCGGGTTCTCTTAGTGTTGAGTTTTGAGAGCTCTCTGCACATTCTGTCCTTCTTCTTCAGGAATGTCTTCGGCAAATATTTTCTCCCAGTTGGTGACTCGTCTTCTCGTTCTCTGGACATGGTGGGTCCCAGAGCAGGCGTTCTTGACGTTAAGGAGGCCCAGCTGGCCCCTCCTCTCTTTCATGGGCCATGTCCCTGGTTTTGTATCAACAACTCATCGCCAAACTCAACGTCATCCAGGTTTTCTCCTGCGCTGTCTTCCAGGAGGGTTGTGGTTTTGCCTTTTACCTTTAGGTCTGCGACCCACAGTGGGTTGATTGTGTGCAGGGTGCACGGTCTGTTTCCAAAGTCAATGTCTTTGTGGGTACATGTCCAGTTGTTCCAGCCACACTTGTTCTTTGCTTCTTTTTCAAAGAGCAGTTGACTCTATTCGTGTGAATTATACGGGGTCTCTCTATTCAGGTTCACTGATCAATTATGTTTTTAATGTTTTTCGCCAATACCACTCTGTCTTGATGACTGCAGTTTAAAGTAAGGCTTGAAATCAGATAGTGTCAGTCCTCCAACTTTGTTTTTTTCCTTCAATGTTGTGTTGGCTGTTTTCTGGCTCTTTGCCTCTCCATATAACATTTGTAATCTTTTTGTCAATATTCAAAAAATAACTTGCTGGGGTTTCTATTGGGATTGCTTTTGATCTATAGGTAAAATAAGGAAGAAGCACTGACATCTTGACAATATTGAGTCTTGCTGCCCATGAACGTGAAATAATATATTTTGTTCATTTTTTAGTTCTTCCTTCATTTCTTTCACAGAGTTCTGTAGTATTCCTCGTGTAGATCTTGTACATATGTTTAGACCTCTATCAAAGTATTACATTTTGGGGACTGCTATTGTAAGTGGTATTATGCTTTAAACTTCAAATTCCATGCACTCTGTGTTGATATGTAGAAAAACAATGACTTTTATGTAGTAACCTTATATACTGCAACCTTGCTATATAATCTCTTATTAGTCCCAGAAGGGTTTTGTAGATTTATTTGGATTTTCTAAATAAACAATCATGCCATGTGGAAAAAGACAGTTTTATTTCTCTTTTTTTCCTATCAGTTAATCTGTTTTTGTCATATTGCATCTCAAAGACTTCCAGAATGATGTTGAAAAAGCAATAGATAAGGAGGGCATCCTTGCCTTTTCCTATCTTAGCAGAGATGTTTCTGGCTTCTCACCACTAAATATGCTGTTAGCGTCAGGGTTTTTGTAGAAATTCTTTATCAAATTGAGGAAGATTCTCTCTATTCCCAGTTACTGAAAGTTTTCATCATGAATGGGTTTTGGATTTTGTCAAATGCTTGTTCTGCCTCTATTGAAATGATTGTGTAATTTTTCTTCTTTAGGCTATTGATATGATGGGCTACGTTAAGCAATTGATGAGGGTTGAACCAATCCTGAATAATTGGCACAAATCCCACTTGGTTATGACGTCTAATTCATTTTATCTATTGTGGGATTCAAATTCATAATATTTTGTTGAGAATTTCTACATCTACGTTTATTTAAGATATTGGTCTGTGGTGGTTTTGTTTCTTGCAGTGTCTTTACCTGTTGTTGGTATTAAGGTAATGATGACCTCATAAAATGAGTTAGTAAGTATTCCTTTATTCTATCTCCTGGAGATATTTGTGAGACATTGGTATAACTTATTTCTTAAATTTTTTGTAGAATTTACCATTGAATTCATTCTGGTTTGATGCTTTCTGTTTTGGAATATTATTATTGACTCAATTTCCTTAATAGATATAGTCCCATTAAGATTTTATATTTCTTCTTGCAGCTTTGGTAGGCTACTTGATTTTTCATAGCAAGTAACTGTTTATTGGTTATTATAAAAGTGTTTGTAATTGTTATTTACTTTATTTACTTATTTATATGTTGGATAGCTACTTAAACTTTTGTCTTACTTCCCCACTAGAATATGCCCTCTTTGAATACAAAAATAATCATTCTTATTCAACATTGCATTAAAGCACATCACAGAAATTAAAGAAGACATACATATATGAGGAGATATACCATGTTCATGGATTGGAAAACTCAATATTGTTAAGATGTCTATCCTACCAAAATTGATCTATATTCAACTCAGTCCCAATTGAAATCTCAGCACAATATATTTATGGATATTGACAAGCTAATTTTAATGTTTATATGGATACCAAAAACAACTAAAATAGCCAAAATAACTTGGAAAAGGAGTATCAGCATAGTCACATTACTTAATATCAAGATTTATTGCAACCCCGAAGTAAACCACCAGGCGGCATGGGTGGGAGAAGGGGCACATTTGGTAGATGGAGGAGTAAACAGACCCAAGGAAGAGCTGAAAGTGGCTGCCTAACATGGCGGACGGGACGCAAATGCTAATCTCAGCGATGACTCCAGCCACAGAGACACAAATACTTGCAGGAACAAATGCCATTCGTTTATTGAAAACTGTAATTTTTTCAAACTACAGTGTACTTATTCCCGTGGATAATACAGTGAATAGACACTAGAGAATAGAAAAGCCAAAAATTGACATTTTGAACATAATCAGAATCAAATCTTCTGTCTTCGGGGTGCATAATGGATGCATTCAAACTTCCTCAATAACAACAAGACTTTTATGTAATAACAGGAGGTGTCCAATCCTTACTGGAGTGTAGAGATGAAGAATGGGGCATCATTCAGGGAAAGGCATTAATTTTCAATATTATGTTGGAGGCGCAGGGTGTTCTAGGAGGATGTTCTAGCAGCAAGAGGAATAGCATCGTCGGTAGCAGGATGGTCGGAAGGTGCAGCAGCCACTGCCATAGCCAGAGCCGTAGCCACAGCCGTATCCAGAGCCATAGCCAGATCCATAGCCACAGCCATAGCCACAGCCGTAGCCAGATCCGTATCCACAGCCATATCTGGATCCATAGCCAGAGCCGTAGCCACAGCCGTAGCCAGAGCCATAGCCACAGCCGTAGCCAGATCCGTATCCACAGCCATATTTTGATCCATATCCACAGCCGTAGCCAGATCCATAGCCACAGCCATATCTGGATCCATAGCCAGAGCCGTATCCACAGCCATAGCCAGAGCCGTAGCCAGAGCCACAGCCGTAGCCACAGCCCCCGTAGGAGTTCCCGTAGTAGTTGCAGCACATGCTGGCGGAGGGTGAGGGTTGGGTTGAGGCGAAGAGGGACGTTTCTGAGTGTGAATGTCGCCTCCTCCCCTGGAAGCTTTATATCCGCGAGAAGGGCCCGGGAATGCCATCGCGTCTGTGACTCACGCAGGAAACATTCACTTAACGCCCGGAATGTGCAGGTCACTCCTGTCAGTGGATCATGAGAGGACTCGGTAGTAAATGACCATTAGTATAGAGTCTCTCACTTTTACTGGGAACTGTGTTTGTTTTGTGTCGCCTGGGCCTTGTCTTGAGCCAATGACACGTCTATGAGGTGAGTTTCCATCAATTATCCAGTTACCTGAACACATGATGCCAGCGATGCCTTTTAAACAACAAGGCTCCGGGCGAGCAGGGGAGTCTATGCTGGGAACGCAGCTATTCCAGTGAGCTTGACCAGCTTAGGACACGCTGGCTGCGTCACAGGTCATCTCGCGGGCCCCCGCTGCCCTCCAGACACTGCTCCCCCTCGCACAGCACAGAGCTCCTGTGCGTCCAGTCCGTGGCACAGTCTCGTCTGAGGATGTATTTTTACCCCGAGGGCCACTCAGTACATTTTTATCAACTCGAGGTGGTCATTTACTTCAAACCAAAATAACACACACACACATCTCCTCTATTGTAACTGCTGAATGTTTGTTAAATCACTAATTTCAGAGATTTTAACCTATTGGGTCACAAAGAAATTGTAAAAGTAGTAGGTCTCTTCTTACAATATGGAAACTGAGGCATCAAAAGGTGAGAAAACTCACTGAGTTCCACAGCTAACACGGCACCAAGGCCCAGTCTCTGTTCCATGAAGTCTCCCTCTCTGACCCCTGGAGGCCTGAGCACTCGCTGGGCCAGGAGCTCGTTGTCGCTAACGGTGACCTGTCCGTGGGGAAATCACTTTGTCATAGTCCCCAGTCACCTCCGAGTCTCTCACTCTTCCCGGGGACACTCTGGGTCCTGCAGGAACTTTCCTTCAGCACCTTGTGCAGGAGCCAGAACCCTCAGGCATGGCTGAGGGGCCACTCCCCCTCTCCCTGTCCCTCCAGGGGCTTTGTCTGTGACATCATCCCCGTGACTGGTCTCCTGACCCCTGTTGATGTGCCGACCTGACCCCCAGGTCACCCACGCCCCCTGCACCCCCCAGGACACAGAGAGGACCGTGAGGGGCCTGTCGTAGTGACCACAAAGGAGCAGCAGAGGCAGCGCCCACCTGTGATCTCACAGGCCTCCTGGGTCTGGGGTCTGAGCTCAGCCTGACTGGCATCTCGGCTCTGATTCTCACAAGGTCACACCCAAGGGGTCAGCCAGGACGCAGGGGAATGCCTTCACCTTATCAATTAAACAGAGTCGCCAGATTTGGTAAGTATGACCCCAATATTGCACACAACTTATTTATACTAAAAAATATATTTTGGGACTGAGCCAGTTTGGCTCAGTGGATAGAGAGCGTCAGCCTGCGGACTGAAGGGTCCCAGGTTGGATTCCAGTCAAGAGTACATGCCCGGGTTGTGGGTTCGATCCCCAGTGTGGGGCATGCAGGAGGCAGCCTATCCATGATTCTCTCTCCTCATTGATGTTTCTCTCTCTCTCTCCTTCTCCCTTCCTCTCTGGAATAAAAATATATTAAATATAGATATACTAGTAGCCCGGTACACAAAATTTGTGCACATTAAAAGGGAATTAATTGCCCTAACCGGTTTGGCTCAGTGGATAGAGCATTGGCCCGTGGACTCAAGGGTCCCAGGTTCGATTCTGGTCAAGGGCATGTACTTTGGTTGCGGGCACATCCCCAGTGGGGAGTGTGCCGGAGGCAGCTGACCGATGTGTCTCTCTCATTGATGTTTCTAACTCTCTATCCCTCCCCCTTCCTCTCTGTAAAAAATCAATAAAATATATTTTTTAAAAAAGGGAATTAATTAGCAGAGATATTTTAATATTGCTATTTGCCCTTTCTCTATAATAGAAGTATGAGAGATGAAAGGAAATTAGTAAAATGTATATGAAAATAATATATAAATTTATTAATAAATAAACAGTAACAAAAGGAGCTGATTCCATGAGGAAAGGGGCTCCCTCCTCCCTCCTGTCAGGGTCCGGGGTGCAGGAGAATGGGGTTCCTGGCTGGCAGGCCACTGACAGCAAGCTATCCAACAGCGGACTCTGTGAGGAATGGGGTTCCCTCCTTTCTACTGTCAGGGTCTGGTTTGAAGGTTGGCCATGCCCCCTGTGGGGCCAGACCCAGAGTTCTACCACGCCGTGGCCTCCACCTCAGCAACCCAGGACTGACTGCTGCTGGGCGCTCCTGGCGCTCTGAGGGTGGGTTCTTCCCTCAGGCCACACGGGAAACAGCTGGGGAGGGTGCAGCCCTTGGCAAAACGACCCAGGATTCAGTGGGTCCATGCTCCGAGGGCGGGTTCCTGCCTCAAACCCCGCCCTCACCAGAAACAGCTCCAGGAAACAGCTCGGGGGAGGGCGCAGCCATTGCCAAGACAACCCCTGCAGGACTGACTTCCTTCCGCTTGGTCGCTGCGGTTCAGGTCGTGATGAACACCACCCATGGCTTTTATATAAGTAGATTTGTATTTTTGTATCTGAAATTCAAATGTATCCATCTTGTGTTTTGCCTGTCAGCCCTAAACATTCATAATCACAGAAGTAACATCCTATCATCACCTTTGCCAAGGTTAGAAGCAAGTTACAGGTCACTCCCACCATAACGGGGAGGGGCTGTGTGCCCTCGGGGACCATCTCGGACTCTCATGCCCGCCCCTGAGCGTTCACTCCTTCAGCGCCACGAACGATGGCATCGTCCAGGACAGGCGGCGAGGTGCCGCCGCGAGACTCAGCACCTGGGCCCCCTCCACATGCTCCCTCCTCCTCCCCTGCTCAGAGGCCATTTCTCTTCTGTGGTTGACCAGCTCCTGCCCATCGTGCATATTTAACCTGGAATGTTGTCCTTTTTCCAGAACCATTCCTGACCTTTCTCTCCACTTACTCTTAGTCCCGCCTCCTAGTCGTTTCCGCCCCTGCATTTCCCAAGCACCCCTGTGTGTGACTGTCTCCTCACGTCCTGGTCTGTGTGGCTGAGGGCTCCCTGCCTTTCCCCTGCTCCAGGAGCAGGGGTGACATAGGTCAGCCCTCCGTTCACGGCTCGTAAGGAAATGTCCTTTGTCAGAAGCTCGGGCCACGTGTGCTGAACAGGACGACGCGCTCCTCTCGCTCACAGGAAGTGGTTCTATTTCTCCAGGGAGAGCTGTCAACTCCTCCTCTGCCCTTTCTCCTCCCAAGACAGCAGAGTCTTTCCGATCCCAGGGATCCGGGAACGCCATGTTCACGTAACCGACGGCCATTATGCTGTGGCTTCAGCGCTTGAAGTCTTTGCAGGTCCCCCACGGAGATGGGATTTCTAACGTCAGAACAGCCATAGAGACAGGCCTCCCTCCCGGATGTGAGAGCTTCCGGTTCTGTGTTTCCCGGGGACCAGCCTCGCCATCTGCCACCGGGCGACAAGCTCCGCTCCATTTCTCACCTGGGGCACCGGGCGCAGGGTGGGGGCAGAGCGGATGCAGACCACCGTTTGCTCCACCCTCTCCCCTCAAACACCCTCGTGGTGGGGACCCTGCCTGGGCCCAGACACACCCAGTGAGGACGCCCCCGACAAGGGCATCGTCCTCATCGCAGGAGGTCGGGGACGAGAGAGAGCTCTGCGTGCAGGTTGTGTGTCCCCATCGTCCTCCCCGCCCACTCAGAGTGCAGACAGACAGACACGCTGCAAAGCTGGCCGCCTTTCGGTCTGTAGCTGGGCAGACCCCCTGATGCCCGCACCCAACGTGCTGAGAATACAGACCTTTCAGCGATGATCTTCTCTAGGTTTCCTCCCTGCGATAAGGTCAGACAGGTCCCCCTTCACCAAGTCCCCGATGCTCACCTGTCCCCTCCCATGACCTGCCCACACCCAGACCCGGGCTCCCCTGGCCGGTCTCCCGGTCACTCTCACACAAACTCGTGAGCCTCTGTGGGAAGCACGCCAGGGTCCCCGGATAGTCCGGGCCAAGGGGAGCACAGAGCCTTGCTGTCAGGACACCGGAATGGCCAAGGCCTCTCGGAGCAGGAGCCTCATCGGGTGCCCGAGGCCAAGAGGCCACCAGCAGGAGCAAGGACACGGCAGGCTGTGCCCTTCTCCGCCGATAGGATGGCCGTCGCTGTGGGCAGCTGGCCTTCCTGTCTAAGGAGTCATGTCCAGGCTCCTGACCGGAGGAGTGTGTGTGAGGAATTCTGCCAGAGAGAGAGCAGCCGGGCAAAGCAGAGGAGAGAGACCTCAGAGAAGAGGGGGGAGAGGCGCAGAGAATGTAGCTCCTGTGTGTGCAGGAGGGGAGCTCAGGCGGAGCTGAGAGCTGGGACTGCTCTGCTGTAAGGCTGAGCTCACAGAGAGCTCAGGGACAGCTGCCATGTTCCCCAGCCAGGGAGGGGCAGGGCGCCGGGAGGGGCAGGGCGCCGGGAGGAGCTGCTGAGCTGGAGCTCAGGCGCCGCCACAATGTGAGGGGGTGAGTGTGGGGCAGCGTGCAGCTGCTCGGTTCACAGCTGTGGGCACAGTGACGGAGCTGCTGGCGGGGAGAGGCGCATGTTCACCAGCGCGTCCACTGCCTGCATGGACTTTGCTGTAAAGAACCGTTTCGTCTTGACGGCCGTGTGGCCACCGGCTTCTGCCATCAAGACTCATCCTCCTTCACCCGCAGCCTCTCCGGCTTCTCCGTCTGCCCCGCCGCCAAGAAGGGGCCGCTGTCTCTGACACCTGGCACCTGGAGCTGGTGAGCAGGGGATGAAGCAGGAACTTGGACTAAGTTTCCAGCCGTCGGTACAGGGGGCAGGGTTCGAGCAGGAACCAGCCCTGAGTGTCAGGGAGAACTGAGGAGAACACATGGACTCAGAGAGCCCGGAGCAGCCTCCCGTCTCCCCTCCCGCCCACTCCTCACCATTAGTGTTTTCTCAAAGCAGGTTTCCTGAGGTGCACACGTGTGTGAGTGTGTGTGCATGTGTGTGTGTGCGCGTGTGTGTGTGCGTGCACACACATGCATTACTGGGTGTGCTGAGTAATGTGGAGAGACATGGACAGACCCAGGGTCATGGGACACACGTGCTCAAGAACAAACCCTGAGGAAAAGGAAGTAACAACACAATATGCAGCCAAGAAGCGGCCACCTTTTCCGAGATGAAACCCAGACGCGTCAGACTCCGTGTGTGCCAGGCACCGACCCCGGGGATGGAAGACACGCAGCTGGGGTGACAGCGGCCCCGGGTGGGCCCTCCCTGAGGAGGTCGCGGAGACAGAAGATAAAGAAGTGAGTCTGCCCGACACAGAGGATCACAGCCGTGTTAGGACCAACAACACGTTTATTTGGAAAGCGCTGCAACATGGAAGCACCGGGCGGGCGGGTGGGCCTGCACGTGGCCTCCGAGCAACGCCAGGCCCTCCACCTGCGGGAGTGTCATGGAGGGACTGGGGCCCCCGAGAGCACCCAGACCTTCAGGGCGACCCCGTCTCCTTCAGCCTCGGACCACCCTCTGCTCAGTGGGTGGTGAGACACAAGCAGAGAGGCCCGGAGAGATCGCTTCCGGGGAAAAGGTGAGGGGCAGGTGCATCCTAGCAGCAGGATCGCATCTTCTGTAGACAAACGGGCGGTGCCCACAGCAGCCAGAGCCACAGCCGTAGCCACAGCCAGATCCATAGCCACAGCCGTAGCCACAGCCGTAGCCAGATCCACAGCCATAGCCAGATCCATAGCCACAGCCGTAGCCAGATCCACAGCCACAGCCATAGCCAGATCCATAGCCACAGCCATAGCCACAGCCGTAGCCACAGCCATAGCCACAGCCGTAGCCACAGGAGTTGCTATAGTAACGGCCACACATGTTGTCAGGAGGAGAGAGCTCGGCTGTGCTTGGGGAGGTGGTTCTGGGGTGTGAGCCTCCCACTGCCCTGGCCTTTATGTCCCGTCAGGGGCCGGCACGCATGCCATTCCTCCCTGACTTAGCCAACAGCATTCCAACAACTGCACGCTATGCGCCAGGCACGCTGACAGTCCAGCCGCTTTGCTGGGGATGAGCTCATTACTTTGGAGACGGGTTTTGTGAAAGAGCATCATTCTCGTTTGCTTTGTCTCCGTGAGGCCCCGGACAGACCGGACGGAGCCCCTGGAAGGCACAGCCGCGGAGAGCTGCTTCGACGGAGCAGCCTTTCCACCGAAGGTCCAAGAGGCTCAAGGGGCAGGGAGACCCTGTTTATTCGGGTCTTCAAATCCCCACCGCTCCCCGGAAATGTGTAAGCCGTTTAACTCACCTCTTTATTTTCTCTAAATACTTTCTAGTTTTATTTTCACAGCCCCAGCTGAACCATAGCAATCGGCAAGAAGATGCCTGTAAATTAGCGATAGATAGATGATAGATAGATGATAGATAGATAGATAGATAGATAGATAGATAGATAGATAGATAATAGGTAGATAGATGGATAGATGATAGATAGATGTTAGATTGATGGATGGATGGATATATGGATAGGTAAATAGATGATAAATAGATACATAGATGAGATAGATGATTGTTAGATAAATTAGAGATAGAGGTGATAGAGACAGAGATGATAGAGATGATAGCGACAGATACAAAAATAGAGACAGAGAGACGGAGACACATGATGGAAGCTCACGATTGAGTCGTCGCATGACCATATACTGACTCAGTTGCAAACTCCCACGTGGCCCTGGGATTCTAATCTAATCACGAGAATGTCTTCTATCTTGATTGCATTATTTCTCCTATGTCTGTTCAGATCTCGGGTACTGACCGGTCATGGCAAGACGCAGTCGCTACTCTGCTTGTCCCTAAATCGGCTACTCCGAGTGCAGGGCCGGGCACACAGTTTGGATTCAATCAGTAACCCCTCCCCCCGCCCCCAAAGAAAAGATGATGACGTTCATCGGTCTCAGCATTTTACATAACTGCTCCTGGTGAGCCTCATGCCTCTTCCGTGCTGCTGGTGTAGAAACTGCTCAGGACACATGACTCCCGTCCTCTCATTGTTTCACACGGTGGTTTCACCTTCTCACCTGACGACCATGTTCAGATCTCCACACTTTGCACTGAGACGCTGGTTGTGGTGGCCTTAACGTGACAACCTCGCAGCGTGGAGGTCACTCCCAGCACATGTATGTGCTCCCCGTGTGGCCTCTTCATGCCCTGATGGAGCCCGTCTGTACACCGATCTGTTCCTAAGAGCACAGCGTCCACATGACACCCCTGGACGCGTACTTCCAGTTCAGCAGTCAGAGGACGGCTTTGCGTCGTGCGTATAAAGCATCTTATTTGGGAACCGCAGGTCCGTGTCCTGTCAGAAATCGGCTGATATTCCTGAAACTCCAGGAGCGGCGGAGGCCGGGCCACGGTAGGAGCAGATTTTACTTTGAGGACGACGTCTGTCTTGACACGTGATTAAGTCTCATCATAAATAGAGAGATTTCAGTCAAAGATCCACTAGGCAGTGAACTCTCACCGTGGGTGTGAAATGTCCTCTAGATTCCCGCCATCTGGGATGTCATCATTCCCCTGACGCTGTAGCATTTTCCTCACTTCCAACCCCGAACAGCGCTTCCCACGCAGGCTCGGTCCGCGCGGCTGCGGGACACGGCGCAGACACTTCAGACCAGAGTTTGGAGCGAGAAGCCGAGGCCGGAGCCAGGCGGCCACTCACCTGAAGCCACGGGGGCTGCGGGTGGGAGCCAGACCCCGTGTTCTGCCCTCAGCTCCGCGCACGGGATCCCGGCCCCTCCCCTGCTCACCCCGCAGGGGCGCTGCCCTCCACACTCCTGAGAGCAGGAGCCCGGCGTTCCTGGCAGGTCTGATTTGGGGTCCCCGCCCTCCCAGCCATGATCACAAAGGCATGAGGCCTCCTGACTGGTCCCCCATCTGACAGACACTCCCACTGACGCCTCAGCCTCCGCCAGCACCCCCTCCTGGGCCTGGATCCCGGCTCTCACCCCGTAAATCACCACCCTGCCTTTTACAGCCTCTGTGACACACCCTGGGAAAGCAATGACCTCACTCCGTTTCCCATCTCACCCACTGCCCCCACAGGAGACCATGACTCCTCTGAGAACAGGGCTACGTGGAGAGAGAGGAGGTGGGCCGGACAGACAGACAGACAGACAGAGAGGTGCAGTCTCCACACCTACCACCACAGCGTTCACTCCCTTTCCTCGGCCTCCACATCAGATAACCACCCCTTCCTTGGATGACTGAGCATCCAGAAGCCCCGGTTCATTTGAGGAGAGAATGATGGAATCCACAGCAGCCACCACATTCTCTCCTGTTTTCCTACCACACTTCGCAGCATGAAGAGCGCCCTCCTCCCTTTACCATGCTCCCGTCCCTTCCAATAAATGCAGGAGACGGCAAATGAGGGAGGGGGGGACGGAGGGGAGAAGGGAGGGAGGCAGGGAGGGAGGCAGGGAGGGGGAAGGAGCGCACAGCGGTAGCAACGCGTGGCATTTAGGACGTGACTGTGACAATGAGTTGTGAGCTGGTGGGGGGGCTGTCTGCAGGTCTGAGTGTTCCCCCAATTCCAGACCCTCCCGGGCAGTCGGGGGTGTGGGGACAGAGTCTGCCTGTTGGACGAGGGCGTGTCCATCTCCGGGTAACACTGAGCCTGGAACGGAACTGCCTTTTCCATCACCCGATTCTAATGAGGACACAGCTCCGGTGACTCCTGGCTCCAGAGGTCCAGTGTGTGCTTTCTATCCGGGAAGCCTAGTGGCTTTGAAACCTATGCATACGTGTGCATGTGTGTGTGCATGTGTGTGCGTGCGTGTGTGCGTGCATGTTCATGTGTATCTGTGTGCTTGTGAGTGTGCGTGTGCATGTGTGTGCATGTTCACGTGTATGTGTGTGCTTGAGTGTGTGTGCATGTGTGTGCATGTTCACGTGTATGTGTGTGCTTGTGAGTGCATGTGTGCATGTGTGCATGTGTGTGGGTGTGGTGGGGTGTGTGGTGTGTGCATGTGTGTGCGCACGCATGTACTCATGTGCGTGCTTGTGTATGCATGTGTGTGCGTGCATGTGTATGTGCATGTGTGTGCATGTTCATGTGTAGGTGTGTGCATGTTCATGTGTAGGTGTGTGCTTGTGCGGGTATGTGGTATGTGCATGTGTGTGCATGGGTGGGTGTGCACGCATGTGCTCATGTGCGTGCTTGTGTGTGTGTGTGTGTCCTTGCTAGGCAAGCCTGGTATTGTTATCATGGTTCTCATTTGATGGAAATGGTACAGGACCCGTGGGGTGTGCTCCAAGGCCCCTAGGATGCCTGGACTTGGGCTGGGACCACCCCCGTATGCGTATACGATGCTTCTCCCACGCACACGCCTTTCCCCTGAAAGGGCGCGTTCGGCTTCTCTGTGCTGCGTCCGCATTGCCGGCCGCGCGGCCCTTGCCTTTGGGGCCGTCACAGAGGAAAGCCAGGGTCCCCCCAGCACCGGCCCTGCCGACCCACCACGGCCGCCTGATGACCGAGGCGGCTGCTGGGAGACGCAGGGGTGGCCACAGCGTGGAGACGGGGGGGTGGGGGGGGGAGGACACTTCACGCCCTGGCGGGACGGAGTGGGATTGGGTCATGCTACCCAGACCCGCACACGAGTTAGACCATGAATTGCCCATTTCTAGAATTTCCCGTCGATACGCTTGGGCTGTGGTTGGTCAGGCGTCACTGAACCAGAGTGAAACTGCAGATGGCGGAGGGGGGGGCGGGGTGGGGGGACGGAAGGCTGCAGCTGAGGCCGCAAACACAGGCAGGTGACGTGGCCAGAGCCCACAGCCGCGCACAGGCCGGCGGGGCGGTCGCGGGACTCCCATGCGCGTTCCTCATGTCTGTCCCCATGAACGGCGGCCCAATAAGCCCCTCGTTAACACGTCACACGCCAACTGCACGTCACCAGCCCCCGCCCCCGCCGAGCTCTGCTGGCAGCTCACCCCACAGCTCACCTGGCCTCGCGTTTGCATAAACCCACGCAGGCGGCGGTCCTGCCCGCGGTCCCGTGCGTGCGTGTCCCGCAGGGAGCAGGTGCCTCCGGACCGGCCGCTCCCGTCAGGCTGCCCAGGGCCGGCCGCCCGCTCAGGATGGCCCGCCCTTCTCTTCCCAGAAGGAAGGAGGGAGAGGCAAACGGCTGTTTACAAGGGCTCCGCCGCTGGTGTCAGCTGTGTAAAGGGCATTAGCTTTATTTCACGATCCTATAAAATTAAGCCGTAAAGTGAAGGCCTGTTGAGGCTCAGAGCTCAGCGTCGCAGTCTGTGCCCCTCCCGTCACAGAAGGCCCGGCACCCGCAGGCCGTAAAGCCCCCGTTCCGTCCACACAGCCCTTCCTCCTTCTCCCCAGCGAGGCTGCAGGGAGGGTGTTTACCTGCAGAGTTTAACTGGATTGTTCACAGGCAGCCGCTAAACAAATCAACTCCACGAACCATGTCCCGAGTGTCCCTCAGGCCAGGCACAACCAGGCCCAACGTCCCAGGTGTGACCAGCGGGCTGGCACTCAGAAGGGGCCGTGTACATGGTTAAGGGGCCGTGTACCTGGTTAAGGGGCTCTGTACCTGGTGTGGGGTTGTGTACCTGGTTAAGGGGCCGTGTACCTGGTTAAGGGGCTCTGTACCTGGTTAAGGGGTGTGTACCTGGTTAAGGGGCCGTGTACCTGGTTAAGGGGCTCTGTACCTGGTTAAGGGGTGTGTACCTGGAGTGTACTGCTCTGCGCTCACCGTCTGTAAGTCCTGTCCCTTCATCTGTAAATTGTGTCTGTAATGACGTCTGCTGGACATGGTGACACGAGCTGGGACTTGGGGTGTCTCTCCCCCTCCCAGGACGGCCCTCAGTTTCCCAGTGCCCCCACCCACCCACTGCTGCCCCTCCTCTGCCCCAGGGCAGCAGGGGCCACGGCCTGAGAGAACCTGACAGCAAACAGAAAACGCCGGAAGCTCGAGGGAGAAACGGACGCAGGAACACGGCTTCTGGTTTGAACAAAGGCGCCAGCTTTTCCGGCCGCACGGGACCCAGCACACTGCACAGCGGCCGGGACACGAGCCAAGGACCGGAGGATGGGGGGGGCGGGGGCTGTGGTCAGGCGCCGTCAGTATCTCAGGAATGTGCTCTCACCCCAGCCCGGGCCCTGCTCTGGGCTCCCGCTCCCGCCCAGCACGGCCCCCCAACCCCCCCTGAGCAGGCTGTGCCTGGCTTTCCCCTCACCCACTGCCGGCCGCCGGCCGGGACGCAGGTCAGGCGCCCCCAGGGCTCCTGAACTCACCCCACGGCTGGGACGGCTGCCCTACAGGGAGGCTGTGACGTCCTTCCCAGGAGGAGACATGACAGGGAGGCGACATCACCCCCCGGAGGACGGGACCTCGCGCGGGAGAGGGCGGGGCTTTTGTGGGTGCCATTCTGCTCCCTGAGGGGCTTAATTCTAGCTCATCCAGAGGGAGGGGCTCAGGGTGGGCCTCGCCTATCAGGCAGCGCCAGGCAGCGTTCTCTCTCTCTCCCTCCCCCTTCTCTCTCTCTCCCTCTCCCTCCCCCTCCCCCTTCTCTCTCTCTCTCTCTATCTCTCTCTGTCTATCTCTCTCTCTATCTCTCTGTCTATCTCTCTATCTCTCTCTCTAGCTCCCCCCCCCCCCACTGGCTTTAAGGAACACATAGACTCTGCAGCGCCAAGGACACGAACTCTGCCCCGAATCTGAGGGGAGTGGGAGCAGGTCGTCCAGTTGGGCCTCCAGCTGGGATTCGGGTGCCGACAGCCCGGGACTCGCCCTGGGGAGCCAGGCCAGGACCCAGGCAGGCCTCCCAGCCTCTGACCTGCGGGCCAGAGGCGAAGGCTGTTTAAAGCTCCTGGCTCGCGGCCGCGTGCTGCCCAGCAGTGGGTCCCTCATGCACGTGCAGAGCCCGGGCGGTGGACATGGAGCACGTGTGCTCTGGTGTCGCGTGACAGACACGGCTTCTCGGAAGCCCCCCCTTCACCCGGCATCGCCGACGACCACTCTGCCTCCTCTTCCTCCTCCTCCTCCTCCTCTTCCTCCTCCTCCTCCTCCTCCTCCTCCTCCTGACCACGATGCGTCTCAGGGCGGCCGCGCTCTCCTGCTCACACCTGCATGTCCTCCTCCCGCGTCACCACTCTGCTCACGCACCCAACCTTCCCATCACGGTCACAGGACAGCCCGGCCGGCGTGGCTCAGTGGTGAGCGTCAGCCCGTGAACCAGGAGGTCACGGTTCCATTCCCGGTCAGAGCACGGGCCCTGGCTGTGGGCTCGATGCCCAGCAGGGGGCGTGCAGGAGGCAGCCGATCGATGTTTCTCTCGTCAATGCTCTATCTGTCTCCTTTCCTCTCTCTAAAATCAATAAGATATTTTTTAAAAAGGTCACCATCATTGAACCGATCGTCAAACCCAACTGATGTGTTGAAATGATCGCTATTATTTTCTGAAGAAGCAGAAAGCGGAAAGGGCCAAACCACGGAAACATAAGCTCTCCTTCCACTCCCGGCTGCTCCGTGCACCGGTCCATGATGAAGACGCCATGACACCTGCCTGGCGTCCCCCAGCGGCCCAGGAGCGAGGCTCGGCACCTGTCCTCGGGCGCAGCCGCGGGGGGGGGGGGGGGCTGTGAGCAGCTACGCTTCTTCCTTGAAACCCATCACCACTGAGAGACCGTGAGGACGGGTGGTGACAGGCTGAGGACCGTCAGCCCTGCCCTGCGAGCGGCCTAACTCTCGCGCCCTCTTACAGACAGAACGGTGACCACCCACCAGTTATCTTCGAAAATACAGTTTGGGGAAGAAAGTGCATTTTTCAAGATCACAAATCAAATGAAGGACAGAGAGACGATTAAAGCTTCGAGGTCGGCGTTTTCATGCCAGACCCTGGGAATTGCATCACTGCGCGCCAGACAAGTCCAGGCTGGGAGGTCCCCTCTCCGGGAACGGAAATCCCTGCTTCTTGGAATGGGAGATGCTGACGGTAATCGGTGTTTCCTGGATATTCCTCTCGGAGACAGAGGTGCCCGTGAGTCCGCGCATCACAAACACCTGCCCGTAAACACATGCTCCCCCTCCCACTCTCCTCCTCGCTGGCCAAGGACTGTTTTAATCCACGTCAATGCCTATTTGAGGTGAATAATTCCGCCATCAATCTCACGAAGCAGAACGGATCTTCCCTCTGCCCCCCGAAGGCCACCTCTCAGAGGTCCCACCGCTCACACTGCGGCGCGGCCACTGCCAGGCCCTCGGGGGGGGGGGGGGGGGGGGGGGGCGGGGCGGTTCATCTTCGGGACATGACGGCTCCGGGTCCGAGACGGGCCCGTGTAGGTTTTTATTGTTAGTGAGAAAGGGAAGGCCCTGGAGCCATGACCCCCGTGGTGGATGCAAAGAGAACCAGTGACTCTGCACAGTGAGGGAGGAGGAGGGAGGATGTGGAGGTGGAGGCCGGGCACAGAATGAACGGCGGTCAGAGAGGAGGGGGCTGCCAGACAGAAGCGCCAGGCACAGGCGGCGGGTGTGTCTAAGCCCTTCATGGCGTCGCAGCACATAGGCGCGTGCAGATGTGCGTGTGCTGCTCGGTGCGTCTGCGCAGGGAGCGCCTGTGTGAGTACCGCGAGGCGAAGAGATGAAGCATCGATTTCTCGGAGACGCCGCTGCCTCCTGGGCACACCCCAACCTTCACTCTCTCCCCAGAAAGGAAGCCACGATCCAGGCCATAGACTGACTCCCAGTGCTGTGCACCAGCTCTACCTGGTTGTTATTTGTTTGTTTTTAAATATATGTTTATTGATTTCAGGGAGGAAGGGGGAGGGAGAGAGAGAGAAGCATCAATGATGAGAGAGAATCATAGACCAGCTGCCTCCTGCACACCCCACACTGGGGATCGAGCCCGCAGCCCGGGCCTATGCCCTGATCAGGAATCGAACCCGAAACCCTTCAGCCCACAGGTTGACGCTCTATCCACTGAGCCAAACGGGCCAGGGCTAGTTATAGGCATTTTTAAACTTTACATAAACAGAATCACAGTCCTCCATTTCTTTTGTTCGCTGTGATGTCTGTGCAATTCTTGCCCGTTCTGCATATATCGAGATGATACATGTGTGCTCATTGCTTCGTAGCATGTAAGAACTTTATAAAAATACGACGTTTTATTTATGCAGCTCACTGTTGATGAACACTTGAGTTGTTTCAGGCCTGGGCCATGAAAGATAACGCCACCAGGAATGTTCCTGTGTGCGTCCTTTCATAAGGATGTGGACGCATTTCTCTGGGGAATGGTCTTCAGAGTAGAATTACATGATCCTGGGATGTGCATGGGTTCGTTCTAAGAGATTCTGCCCCAAGACATTTCCCAGAATGGTACCCTCAGAGGCCCCTCTGGCAGGAGTGGACACGCGTGTACCCACATCGCTAACAGCCTTGACGCTGCTTTCACGCTCACTGTCCCGGTGGGTCCGGAACGGCCTCAGACTGCAGTTCCCGTGCGCATCTCCCTAAGGACTGAACGTCCGCTGGCTATCGGAACACCCTGTTAGGTGAACTGTCCCAGACGTGTGTCCATTTGTCTACTGGGTTATCTTTTTTCTAACAAGTTTATCAATTTGTGTATGGTTTGGACACAAGTCCTTCATCAAACACAAATAGATATTGCAGATACGTTCCATCAGCCTACCACTTGGCTCTCAGTCCCTCCCGGTCAGCCTCTCTGCAGAGCACATGCAGGAACTTTCGCTTGCTTCTCTGTGGCCGTCAGACCCGGTGAGCGTTGGTTATGCAGGAAAGCAGGTGCCTGTATACTTGGTTTGTCCTCCAGGCCTCGCCTGACGCCTGATTCAAAAAGGCCCCGAGATCCTATAACAGGCATCGGGTGCTGCGTTTCAGCAATGAGTCCTGCACGCTCACTCGGTCTACATTCCTGTCTCAGGAGCTCCCCTGGGGCCCCGAGGGCCGCCTGTCTGGCACTGAGGGGCACCCCTCTTTCTCGCAGTCACCTCCACTTCGCCACTCCAGCCCCTCCCACAGCGACTGCGCCCTTAAATCTCCGGTAGCGACCCCTGGCCCCATTCTCAGCATCCCCCCTTTCCTGCATCCTTTCCGGGGCCCCCGCCTCCTTCGCTGAAAAGTGTTCCCTTTTCATGGGCTCCTCCTCAGCTCTACTTCAGGGCCAATTCGCTCCCTTGCTCCTCAACACGAACGCACTTCTGTTTCTCAGGCCTCCTTCTCACGGAGTTTACTGGGGTGACACTGGCTCACAAGTCAGACGGGTTTCAAGTGGACGGCGCAACCGAACACATCTGTACAGGCGCCTGTGCCCGCCTGTGCCCACCTGTGCCCGCCTGTGCCCGCCTGTGCCTGCCGCCCCAGCACCGTCTCTTCCCCACTCCCCTCCTTTCGCTCATCTCCACCCCCCTCCTCTTTCCATCCCCACCCCCTCCACCTACCCTGGATAGAGACCCTGAATAATGTCAGAAATCTCGAGAAGAAAGAACCAAGTTGGAAGGATCACACCACCTGATATCAACCTGTGCCACAGGCCACAGCTATCGAACGGCCCGGGCCCGGCACAAGGACAGGCACGTGGATCCACGGAACGGACGGAGAGCCCAGAAACAAGCCCACGTGTCCACGGCCCATTAATATTGGACAAGGGAGCCAGCACCTACCGCGGGCGAAGGACAGTCTCCTCAGTGAACGGTGCTGGGGAAAGCGGACAGGGACGTGCAGGAAATGAATCTCGTCTTCTTTTATCAAAAACACACACCCTCCCTTTCCTGCATATCCAGGTGCTCAGGTCACGATGTCCAGTAGCCTTGCCACGATATGACAGTGCTTACCCCCTAGGATCCTAAATTCCTAGTGAAAATAAGTCAACACGCATAGACTGGCCAAGTTCGTTTCTGTTCAATAAAAAGCCGTAAGTAACCTATATTTAGTAATCAATGTGTTAGCATTTTCTCCTGTTGGAGAATCATCCAAAGAATCAATAAAATTCCATGACTTGACTTAACTTAGCAAAACTCTCCAGTTTTAAGTTACCCAAAAACGTTTGGGGGTTCTGGGTTTTAAGCGCACACACCGTAAAACATAGGTATTGCGCCTACGACTCTCACCCCATTTGTATCGATTCTGAATCCTTCGTTTCGATTCTATTTAGATGAACCACGAAAGCTTCCCTGGGCACCAAGCAGCCACCATCCCTCGAGAATGTCCTCGCCGACAAATGCTGTGACGTGACCGTGACCAGGGCGCCCAGATAGAACCGCATGTCACACGGACGCTGTGGAGTCCACAGGCACGCCTTCCGGTGCAGGTCCGGGTGGGGCTGCGCTCTGCCGCCGGCCGGTGGGTGTTGACAACGTCAGCCGCGGGCCACACAGAATCGCCAGCTTCCCCGTGCGCCCGCTCCCCTCGGTCAAACACTGAATCAGCCCCCCCACGGCCTCGGCAGGGCCAGCCCCAGTGACCCCCGGGCCGTATGGGGCCCGCGGGCTGGACACTGCCCGCTCCCAATTAAACCGACAAACGAACGCTCCTCCTGAGTATTTCCTCAGGGCGCGTGCACCTGGAAAGCGTTTGGGTGAGTTTCCGCGATCTTTCTGCGGCTGCTGGGGGCACTTGACGCTCACGGGCACTGACGCTCCTGGGGCCAGTGAAGTCACTCTCCTTCGCAAACAGATGTGGGCACCGCCCCCCGGAGCAGGGGGACAGCGTGTCCCTGTAATGTGCACGCGGACGTGCGGGACCCGCAGACGACCTCCCGGCTTCAGTGTAAAGACCCCAGTCACCCCTCAGGCCCGGACTCCAGAGACCAGTGGGAGCCGCACGGTCCTTCCAGTGCAGGGACGATGTGAGGTCACCTGCTCAGGCGGCCAAGGATTTGGGTTGCTGTGTGTGTTTTTTAATAAAGGTTTTTTGTTTTTTATGTTGTACAAATCCATTTCGAGCTGTTTCTTAGTCATTTTATCTTTAAGTCTTTCTGCATGGCATCAAAGAATGTATCCTTTGTCTCCGATAGGTCTGGGGCTCTCTCTCTCTCTTTTTAAAATATATTTTTATTGATTTCAGAGAGGAAGGGAGATGGAGAGCTAGAAACAGCCATGATGAGAGAGAATCATTGGTTTGGCTGCCTCCTGCACGCCCCCTACTGGGGATCAAGCCCACACACAACCGGGAATCAAACCCTGACCTCCGGGTTCATAGGTCAACACTCAACCACTGAGCCCCGCCAGCTGGCAGGGGCTCTCTCTGAAGGGCGCACCTGCAGGTGGACCTAAAACCCAGCTTCCCAGGACGGCCACTGACCCTCAGAGGCCCCCGAAGTCACCGCTTCCCAGACGCACGCGAGATGCCGGGCCCCGGACCAGCTGGCCCATCGCGCCCTGGGGGTCCCCGGAGCATCTTAAGCACCAGGGGCCTGTCCCCCAACAGCTGCTCTGAGACGCCGGGACCCGGGGTGCCTCCCTTCCAACCGAATGGTGCTCCAGAGGCTCCCACAAACACAGCCACACACAGGAAGCAAGCGAGTACTGACCAGGAAGGGGGTGACTTCATGAAAAAACAAAACAAAATTCCAAATCAAGACAAAGCTCAAGACGCAACGGGAGTGGAGCCTGGGTCCCGGAGAGACGCCACTCGCACCCGGGACAGCAGAGCGGGAGCTCGGGGGCTCGGCCGCACCTGCACCCGGTCGGTCGCTCACCAGCCTCCCGTGTTCTCGGGCCTGAGCACCCCATCACGTCGACTTTAACTGTAAAACGGCCAGTGATCTTACCAGCAAAGTGGGTTTGTTCAGAAGTAGAAGAATCGCCGTTCGGGGACAAGCAAACTCTGGCCAAACGCACAGGCAGGTCCGACAAGCAGGGAGAGGGACCTGCCTTTATAGAGAAAAGGGAGCAGCTGTTTTGCATGAAAGCCCATTGGAGGGAAGGAGAGCGCGGGGCTTCCGATTGGCCGGCTGTTGCTGGGCGGGGGGAGTGGGGCCTGTGGAAGTCTGCAAGCACCTTCCTGCTGGGTCTGTAACTGAGGCTTCCTGCTGGGTTTTGTGATTGGCCCAGAGAGGCCGTGCTCGAGGGCTCCCCCTCCTGGCCTCCTGTACGTTTTTTATTAAATTTACGGGTTTCCCAGGCTCTCGGGGAACCCTTCCCTGGCATTATTTTCCTGCAGGGACGTTACTGACGCGGTCAGCGTCCCCTGAGGCTGCTCGCTGTGTTGTTTAGGTCCCTGCCGTGTGATGTGTTGTTTAGGTCCCTGCCGTGTCATGTGTTGTTTAGGTCCCTGCCGTGTGCCGTGTCATGTGTTGTTTAGGTCCCTGCCGTGTCATGTGTTGTTTAGGTCCCTGCCGTGTGATGTGTTGTTTAGGTCCCTGCCGTGTGATGTGTTGTTTAGGTCCCTGCCGTGTGATGTGTTGTTTAGGTCCCTGCCGTGTGATGTGTTGTTTAGGTCCCTGCCGTGTCATGTGTTGTTTAGGTCCCTGCCGTGTCATGTGTTGTTTAGGTCCCTGCCGTGTGCCGTGTCATGTGTTGTTTAGGTCCCTGCCGTGTCATGTGTTGTTTAGGTCCCTGCCGTGTCATGTGTTGTTTAGGTCCCTGCCGTGTCATGTGTTGTTTAGGTCCCTGCCGTGTGATGTGTTGTTTAGGTCCCTGCCGTGTGATGTGTTGTTTAGGTCCCTGCCGTGTGATGTGTTGTTTAGGTCCCTGCCGTGTGATGTGTTGTTTAGGTCCCTGCCGTGTGATGTGTTGTTTAGGTCCCTGCCGTGTCATGTGTTGTTTAGGTCCCTGCCGTGTCATGTGTTGTTTAGGTCCCTGCCGTGTGCCGTGTCATGTGTTGTTTAGGTCCCTGCCGTGTCATGTGTTGTTTAGGTCCCTGCCGTGTCATGTGTTGTTTAGGTCCCTGCCGTGTCATGTGTTGTTTAGGTCCCTGCCGTGTGCCGTGTCATGTGTTGTTTAGGTCCCTGCCGTGTGCCGTGTCATGTGTTGTTTAGGTCCCTGCCGTGTCATGTGTTGTTTAGGTCCCTGCCGTGTGCCGTGTCATGTGTTGTTTAGGTCCCTGCCGTGTGATGCAGCCGCTGGGGCTCAGAGGGGCTTTATTTTCACAGCCGTGGGGATTGTCGCTGTTACTGCTGCTGGTCGATATCGGCTGATTTCAGATTCCGGCCCTTCCTGTTAGGTTAACGAGGGCAAAAGCAGCTTCTGTGGGTCAGAAAATGAAAAACGTTCCACTCTGCGTTTGAGGAAACCGTCTCTCGGTTGCTTATTTAAAAAAATAGATCTGTGCCAAAATCATTTTTATCCCCGGGAAAGAAGTATAGAAATCTTAAATGGAAAATAAACCATGCTTATGTGCCCCCCAAAAATTATTGGGGTGACAGTGGTTAATAAAACCATAGGTTTCAAGTGTTCATCTCTATCCTCTGTATATTGCATTGTGTGCCCTCCACCCAAAGTCAAGTCATCCTTTGTCACCATATATTTGGACTCCATTTAACCTAAAATTTTAAAATATTTTTATTCATTTTGGAGAGAAAGCGAGAGATAGAAACATCAATGATGAGAATCATTGATCGGCTGCCTCCTGCATTCCCCACACTGGGATGGAGCCCGAAACCCGGGCCTGTGTCCTGACCGGGAATCAAACCGTGACCTCCTGGTTCATAGGTCGACACTCAGCCACTGAGCCACCTGGGCCTGGCGTGGACTCATGAGTTTCCTCTATTCTGTGTCACACGCCCAAGCCCCACCTTTGAGAACCCTGCTTCACAGTAACATCCCATCGGGCACCAGCATCCATGCCATCATCAGGCCTGGACCTGCCTCCTCCATGGACCTCTGGGCCCTGCACCGTCCCCTCAGGCCATGCTCAGTGGATAGAGCATCGGCCTGTGGAATGAAGGGTCCCGGGTTCGATTCCAGACAAGGGGGCGTGCAGGAGGCAGCCGATCCATGATGCTCTCTCATCACTGGCGTGTCTCTCTCTCTCTCTCTCTCTCCCTCTCCCTTCCTCTCTGAAAACAATGAAAATATATTTTTTAAAAGGGGGGGGAATAAAAGGGAATGGATTGGATTGGAATGGATTCGAAGGGAAGGGAAGAGGAAGGGAGGGAAGGGAACAGACTTAAGGGCAGGAGATGGAATGTGGTTGAATTTGACTTTGCAGTGATGTCTGGTATGAAGTTGGTAAGAGAAACACTGAAGTCACAGAGCTTCATGAGGTTGTGGCACCAGATGGAAGGCAGGGATTTCTGGCCTGGAGCAGGGGAAGGGCCGCTGGAGAGGGCAACACTAGAGAAATACAAACACTGTGGAAAGGGACTGGCCGTGGTGGTGGGAGAAGGAGAAACGGGCCAGGAGGCGAGCATCAGGCCGCGGCAATGGGGCGACAACGGCATCAGGCCCGTATTTGATATGTTTTCTTTACAGCGAGGACGGCTGTCGCTCTCTGTTTGCGAGCCCTTGGGAATGAAGGAGGGTTCCCACGGACAGAGTGGGAACAGGGCCCAGGTACGCGCCCGGGCAGTCCCAGGGCTCCCGTGAGGGACGGAAACCGATGTTTATCTCACTGGCCGTCCCCGCCCCGGAGACGCTCGTAAAAAGGAGGATCCTGTTATTGACGTTACACCCCTGGCTACGGCGGCGGCCATTACAGCCCCTCACTATCCGCACAGTCGGCCGTCGTTATGTCACTGACTCTGTTATCCTGGTGCAGCCGCGCGTGGGGGTGGGGCCATGCACACGCGGGCGCCGAGCTCCTGCGGGGACACTCCCACCGGCTCAGCAGCGGACGGTCCCCCCAGGAGCTCGGGATCAGCCGACACCTGCAAAGTCTCGCGTCAGGAGGACACAGGTTCCAATGGAAACTGGAAACTACTTTCTTTTTAATGTTGTTATTGGTTTCAGAGACAGGGAGAGGGAGAGGGGGATGGAAACATCAGTGACGAGAGAGAACGTGGGTCGGCTGCCTCCTGCTCGCCCCACACGGGGTCCAGCCTGCAGCCCGGGCCTGGGCCCGGAGGGGAAGCGAACCCTGACCTCCTGGCTCAGGGGTTGGTGCTTCACCACGGAGCCGCGCTGGCCGGGCTGGGAATGACTTTTGTAGGATCGCAGGCCGTCCCGGGAAGCCGGCGCTTGGCTGGGTTGCTGACCCGTGCAGCGCAGAGCCCGGGGGGGCGGGGGGGGGCAGGGGGGCGCCTGCCATGGCCGTGCCAGGCTGACCCTGGGAACACAAGACGCGCCTTGTCCGCAGACTGAGACCGTCCACACCGCTGTTCCCCGAGCCCGGGGCGAGGGGCGAACGGGTGCCTGCCAGCCCCTGCCTGTGCCAACGGCGCCATCCGCAGGTGCTCCCAGAGACTAGAGCAACAGTTTGCGTGTGATGCTGGGAAAAAAGGAAATTATCTCGGGTGAGGATTAACAGAACAAAACAAAAGACAGACCCTTGGGAGAGGATTAAAGACAAAACCAAAACAATCGTTTCTGGGGGTGGGATCGGGGGAAGCGAGCACAGAGTCCCGCTGTCCAGGCCCCGGAGCCCTGGTGCTGGAGTTAGACAGCTCCGCGCACTGAAAACACCAGAAATCGCTGCATCGGGACCCGGCCACAGGCACGCTACGGACTCAGCCGTTTTCACTTCTGTGGAGTCGGAGTCGCGTGCTCTCCGCTCCATCAGGGGAACTGGGCCGCGACGGCTCGGTCTCTCACCCCCTCTCCCTCTCCCGTCTGCCACCTCCGCCCCGTAAAGAACTGACCCTGTCCGGGCGGGGAGCCCACCCTCACACCGTTTCTGCACCTTCCCTGCGACGCGGCGAGGCTGCCCCTCCCTGCCTTCGCTTACACTTACCCGTGGAACTGATACCGGGTCATAGATATCCCGCAGTCAGGGCTCCGTCACATAAAGAGCAACTGACGCAGACGCCGATGTGACTCCCCCGCCCTTCCATCGCCCCGCGCGGAGGCCCGACGTGTCTCCGATGTAAGCAGGACACTCCCAGCCCTCGTGTTCACATGATCGAACATCTTAACTGAAACCTGAAGGAAGAAAAGACAGTATTCGAGCTACTTCAAATATCTGAATGTGTAGCTCTTACACACAAGTGCCTACATTTGCAGAAGTTTCAGACGTTTATTTTTTAAAATCAGTGTGATCGTGTGACGGGAAGCTGCGCTGTTCCTAAGGCCCCCTCAGCCTCCGTGACCACAGGCAGCTGCGAGCGAAGCCACGTGCGGCCTCTCTGGGGTCAGGGCCAATGTAAGCGCCAGCCCGGTGCCGAGGAGGCGTCTACGAGAATTAGATCTCCCACACCTTCCTCAGGAGGAGGACGATACCCGGTCCTCGGTCCCACTAGCCAGGGGGCAGTCCACGGCGACGGGCATCTGGGACAGGCGCACGGAAGATGGCAAATAGAGGGACAATCGCCCACAAACACGGAGGTTAACCGGCGTCTCGCTGTGGGGCGACCCCTTTGGAACTCAAATGCCAATGATGCCAACATACCTCAACCCAGGCTGCTGCTCTCGGGACCCTGGCAGCTGTTTCAGAGTCTCCTCTGACGGTCCCTGTGCCCTGTGGGAGGGAAGCGCGAGCTACGGCAAGAAAGCGCCCGAGACCCAAGAAACATGTGACAGGAGGGGACACGGAGGACGGGGAGGAGCCACCCAGGGGTTGAGGAGTCAACTCCTGTAAAATGGAGTCGTCCTATTAGCTGAGAGCCTGCCATGACGAGGTCGAGTGAAACGGGGACGATGCAGGGGGAGCCCCTGGACCCCGGCTGCCCATCCACGTCCAGCTCCTCGCGAGGCTCCTGCAGGGACGCGGCGCCCAGGCCGTGCGCGACGCTCCCTGCGGCTGTGAACACGGGTCCAGCTGCCCGTCACTCCTGGCGCCCGGGAAGCGAGACGGGGTTGCCTCCTAGATGAGCGTTGGTTCGGATCCTGCCGGCAGCAGGGGGAGCAGCGGGTCATCCACGAGCATCTGCTCCGACCCCCTCCCAGGGGCCGGTTCTACGCGCAGGAGGGAGAGACAGCCTCGTGCAGCTACGAGTGCAGCGTGGACAGGGGAGGGGGGCCCGCAGCCTGGCCTTCAGGAGCTCAGAGTCGGATAGCGAGGGGCTAATCGTCTGTGATGTTACACTCAGCTCAGCCTGCACCTGGGCCTGGAGGACGGTCAGCGTTCCTGAGAGAAACCCCCGGAGGGGGTCAGGGTCCGGCACAGCCACCAAGTCAAAGCGTGTCCCGACCTTGGTCTGCTCTCAGATGTCTTTCTTCTCTGAGTCATGGACCCACCGAGGCATCTTATCTTTTCACAGCCTCGTTTCCTCCTCCCGTGCCCCCGGGTCTGTGAGAGAACCTCTCGTCTCTGGTTAGTAAGATAGATATTATTAGACAACCATAGCTCTATTCCTATTACCTGCCCTGCCCACTATCACCAGGGCATGTGGGGTCGTCTTGTGTTCCCACTTCACTCCTTCTACAGCCAGTGGTGTTTTTTACAAGGACACACCTCGTTTATTTAGCCACTAGAGGCCCGGTGCACAAATTCGTGCATCGATGGGGTCCCTCAGCCTGGCCTGTGCACTCTCGCAATCCGGGACCCCTTGGGGGATGTCGGAGAGCCGGTTTTGGCCCGATCCCTGCAAGAATCCATGCACCAGGCCTCCAGTGTGCATATAAGATCTTTGGTTAATCTCTTCCCACCCTCCGCACTTCCCTCTGAGATTCGTCAGTCTGTTCCATGTTTCCATGCCTGTGCATTGAGTGTCTGCCCCCTAGTGGTCAGTGTGCATCATGGCTACTGATCAAACAGTTGAACGGCGATTTAGGCTTTTATATAGAGAGACTAGAGGCCCGGTGCATGAAATTTGTGCACTGGGGGGGTGGGGGGGAAGAAGGGCCCTTCAGTCTGGCCTTCACCCTCTCCAATCTGAGACTCCTCAGGGAATGTCCAACTGCCTGTTTGTGCCCACACTTTTAACAGATAACAGCTCCATTGTTGTTTCTTTCTTATGCTTAAAACCATTGGAATTAGTAGGTATTCAAAGTGTGTATACATTTTGGGGGGACACCCTGTATATCTCTAGTCAGCGGTGAAAGAAACCAACAGCAGATTTGGAACCCCCAGACAGGGGACCTCGCTCACTCCCCACATGTCTCCCCACTTCACTTTCCACCTTCGTGGACAGCAGAAAATCAACGTTTTCTCTCATTAATTCAGAAAAGCACGTCCTGTCACCCACTGCCCAGCAGGAGTGCGCTAGGCCCCAAGCAAGCGAGGCTCGGTCAGGGCAGCCTTCACTCATGGGTGCTGGCACCCAAAGTGCACATTCCTCCTCTACAGTCGCCCCGACTATCCCACTGTTTCACTGAGAGGACGGAATTCCTCTCCACCTCTGGGTTCTTGATCTTGAACGCTGACCGAAGGCACCTCAGCAAGGGCCACCCGCGCCCACCAGGTGTGTCTGTCTGCACCTGCTCCTGCCTCAGCACCTGCATTAGCCCCACAGAGGTGATCTCATAGCTGCGCTGGCCTCCGTGGGAACAGGGCATCACCACTGCGCCCTCTCACTGTCATCTCACAGGCGCCCACCCTCAGCACCCAGAACACCCAGACACTCTCCAAAGGACGTGGGCGCATCAGAGGGGATGTGTGCACATCCTGTGGGGGTGTTATGCATGCTGGGTTGATGGAAGTGCGGTGGAGAGGCGGGGGGAACTTGTGCACACCTTGGTTTGCAACTGTTGCAGGCGTGGGAGGGTGACAGTGTGCTGGGGGGGTGTTCGCACGCCAGGGGAGGATGTGCACACCGGATGCCTCTGGCTTAGCAGATCTGCAAACCCCCATGGTGTGGCCAGGAGGACGTCAGTCTGGCCCGCCACGGTGGCTGTCCCTGTGATCCTGCACCTTCTGGGCCAGGAGGCGGATCTTGCGCAGCCACTCCTGGGCGCTGATGGCCTGCAGGCGCTACTTCAGCTCAGCCTGCAGGCTCCGCTTGGCGTGCTCACAGCTGTCACCACCACCATGTGGAGAGTACAGGCCGCCCTCCGCCGGCCTGCCTCCTCTGTCCAGAGGCTCTCTGTGCTGCTCACCTGCCCAGAGTGACTGGGGCTGGGCGGAAGCCACGCGTCCTGCCCTGCCCAACCTCAGCTGATCCGCCCCTGTGCGAGCTGCTGCCCCGCCGGGAAGGGTCACGGATCTGGGTCCCGGGACCATGGACAGCCTCAAGCACTGCTCACCGCCTGGCAGGGTCACAGATTGGTCCCAGACTGCGGACAGCCTTGCCCGCTGCCACCCGCCTTCAGTATGCAAATTAGCCGCCATCTTGTTGCTTGAGGATGGGGGTCCCGCTTGGGTGCCTGGCCAGCCTGGATGAGGGGATGATGGCTGTTTGCAGCTGGTCACACCCCCTTCAGGGTGGGGGTCCCCACTGGAGTGCCTGGCTAGCCTGGATGAGGGGATGATGGCTGTTTGCAGCTGGTCACACCCCCTTCAGGGTGGGGGTCCCCACTGGGGTGCCTGGCCAGTCTGGGTGAGGGGCTGAGGGCCATTTTCAGGCTGGCGGGTGACTGAAGCTCCCAACCTCTCCTTTTTTTCTTTTTTCTTTTATTCTGGGATTTATTTACCTTCTATGGCTGTCACTGGAGCTGAGAGCCAGCTTTAGCTCTGAGGCCCAGCTCCAGCTCTGAGACCTCAGCTGCTGAAAGCAGGGATCTGGGTTTGTTTGGCTTCTATAATTGAAACACTGTTGCGATCCTGCTGGCTGAAGTCCGGCTGGCCGAAAGCAGGTTTCTGGGGTTTTGTTTAGCTTCTATATTTGCAACATAGTTGCTTAGACTACAGCTCAGAGGCCAGCAGCGGCAGGCGGGGAACCTTGGCTTCCTCCATCACTGGAGCAAGCAAGCCTCCTGTTCGCTTCAGCTGCCTGGCTGCCGGCCGCCATCTTGGTTGGCAGTTAATTTGCATAGCGCCCTGATTAGCCAATGGGAAGCGTGTCGGAACTATGGTTAATTACCATGTTTGTCTATTATTAGATAGGATGCCTCGGCTGCCAGACATTGGTTTGCCTTCATGGTTTGACTGATGTGAATCCTGCTCTGTAGATTCAAGTACACGGTTTTGTGTGGACATGTTCTGACTCCTTTTGGCTCTACACCTAAGAATTGAACTTCTGGGTTGGAGGGTACCTCAGCTTTAAGATGTCTGAGAAACAGCCAGAAGGTATTCTGAAGCACCTGCCCCATTTTAGGTTCCCACCCGCTCTGCGTGCGGGCCCAGCGCCTCCCAGACAGGGTGGGTGTCTGGCCCTCGGAGACAGCCACGGCCATGGGTGTGAGGTGGCAGCTCACTGGGTGTGCCTGGCATTTCTCGGAGCTCGCGAGGCCAGCCTCTTGGCCAGGGCGGACTGGCCACCCACTTACCGTCTTCAGAGAAATGTCCACGTGCTCAGATCGATGCCCGTTTTCATTGGGCTGTTTGTCTTTGCCGACTGGGTGGCCAGCATTCCGCTCAGATATTCCGGGTAAGTTCCCTCGAAGACACGTGAGGCGCCCGTGTTCCTCCCTCCAGCTCAGGGGCTGTTTCCCCCGCTGGTGGCTTCCGTGTGTGCAGAGGCCTTGCGTTCAAGGTGCTCCCGGCTGTGTTTCTGCTTTTGCTGCTTTTGCTTTTGGTAGAAATAGAAACACACACATTCGCGGCCCCGGGTGTGGCGTCATGCGTACACACGTTCGGTGCCTGAGTGACTCAGCTGTGAGACCCATTGCTTACAGGAACAGAGAGTGTGAAGCACCAAGAGAACTCCCTCTGGCGTTTCGCCTTTAATATGCCTTTTTTTTTTTCATTCACATGCAGAATTTCATTTTATCTTTTCCAAGATCTGGGCTCACTCGCCCGAAGCGTTTCCTGTCCAGGTTCCCCGAAGGGTGAGCTTCATTTCAAGTGTGAAAACGGGCATGAGCCAGGGAAGCGGTGAGAACAGACGTCCTCGGGTACGAGGGAGCCTCGCAGTTTGTCTCCTAAGGGACTCGCCACACTACCAGCCACAGCCCTGCTCGCGCGGTAACTGGGCTCCAGGGCAGGGCAGGTGACAGGACTTGATGAGCACAGTCATGTTTTTATTTTTTAAAATATGTTTTCATTGATTTCAGAGAGAAAGGGAGAGAGAGATAGAAGCATCCATGATGACAGAGAATCACTGATCGGCTGCCTCCTGCACTCCCCACACTGGGGATCGAACCCACAACCCAGGCACGTGCCCTGACCGGGAATCCAACCCTGACCTCCTGGTTCATAGCTCAACGCTCAACCACTGAGCCAGGCTGGCTGGGCCACAGCCGTATCTTCGTGTGTTACAGGAGAGCAACGCCTGTGATTCTTACAAACACTGTGGTAGCGAGGAAGCAATCATTGTTCCACACTGTAACCCAGGCCAAGCGGAGATTTCTCAGGTAACACTGCTCTCTAGCGCCTGGGATGTAGAATTGAGCACCTGAGACACTGAAGACTCAGAGCAGAGACCCAGACCATGTGAGCCCCGCTGTCTGGCCTGGGCCCCCGGGGCTTCTGTGTCCCGCTCCCCAGGTCACAGGGCAGTTCTGCGGGAACACACGGCTCTATGAGGCCGGGCCCCTACGTGGTGCGAAGGACCACAACCTCTTTCGCAAACACCAGCACAGGAATGTCTTGGGAGGTGGTTTCAATGCCGCTGCTGAAACGGGCTGGTCTGTGAGCTCAGCAAGCAGGGGCATGGCTGCCGCAGTTGACGGAGCAGAGCAGATGCATAAATGCTGACGTGCCCAAGTGTTGGGGACTCTGCCCTGAGGCTGAGAATAAGCTGCAATGTCAGGGGGCCCCCCCGCCCCTGTGACGAAGGAAGCTGGCAGGAAAACACCCCCATCTCCTCGAAACCCATCCAGGTACAAGGAGAGGCATCAACGCTTTGAACGCCAGAAATTAGCAGCAGGACGGCCAACAGCTTTGGGAATAAGATGGTCCATAGAGAGCAACCGCAGCCATTGCTGGACCCACAGCCACAGGATGGCCCACGGCCACAGGATGGACCACAGCCACGGATGGCCCACGGCCACGGGATGGACCACGGCCACGGATGGCCCACGGCCACGGGATGGACCACGGCCACAGGATGCATCTCACATGTGCTGTTTCAGCAGCGATGGCGGGATCATGGTGCGGCCACAGCGGGGCCTCCAGGGAGCATGTGCTCGGCTGGCTGGTGCGATGCTAGCATGGCCACTGCTCGCTCCCTGATGGGGCACTTGGCATAATAAACCAGATCAGTGTCCTGTTATCCGTGACTTGAGGGCCAGCCTGCAGGTCAAAGCCAAGCTCAGACATGACCGCTTGGCTGAATGTGGACAAGGCCCCTCTCTCCCAGCTGCTTCCTCTGTCCTGGGGACAGTGGTGTGAGGCCAGGACTGAGTACGCTGATACGCAGGGAGCGTGAGAACAGTGCCTGGAGGTGGGGGTGATCGCATTAAGTGTTAACTCTGGCTGGGAGGGCACATGTTAAATTATGCATTCAGAGGGAGAGTGGGAGAGGGTGCGAAGGAGGGAGGGAGAGAGAGGGGGAAGGGAGAGAGAGAGAGAGAGAGAGAGAGAGAGAGAGAGAGAGAGAGAAGAAAAACGCGGCCTCATGGCCGCAGGCACTTCAGTGTAAAACAAATATGAAACCGAGAACCGACTGAGCAGCCTGTTGGAGTGTCCGTGGCGTTGGGGGCAGAGAGTGCCTGCAGCGGGCCTGGGGCTGCAGATCTTCCAGGAGGAAACGGTTATTAGCTTCGCTCCTGTTCCCGGAGGCGACGTGCAGGCTAGCATTTCACACAAATGCTAACGGTTGGACTTGCCTGTTAGCTTAGCCGTCATGGGCGGACGAACAGGTGCCCTTAGAGCGCTCTGGGGTGAGACAGATAGAAATACGTTTCTGTAAATATTGGGTCGTTTTCAATTAAGAGCTTCGTGCATTATTTCATTTCTGAAAGAGAAAAGCAGAAACTGAAAGACACTTTCCCCGGGATTCCAAAGGCCCTCGGGAAATGGGAGATGAACTGAGTCCTTTCCCAGCAGCGTCCCCTCGCGGATACAGCCGCCTGCTCAGCCCCGGGCGGCAGCGCTCAGGCGTGTCTGTCCCACGGCCTGGCACGGGCTGCCCTGTCATAAGCGTGACAGGCTGAGCCATGAGCAGAGCGTGGGCTTAAGCCACTCGTTCTAAAGGCAACAGAGGGCTGGGAACAGTTCACCCGTGTGGGTCTCCTGTGAGGATGGCCGCGGGCAGGTGAGAGCGCATGACCCTGACTGGCAGCCACGCGTGACCATCGAACACGTCACACGCGTCTTCCCACAGGAGAGCCGGGCCAGGCCTGCATCCGGGGCCACGGGCGGGAGGCCCCAGGGACCAGGCTCAGTGGCTCCCCGGGGTTCAATTCCCGGCAGAGAAGTCAGCTGTGCCAGGAAACAGCCAAGTCACAGCCCTTAGAGCAGCGGTTCTCAACCTGTGGGTCACGAGCCCTTTGGGGGTCGAACGACCCTTTCACAGGGGTCGCCTAAGACCATCGGAAAACACATATATAATTACATATTGTTTTTGTGATGAATCACTATGCTTTCATTATGTTCAATTTGTAACAACGAAATTGGGGGTCACCACAACATGAGGAACCGTATTAAAGGGCCTCGGCATTAGGAAGGTTGAGAACCACTGTGCTAGAGCAAACGTTTCAGAAATCGCACCCCCTTAGCGGATGCTCCCCAGACTGTGAGGCCGGCCATGAGAAGATGCCTGGGCCGTCCTTGGAGATCGAGCCCCAGCCGGTGTGGCTCAGTGGGTAGAGCGTGGGCTCAGGGACTGAAGGGCCCCGGGTTCGATTCCAGTCAAGGGCATGTGCATGGTTTGCGGGCTCATCCCCAGTGGGGGGTGGGGGGGGCGTGCAGGAGGCAGCCGATCCATGATTCTCTCTCATGGATGGTTCTGACTCTCATCTCTCTCCCTTCCTCTCTGTAAAAAAAAAAAAAAAAATCAATACAATATATTTTTTTAAAAATGCAGGAGATTGGAAAGCGCTTCCCGGAGGCTGTGTCACAGCAGATGGGCCTGGACGAGACCCGGTTTGGCTGCAGCGCGTCCAGGGAGCAGGGGCCCCGGGGAGGCAGGAAGCCAGGGAGCTCCCGCCCGAAGGCCGCGCTGCCCCAGGCCCAGCGGGTCACAAGGACCTCAGGACAATCCCTGTGCTTCCCTGAGAGAGAGGCCGCCCGACTCAACGACTCCCCGACTCCCCGACGCCCCCACTCCCTGACTCCCCGACTCCCCGACTCTCCAGACTCCCCGACTCCCCGACTCCCCGACTCTTTGCAGCCCAGGGAGCAAAGGCCAAGCCACCTCCACCCGCAGCGTCCAACTCCTGAGCGTCCCCCCTTCATCCAGAGTCTGTCCTGCGCCTCCAGAGCCCTGACATCACCGAGGTGGGGGCAGGGGCGGGGGCAGGGGCGGGGGGGGGGGGCGATGGTCCCCGCCAGGGACCTGTCTGCCCCACAAGGCCCCGCCCTGGGCGAGTCCCAACAGGAACCCCAACCCCAACCCCAACCGCCCTTATCTCAGCGCCAGGCCCCAGGCAAGCCCGGCTCCGGCTCCTGTGAAGTCTTTGCAGACAAACCAGCAGCACTTCCCGTTTTTCAGGGTTTCACAGCGAGCGCACCTGGGCCCTCCGCCAGGCAATTGAAACTATGGGTTCCACATCACAGAGAATCATTGATCACTGCCTCCTGCACGCCCCCTACTGGGGATGGAGCCCACAACCCAGACACGTGCCCTTGACCAGAACGGAACCAGGACCCTTCAGCA
This sequence comes from Myotis daubentonii, assembly GCF_963259705.1. Taxonomy (NCBI): domain Eukaryota; kingdom Metazoa; phylum Chordata; class Mammalia; order Chiroptera; family Vespertilionidae; genus Myotis; species Myotis daubentonii. The sequence goes on from NC_081842.1 coordinate 789,549, forward strand.
CACAAGCCGACGCTCTATCCGCTGAACCACACCCGCGAGGGCCGCTGCCCATCTATGGAACATGCCAGCTCCTACCTGGGCTCTATCCCAGGAGCTGTCCTTGTTTTCTTCAAAGTTCCTTCACCACGTGACCAGGCACCTTATGTATTATACCCCTTCCCCTCATGCTGAGCATAAGCTCACCCAGGGCTGCGATTGTTTTACTTATCATTTTATTTTAACCTTTATCCAGAAAGGGATTACATGTCCCCATTTCCGCACTGACTCTCCCAGTGCCGTCATTTTCTGGGGAATAGCCATGAGCACGTTTCCAAACGAAGGCGTGGAAATAATGGCTCCTGGGTGACCACGGTGAGGGGTGGGCCTGAAACCTGAGCCTTAAGCACAGGAGGGACTGCAGGTGAGGGAGTGTGTGCACAGGAAGGAATACAGGTGAGGGAGCGTGTGCACAGGAGGGACGACAGGTGAGGGAGCATGTGCACAGGAGGGACTACAGGTGAGGGAGCGTGTGCACAGGAGGGACTACAGGTGAGGGAGTGTGTGCACAGGAGGGAATGCAGGTGAGGGAGTGTGTGCACAGGAGGGACTACATGTGATGGAGTGTGTGCACAAGAGGGAGCACATGTGAGGGAGTGTGTGCACAGGAGGGACTGCAGGTGAGGGAGGGTGTGCACAAGAGGGACTGCAGGTGAGGGAGCGTGTGCACAGGAGGAACTACAGATGAGGGAGGGTGTGCACAGGAGGGACGACAGGTGAGGGAGCGTGTGCACAGAGGCACTACAGGTGAGGGAGCGTGTGCACAGGAGGGACGACAGGTGAGGGAGCGTGTGCACAGAGGCACTACAGGTGAGGGAGCGTGTGCACAGGAGGGACTACAGATGAGGGAGGGTGTGCACAGGAGGGACGACAGGTGAGGGAGTGTGTGCACAGGAGGGACCACAGGTGAGGGAGTGTGTGCACAGGAGGGACTACAGGTGAGGGAGCGTGTGCACAGGAGGGACCACAGGTGAGGGAGCGTGTGCACAGGAGGGACCACAGGTGAGGGAGTGTGTGCACAGGAGGGACGACAGGTGAGGGAGCGTGTGCCCAGGAGGGACGACAGGTGAGGGAGCGTGTGCCCAGGAGGGACGACAGGTGAGGGAGTGTGTGCCCAGGAGGGACGACAGGTGAGGGAGTGTGTGCACAGGAGGGACGACAGGTGAGGGAGGGTGTGCACAGGAGGGACCACAGGTGAGGGAGGGTGTGCACAGGAGGGACCACAGGTGAGGGAGCGTGTGCCCAGGAGGGACGACAGGTGAGGGAGCGTGTGCCCAGGAGGGACGACAGGTGAGGGAGCGTGTGCACAGGAGGGAATACAGGTGAGGGAGCGTGTGCACAGGAGGGACCACAGGTGAGGGAGCGTGTGCCCAGGAGGGACGACAGGTGAGGGAGCGTGTGCACAGGAGGGACGACAGGTGAGGGAGTGTGTGCATAGGAGGGACTGCAGGTGAGGGAGCGTGTGCACAGGAGGCACTGCAGGTGAGGGAGCGTGTGCACAGGAGGGACTACAGGTGAGGGAGCGTGTGCACAGGAGGAACTACAGGTGAGGGAGCGTGTGCACAGGAGGAACTACAGGTGAGGGAGCGTGTGCACAGGAGGGACGACAGGTGAGGGAGTGTGTGCACAGGAGGGACTGCAGGTGAGGGAGCGTGTGCACAGGAGGCACTACAGGTGAGGGAGCGTGTGCACAGGAGGCACTACAGGTGAGGGAGCGTGTGCACAGGAGGAACTACAGGTGAGGGAGGGTGTGCATAGGAGGGACTGCAGGTGAGGGAGCGTGTGCACAGGAGGGACTACAGGTGAGGGAGCGTGTGCACAGGAGGGACGACAGGTGAGGGAGTGTGTGCACAGGAGGGAATACAGGTGAGGGAGCGTGTGCACAGGAGGGAATACAGGTGAGGGAGCGTGTGCACAGGAGGGACTACAGGTGAGAGAGCATGTGCACAGGAGGGACTACAGGTAAGGGAGGGTGTGCACAGGAGGGAATACAGGTGAGGGAGCGTGTGCACAGGAGGGACTACAGGTGAGGGAGCGTGTGCACAGGAGGGACTACAGGTGAGAGAGCATGTGCACAGGAGGGACCACAGGTGAGGGAGCGTGTGCACAGGAGGGACGACAGGTGAGGGAGCGTGTGCACAGGAGGGACGACAGGTGAGGGAGGGTGTGCACAGGAGGGACCACAGGTGAGGGAGCGTGTGCCCAGGAGGGACGACAGGTGAGGGAGGGTGTGCACAGGAGGGACTACAGGTGAGGGAGGGTGTGCACAGGAGGGAATACAGGTGAGGGCCCTCTCTCTTGGGGCGTCTGGAGGCGCCACGAGGGCTTTATAGGGACGCGCCTCCTTCGACCTCTGAAGCCGGAATTGTCTCCTCGACTCCCGGGTCTCATAGAAGGAAGACACCTGGCGATGGTTGCAGGAGCCGGAGCCTGACGGCCTGCCGGTCACAGAGGACCCTCCTGTCGGCCGGTACCCGGGAGGAGGAGCTCCTGTCCGTCTTCAAAGTCTTTGGTGACATCAGACTCCTGTTCAGACTTCGCAACAACACAAACCTGGCTGGTGGCGACACCAAACCACGAATTTACTGAACTCCCCACCCTCCTCACGCCCTCACCTGGGCTGCAGGGTGAGATATTAAAGGGCTCGCAGATCTAACAAACCTTTAAAACGAGGAGCAGAGGCAGAGCAAGCCTCAATCAGCAGCGATGCAGGCAGCCACCCGCCATAATTACAGAGCTGAGAGGACGCGGTCTGGGAAGGGGGGTGGGATTCCAGCGGGCTCAGGCATCGGACGGTCATCGGACGGTCGGGTCAGAGAACTAAACTGCACGGTGGGTGTTAGGACCAAGCAGAGTGCAGCTCATCACCGGTGGCAAAGGAAAGTCCTCTTTACAATATAAATTACAAAACACACGTGGACGAAGCAGGAACACTGAGCGCTGAGATGGGTTCAAACATCACCCAGGACGCTGGTCAAGACAGAGGCTGACTGGGCTCAGGGCGGGGGTGGACCAAGGAGCAGGTGGGAGCCGGTGGGTGGGAAATGGCTGAGAGGAGGCCTTGGGGGAAGGGCTGGGTTCAGGCTAAACCAGTGGTGCCCAGCCTGCTTCTGGCCACGCCCCCCGAGCATCTCTAACATCCTGGTGCCCCTGTGACGCAGAATCCTTATTCCTCAAAAAGTGACTCCTGTTCACATGGAGGGAGCCTAAAAGGCCGTGAACTTGGTCTAGACAAGCTTCCAAAGAACCTGGCAGCCACGAAAGAAAAATAAAAGAACGAAAGGACAGTCGAGGACCGAGGAAGAAATCACTAAGAAATTTTTTAAAAAATAATAATATGCAGTGACATGAAAAAAATAGCAAATTAAGTTTCAAAACATATAATAGAGAACTGAAATGCATAAATATGTTGCAATATCTACAATAACAAAAGCATAATGTGCTACTCAGACCGGAAGCCCTTCTGGGCGACCTTCTGGACAAAGCCGGGGCTGCAAGGGAAGCGTGGTCCCCTGGGGCCTGTCAGCAGCCAGAGGGAAGCCGGTGCCGGCAGCCGGGGAAGGGAGGCCTGCTCTTGCACGGATTTCGTGCACCGGGCCTCTGGTACATTTATATGCTGTATGTGAGGCGCCTAGAACCATAAGAAATGCAAAAAATGTGCAGTTAATAACGCCTTCTCCAACTGCCCCCTCAAACAGCACATTGCCCCCCTGTGGGTGCCCCACGTTGGGAACCACCGGGCTAAACCAACGTAACAGGAATCTCATGGAGGCACCGGCATCACCTGGGAGATGGCGGAGGAGGAAGAACCTGACGGGATGGGTGGCAGGGATGGGAGTCCCGGTGGAGCTGCCTCAGCGGGTTTCTCACCACATTAGACGACGTGGAGACACATGGACGCGCAGCCTGGCTGGGAGCTCGGAGCCCGGCTGGGTGAGGTCAGGGGAGCAAGCCTCTCTCCCTCCCGTTCCCCCTCCTTCGCCAGCTCTGCCTCTGCCCTGGGTGCGCCTTCCTCCTCCTCCTGAGGCGAGCACGCGAGTCATTCTGGACACGGACGGAGACGTGTGCTGAGCACGCCCCCCACTGCCCACTGAGCACAGCGCAGGGGTGTCCCTGGGCTGGAGGGATGGCATCACAGCGGGGCTGCTGGAATCCTGCCCAAGGCCCCTCGGCCCCTCCCCCACCACGGGACTGTGTCTGGGCTCAGCGTCCACGCAGTCAGACTCTCCCGGGGCCACAAAAACCCAAACCACGGAGTGCAAGGCGCGCACTGCCGTCTTTGTTTTAATTTGGAAAAAAAACATGACATTGTCTTTTCCTTTATGACGTGTTCGCTGGGGGCGCCGTGTCAGCCCGATGCTGTGCTTTATTGGGGGGACAAGAGGTGAGCAGGAAGGCCGGGGTCCCCTCGTGCTGCACAGGGACCTCGGGGGTGAGGCGGAGTCTCCCTGCTCGGCAGCAGGCGGCACGGGCTCAGCGTCAGACCCGCCGGGATTGTAAACCCTCCCTCTCCCGCTCGGCGACCACGACTGTCTTTGAACTTCCCAGTTCCAGCTTCCTCGTGTGTAAAATCAGGTCATAGAACCTGGAATAGAACCAACCTCCTGAGGCTGTTAAGAGGATTAATGACCTACGACAAGCCCAGAAACACATTAAATATTAGTTCTTGGGCATAATTATGTTTATCGTTGAAATGACTGAAAAATCGCGTTGGGATGCAATGGAAATGATGGCCGACTTAGGCTCTCGAGGACAGCCGCTGCGAGAGGTGTTCAGGGCCACAGAGGAGCCACGGGAAGAAAACACATGCTTGCCAAACATGTGGCTCCAAAGTTTGGGGAGTTGGTTGGTCGGTTAGTTGGTGGGTTGTTTGGACAGTCGGTCGGTCGGTTGGTCGGTCGTTTGGACAGTCGGTCGGTCGGTTGGTCGGTGTTAAGTGAGATTTACTTGTACCTAAGCCACCAGGAAGCCATGAGTTGGACAGTCCACTGGGCATCCATTGTCACACTTTGGGTGGCTCTGAGAAAAGCCACCCATTGGCTGAAAGAGGATTATGGGAAATCAAACATCACAGCCACGGGTATGATGCATTTGCGGGTTCTGCTCTGCTTCCTCCTGGCAACAGAGGGAGCCAACCTTCTCTGAGTAAATAAATATGTGGTTTTTAATTGATTGTAGAGAGCAAGGGAGAGGGGGAGAGAGAAACACCGACGTGAGAGAGAATTGCAGATGGGTTGCCTCCTGCACGCCCTCCACTGGGGATCAAGCCGGCAACCTCCCATGTACGGAACGATGCTCAACCGACTGCGCCACACCGGCAGGGCCAACCGTCTTTGAATGAGAAGAAATACCTTTTTCGTTGTCACCGAAAGCTCTTTCCAGGTGTGGAAGGCAGGGCTCGTGTGCGTCTCTGGAAAGGAAGGTCTATTGCAACGGGGATTTCTCCTGCTGGGCTGCGCCGCTCTTGAACACTCTTCTTGCTGAGAAAAGCCTCATTAATCTACCTGGGATTGACCCGGTCTCAGCCAGGCCTGTGGGGACGGAAGGACAGCTGTGGTCCTCTAGGGAGTAGGACACTCCAGGGCAGGGATACAGAAGCAAAAGAGAAGAAAGTGCAGGCAGAGGCGAAGGGGCAGGAGGCCCTGGCCGGGTGGCTCTGTTGGTTGAAGCATCATCTGTTCACCAAAAGGGTTGTTGGTTCAATTCCCGGTCGGCACGTACAGGAGGCACCAGCCTCTCCCTCTCTCTGTCTTCCTCAAAAAAAAAATCAATAAACATGTCATATCCTCAGGTGAGGATAAAAAATTTTTAAAAGAAAATGGGGAGGAGGACACTCATTTCACCATTTCCCGTGGCAGGGACGGGGTGAGGATGGCATAGTCCTTCTCATGCGTTAGACTCGCGCGGCTCTGTGTCTTCCCATGCGGATTTCCATGATTGCGTGGCCAGAAACTTCACTGGGAAATGGCATCACACCCCCGGTGACACACTTCCCAGCCGACCCTGTGGCAGAGGGCAGAGGGCAGAGGTTAGAGGCCTTCAGACGCCTTAGGGGAACCTGGGGAACGCTCCCAGGGCGGCACAAACTCGGTTTCTGGTGAGTTCTCCGTGAGAAAGTCTTTGTCGTTAAACCTCTGCTGTGAGCCAAACGGGCAAATGGAATTCGCGTCCGTGCATTCGGCCGTGATGGTGAGTCATCGGGCACCGGGACGCCAGGCAATTAGAGAGGCTCGCGAGTGGCCGAACGCCAGGCGGTGAGCGTGAGTGAAGGGCAGCGCGTCGCTGACACCCGGGACGGGGAACGTTAAAATAAACTCATCAGGAACCTCGCAGCCCGAGGTCCCTCCTCTACCCGGGGCTGTTGGTTATGGAGGCAAGTCTTTCAGAGACGAGCAAGCAGAGCAGACCTGGCACTGCCCCCTGGATCCAGGGGAGGCTGGGCAGGGGAGGGGAGGCTGGGCAGGGGAGGGGGGGAGGCTGGGCAGGGTGATTCTGTCTGGCACCAGGTGGTCACAGCCCCGTAGCTCAGGAAGGTACTCAGAACATCCCCAGCCAGGCCTTTCTCGCAGGAAACCCCCCTGAGCCCCCCAACACGGAGGAAGAACGCCTCTCTCCGTCGCTCTCCTTCTCTCTAAGACGCCTTTACTCTTCAAATCACCTTTCTCAGCTCCAGGGCTCTATCCACGGGAGAGCTTGAATATGCAGCTTCCTGTTCAGGTGACCAGACGACATGAGCAATGAACGAGGAAGGAGGGAAGAAAGACGACACTTCCCTTGGTGCCTGACCGTCGGAGCTGCGTCCCAGTCAGGCGGCGCGGGCACCTGGCTCCCACCCAAGACGGCTGAGGCCCAGGAGAGTGACGCGAGGTCGGCAAAGGGCTGCTCACCCGCCTCTCCTGCCGACGGAGCAGTCGGATGGCATCATGATGCCTGAGTGTCTAGGAAGGCGGACCTGCCATTACACACGGATGCCTGGCCCCGCCCCCTGCAGCACCGACTGCTCCTCCTCTCCCGTCGTCCTTTCATCCATCACATGTGTCCGTTCTGGTTTCATTTCTCGGAATCCTCCAAGTAAGACGATCTCTGTTCCGAGGTCCGGAATGAATGAGGAGGCTGAGAAGGACGGGAACGGAACCCCGTGCATCAAGGACCAGTCATTGCTAAATCGACGGCGCGTGGGCACATGACTCACGGAGATTTGTTGCTGCTCTTAATCCTCACCTGAGGGTGTAGTTCCTATTGATTTTTAGAGAGAGTGGACGGGAGGGAGGGAGGGAGGGAGGGGGAGAGAACATCCGTGCGAGGCTGACGCAGCCATGGGTTGCCTGCGGCATGCACCCCGACCGGGGCCAGGGATTGAACCTGCAACCCAGGGGTGTGTCCTGGACCAGGAGTCAAGCCCGGGACCCTTAGGTGTGCGGGCCAGGGCTCTAAGCACTGAGCCACCAGCCAGGGCCAGGTTGGTTGGTTTGTTGGCACACAAATCCCAGACCCCAGAGAAAACCTCCTCCTCAGCATTCCCCAGGCGCGTGCGGTTAAAGGTCGCCGAATGGCACCACGTGGCGTGGGAGAACGTGGGTTCATGGATAACACGCTGCTTCCTCCGAGCAGAGCCCGGCGAACCCTCCAGCTGGTGTCGGGGAGGGAGGCCCAGCACAGGGTCGCCCCTCGGACATCTCTGCGGGGAGACGTCCCCTCCTCTGCCGGCCTTGCTGAGATGCCGGCAATTTTCCTTCCGGGACTCAGCGTCCTGGGAAACGCAGTGTCCATGTGTGGAACCCTGGGCGTCTTCTGGAACTTAGATTCCTGGTGTCTCCATGCAAGTGACAAGATGTCCCTCTTTTTAAAATAATCATAAGGGAAATTGTTATAAAATAGAATACTTTCTGAATCTTTTGTTGTGAGTTTTTATGACTGCATGATAGTCCATGTGGGTCTACACGTCTTTCTCACCCGCTCACCTGCCTGTGGACACGCTTCTGCAAGTCACGCTGAGCCTGGGGCGCAGACACCCTCGCGTGTGACCTCAGTCCTTTGGGCAAGTCCTTGGAGGAGGGGCAGCCGGGTCATCGGACAGACCTTTCCTTCACGTTTCGAGAAACCTCCGTCCCGGCTTCTGTCCGCGTCTGAGCCCATTCACGTTCCCACCAACCGCGGAGGAGGGCCCTGGCCGGCACTGACGTCTGTCGGTCAGGTGGGTGGCGCCTCACTGAGGCTGCGGTTGGCATTCCCGGGGACTCGGGTGGCGAGCGCCTCTTCATGGGCCTGGAAAGGGTCCTCGGTGAGGTGGCGGGCGTGCCCGTGAGCGTGGCCGTGGGAGTCACTCACGGTGTCCACACGCCTCACGTCATCCTGGTGTCCTAAGTGCGTGCGATCCTTATTTGGCAATCAGGCCGCAGCGGAGGTGGAAAGACATGCGGATCTCTGGGCCGTGTTCACACGTGCCCGCCAGAGTTCCCGGGGGGAGGGGGCATGAGCGTGGGCGCGTTCAGCTGCCGCCGGCTGACCTCCTGCCGCCACGGCTGCGGGCAGGGAGGGCGGGCTAGATGCCCTCTGGGGGCTGTTCAAGCACAAACGGTCGGGCGTGGTTGTGGCTCGGACGCCTAACCACACACCTGCCAGGCCCGGCCCCCGTCCGTCCTGCCCTGCTCCGGCCGCACGCTGACGGGGCCGCGTTCTCACAGCAGGGAGCCCGCCGGAGGGTCAAGCCGGAGACTCGGCTGTGCCAACCGCCTCCTGGGGAAGGGTCTGAGCAGATCCGTGAGCAGACGCTCTAACAGTAAGACCCCCACTGGGTGGGAGGAGGGAGAAAGCACCTTCCACCAGGACTCCCCAAGTCCCCTTCGCACTTTCAGCTGCGAGGAGATGGCACACAGTGTAGCCCCGGGCAGACGCCATAGAGGCGCGGCTGAGCCGATCCCCCATCGCTGCGCATAACCCCCCGCCCCCCCACCCCCCCGTCGCTGTGCACACAATGTTTTCCACAGGCGGACGGCGACCTCCTTACTTGGCTCATGAAGACGTGTTGCTCCCGTCTCTGAAATCACGCACAGAAAGGCTGAGCAGCTGCAGAACCTGTCACGGGGGCTGCCGTCCTCCTCGGGCCCGTGAGGAGGTGCTCCCGACCGGTAAGGGGTGCAGCTCACCCCCTGGGGGGCCCGCAGAGAGGAAGGGCACCCGCCTGGTGCGCAGCCTGAGGCGGACGGCGTAGGTGGTGTGACACGGGGTTGCCCGCCCCCCGTGACCCGCAGGCCCCCCCACCTGCCTGGGCTGGTCTGTGGCTGAGGCCCGAACGCTTACGCGGAAGACACGGTCCTCTTCCCGGGCAGGGCCCCTGGGGGGGACGCTGAGGTCGGTAGTCTGAGGTCATCACCTGTCCTCCGCCCGCCTGCACGCACGTGGAAATGACTGAAAAGGCGGGGGGGGGGGGGATCAGCCGATGAACGTGTGTGCATATATGCACAACCCGTGGACACAGGCAGTGGGGAGGTGAGGGCCTGGGGGGGCGGGCGCTGGAAGAGGTCAATGGGGAAGGGGAGCCTATGCCCCCCATCGGGTGCTCCTGGGAGGAGGGGGTGCGAGGGAGGAGGGCCGCCTGGCGGTGGGCGCTGTGCCCTGGCGCCCCGTTGGCAGGATCCACCGCCTTCAGGGCAGGGAAACACAAGCCCCTCCTCCTGCTTGTCACTCAGGATCGGGGAGTCTTTCCTTTCTCGCTGCTTTTTTTTTAAATGTGTTGTTTTTAATTTTTTAAAATATATTTTTACTGATTTCAGAGAAGAAGGGAGAGGGGGAGAGGGAGAAACATCAATGATGAGAGAGAATCATTTGATCGGCTGCCTCCTGCACACCCCACACTGGGGATCGAGCCCACAACCCAGGCCTGTGCCCTTGACCCAGAATCAAACCCAGACCCTTCAGCCCACAGACCGACGCTCTATCCACTGGGCCACACCAGCCAGGGCTCTGGCTGCTTCTACCACGGCATCGCCCGCCTCCCCACCCCACCGACAGAAGGCGTGCACCCCCAGAAACGAAATCCACTCGGGGAGGGTGCTCTGCGGAGTCAGACAGGTTTATTGAGGCTGTGACGGGCCCACCCGCGCCCTGAGACGGCAGGCGGGGTGGGGCTGGGGGGACACCCAGAGGGAAGACAGGTGAGGGGGTCAGGCTTCTGGAAAGGTCCGGACAGGCCCCCCCAGGCGGGGAGCTGCCGGCAGCCCCTGGCGTTCATCTCCGTCCCGGGGTCCTGGTCGGCGGGCGAGCGAGGGGGCGGGAGCTGGTGGCGGGGCTGGAGCCGGTGGCGGGGCCGGGCCCTCAGTACAGGCCGTAGGGCCAGTACCGCCGGTAGCTGAGGCAGCCGCCGTAGCCGTAGCCGCAGCCGTAGCCCACGGGCGAGTAGGTGCTGCCGTAGCCGCAGCCCACGCTGTAGCCCAGGGGGTACCCGTAGCTGCCCCAGTAGCAGCCGGGGAAGACGGCGCCCGAGAAGTTGCCGAAGTTGCCGCAGTTCATGCTGTCCGTCTGGCTGGCCGTCTGGCTGTCTGTCGGTGGAGCTGGGAGAGGAGGCTGTGCTGTGTGCCGGCTGCCGGCCGCCGCCCTTATATCCCCCGGCGGGCGGGCGGGGCGGGCACCAGCCGCTCGTGTTCACGCTGACACCAATTTGCGTCCAGGAAGCTCGTTAACTGCTTTGCTCCTGCTCAGATGTCCTTCCAGCTGCGGGGACCCTCCTGGTGCGTGCCTCCCAGGCCCCTTCCCTGGAGCAGGCCTGGCAGGGCCCGCGGGGTCCTGGGCAGAGATGAGGCACAGACACGCGTGGCATCAAGGCGCCCTGTGGGCAGCGCTGACCCCCGAGGTCGTACCTGTTCCCAGCCTCCTGCTCCAGAAAGTCCACAGCGACACGCAGAGGAATTCCACGAGCAGATGCTGAATAAACTGTCCGTGAAGTCAGACACCCACAGGGCGTCCGTCTCAGACCCGGGTCCCGGGGTCACTGGGTGAAGCATTCCCTGCCGGGTGAGGGTTCTCACGGACGGGGACGGGAGATCTGACTGGGTGGGGGGCACACGGGGCCGCATCCAGACCTCGTAACACAGAAACCCACACCTGACCCCTGTCAGGTCCTGTGGGCTGGCGTCACCCCGAAACATTTAATAAACAAGAATTAAGAATTCTCTGGGGGCAGCGGACGGGGCCAAGGCCCCGGGCTCATCAGAAAGACGCCTTTTATTTTATTTTTGATTTCTCTGCTTACAGTCACCCTGTTCGGGAAACTGGTTAAACGTTTACCTCGTTACCGACCTCCCTGATGACCTCCGGCATCACCCTTCCACCCACTGCCCAGACGAGCAAGCTCATCATTGTAAAGAAATTAAAAATGTTTTAAATGCAATTTGCAAACTGATCCTAGACATGAATTATCAAACGACTATGATTTGTTGGTCTGATACACATTTTGAAGTAAATATTGAAAATAATAACATAAAAACACATGTGAAATTTTACCCTAAAAAAATATATATGTATATTCTATATAATAAAGAGGTAATATGCAAATTAACCCTCACACCCTCACAAGATGACTGCCTACGACCAGGCTGGCAGGGGGGTTAGTGAGGGACAACCAAACGACTGAACAAGCAGGCTGGTGAGATGACCAGGCTGGCGGGGGGGCGGGGGGAGCAGTTGGGGTGACCAGGCCAGCAGGGGAGGCAGTTGGGGTGACCAGGCTGGCAGGGGAGGCAGTTGGGGTGACCAGGCTGGCAGGGGGGCGGGGGGGAGCAGTTGGGGTGACCAGGCCAGCAGGGGAGGCAGTTGGGGTGACCAGGCTGGCAGGGGGGCAGTGAGGGGCCATCAGACAGGCGGGGCGGGGGGGGGGGCAGTGAGGGGCGACCAGGCAGGTAGGTAAGTGAGCGATTAGGAGCCAGCGGTCCAGGATTGTGAGCGGGATGTCTGACTGCTGGTCTAGGCCCGATCCCCGGGATCCGCCGTCGGACATCCCCCGAGGGGTCCCGGATTGGAGAGGGTGCAGGCTGGGCTGAGGGAACCCCCTGCACAAATTTCGTGCACCGGGCCTCTAGTACGTATACAGTCGGCTAATAAAGCCATCTGGCCGTCAAGGTGATTATTTACTCCCCAGAGGACCACGCCCCAGGATAGGGGACAGAAGCCGTTCCTCTCTAGACAGACATTTAGTCCTGAACGTGAAGTCACGGAGCAGCACGGCCCATGAATGCTAATTGGGGTCCGGGGGGCCCTGGTCATTATCCCGGGACCCCGGCAGCGCCTTACGGAGGGGACCCGGCAGCGCCTTACGGAGGGACCCGCGTGGAAACGCAAGGCGGAGTCTGAGGGACCCGCCCAGAAGGCACGGGGTGGGGGGGGGAGCGGCTGTGTGAGCCACTAACCCCCCAAACCTGCCTCAGGTCTCGGGGGTCACTTTCCTCCAGCTACAGCGGCCGAGACGTAAATTTCGGGGAGCACCTGGCGACCGCGGGGTGAGCCCAAGGTCACGGGGAGACGCTTGGAACAACGCAAAGCTGCGCGGCGTCCTCACCGCTAATGGGCCGGTGGCAGCAGAGGTGTGTCTGCGGGCGGGCGGCCCCTCCTCCCCCACAGCTGAGGGCACCGGTGACTCAGCACCTAGGACCCCAGCACTCCTGTGGCCACAGCTCAGCCACGCCAGGGAACCCCAGTCCGCGTCACCCCTAAACGGCAACAGACCCACAGCAGGCCCTGCCCTGGAAGGCTCGGGGGAGGACACTGCATTCCTGCGTCGCCGCGCTGCTCGGCCTGGTCACGGGCGGGTAGGCTGGGGGAGAACAGCTGAGCGGGAGGCAGCCCTCACCAGGCAACGGCGAGAAGGTTTGAACCGACGCCAGCGTTCATTTACGAGGCTCGGTTTAAACGCGTTTCCCAATCTAAGATGCTGGCTTTGCCCCCAGGCAAAACACCAGCTCGGCATCTGAGCAGCAGCGGTGAATAAAAATTAAAATATGCTGCCTTCTCCTGGCCGGCGTTGCTCAGTGGTTAGCGTTGACCTCTGAACCAGGAGGTCATGGTTTGACTCTGGTCAAGAGCACAGGCCCAAGCTGCAGGCTCGATCCCCAGTGGGGGGCGTGCAGGAGGCAGCCCATCCAGGGTTCCCTCTCATCACTGATGTTTCTCTGTTTCTCTCCCTCCCCCTTCCTCTCTGACATCAATAAAAATGCTGATCTAAAGTCAAGATCGCCTGCCGCCAACGGGGATTGCAGGCCTCGCCCAGGCGTGTCGCAGGCCAGACCCGCGGACCCGTCTGGGGCTCCTTGAGACTCGGTTCCAATCACTCGCCTTCTCGGCGCTTTGGGGGCTCAGCCACGTTGGGGAGGCTTCTTGGGTGATGACCAGAGCGAGCCCCTAACTACTGACGTTGGCGCTTTGATGCGGACCCACGTGGTTTCCTGGAGAGATAACAGGAAACCACCGCTGCCCTGTGCGCACCTCGGGCTCGCGGCCTCCCGTCGGGGAGGCCTCCCGCGTGTTTCACGAGCGACACGGAAAGCACGTCCAGGCAGGCACGCTCCTGCTGCAGCTCTGAGCCCGGTGGCGGGGGGGGGGGGGGGGAGGGGGCGATGGGGGAGCTCATGGCCACAGGTCTGCCGGGAGTGACAGGGGAGAGCCACACGCTGAGCATGTGTGTGCATTAAAGCACAGCGCCGCCTGCCCGCGCTCTGGAAGGAGGGAGGACGAGAAGGGCCGGCCTTGGCTTCCTCCGTGCGGGACAGACGCAGCCGCGAGTCTCCCTCCCCCTGGGGTTGCCCTTTGGAAGGCCTGAGGGCGTGTCCTTCTGATGACCTTGAAAGTGATGTCTCCCGTTGCTGCCAAATGAGACAGGACGGCACGCTCAGCCCACGGGAAGCGTCATGTCATCAAAGTCCTTGCTGACCATGAACTCCACATAAAAGTAATTGGGTTTAAACATGAGGACCTGTGTCGCCAAGGCGTTTGTTAATTGATGTCAGAGAGGAAGGGAGAGGGAGCGAGATAGAAACATCCATGATGAGGGAGAACCATAGACCGGCTGCCTCCTGCGCGCCCCCACTGGGCATTGAGCCCCCAACCCGGGCCTGTGCCCTGGCCGGGAATCGAACCGGGACCTCCTGGTTCAGAGGTTGACGCTCAGCCACTGAGCCTCGCTGGCCGGGCACCTTTGAGGGAAGGACTCTTTCTCTCTCTGTCCCCAAACCTGAGGACGGTGCTGAGGGCTGTGCTGTGGGCGTGTCTGGGGAGGGAGCCCCTTGGGCAGCAGCCGGCTCCCCGGCGGAGTCTCCGTCCAGGTGATCACAGGCCCCACGGTGTGACCGGGCGGCCAGAGCCCAGCCACACCCCACTCACAGGTGCATGGGCTCCCTGGGCCAGTGGTCGGCAAACCGCGGCTCGCGAGCCACATGCGGCTCTTTGGCCCCTTGAGTGTGGCTCTTCCACAAAGTACCACATGCGAGGCACACACATACGGTGCAAAGTTGACTTAAAACTTTAAAGTTTATGAAGTTAATTTCAGGGAACGTTGTGGAGTGAAAGAAGACTGAGTGTCGAGGACGGAGAAAGGTGTGTGGAGATGGTTTGGACATAAAGAGAGGATGAACGAAAGGAGACAGAGAAACAAGTATGCAAGACGCGTGTGGATGGGAGAGTTGGAAGGGGTCGACCTCAGCGAACGTACCTCCATCAGATTGAGGACGTGTTTAGCGAAGGCCAGCTTAGGAGTACCCTAATGAAGTGAATAACCATGTACCTACCTATATAGTTTAAGTTTTAAAAATGTGGCTCTCAAAGACATTTCAGTCGTTGTCCTGTTGACATTTGGCTCTGTGGGCTAAGGAGTTTGCCGACCGCTGGCCTGGGCCGACGCAGTACTCAGGGCCCGGGAAGCAGGGAGCACGTCAGTGAGCAGTCACTGCGCATCTTCCATGAAACAGGCGGGTGCGATGAGCCTCTAACCCAGGGACCAACGAGCCTTCACTCTAGCGGGGTGTTTGGCTTCGACAAAGCAGAGCCCCAGCCAGCGAGACACGCGGTGCTTCCACGTGCCGACTCCGTAACACCGCAGGGGCTTTGGATGCCACTGTCGTGCCACAAATGAGAGGCTCCTGTCAACACAGCGCACGTGTCCCCGAGGGAAGGAGGCGGGGCACCCCTTCTATCAAAGGGGGAAACGCTGTGTGTTTTAGCGGCTGCTTCTCTCTGTGGCCAGATCTTAGGGACCCCTAAGAACCAGACTCGTGGCCAAGCCCATCCACTGGGAACTCCTCCAACAGCCAGCGGTTCAAACCTCTCGGGCTGAGCTCTGAGCAGGGGCGGGGGAGGACGACGGGATGGTCAGTGATGAAGGCGGGGCCGTCTCCTGGCGCCCGGCAGCCGGGAGATGTTCCTACTTATAACCAGCCCAGAAGCACACAGACACTGTCAGCATCTGTGGGTTCGATCTAGGAGTTCTTTGTAAAATGCATTTGTATTGATTTCAGAGAGGACGGGAGAGGGAGAGGCATCCATGATGAGAGAGAATCCTGGATCAGCTGCCTCCTGCACACCCCCTTCTGGGGATAGAGCCTGCAACCCGGGCCTGTGCCCTGACGGGGAATCGAACTGGTTCATTGGTCGATGCCACACCGGCCGGGCATATTTAGGACATTGTAATGACATTTTTAAAAATTGAAATCTTAAAAATAAAGAGACCAAATGTGAGGCGTCCCCCGTCCCCATGCACGGCCTGAAGTGAGAAGACCTGGGTCGAGGAGCCCCGACAGGCGGGGACTGGCTGACGCGTGAGAGCAGGAGAGGAACCACCAGGACACAGGGGTCATGCGGAAAGAGTGAGGTTTATTAGAGACGACAGCGCAACCCCCCTACCCGCCCGGGTGCCAGCAGGGACGCCGGGGAAGCCACCCGAGAGCCAAGCCCGCGCTTCGCTGCCCGCTCCCGGCCAGGAGGGCGCCCGGCGGCCTCAGCTGCAGGGACCTGTCCAGCGCCTGTGGCTGCGGCTCAGCCTCCTCGGAGACCAGACTTTGGCGCGATCAGCAGGTCCGGAGGCGGGACAGGCGTGGCTCTGCGGGCGGCTCGGTGCCCCGGGGTGTCCCAGGGCGTCCGGGGTGCCCGGCCTGGGCCTCAGTAGGTGCTGTAGCCGAAGCCGGAGCCCGAGCCCCAGGGCCGCCAGCAGCTGCCGCCGTAGCCGCAGCCCAGGTTCCCGAAGTTGCTGCCGCCGAAGCTGTAGCCCAGGGAGCCGTAGCCGGTGCAGCCCTGCCCGTAGTTGAGGGGCGAGCCCAGGGGCACCACGCAGTTCAGGGGGGTGGCGCGGTAGGTCCCGTGCCAGTTGGTGCCGTAGCAGGGGTAGCCGGGGAAGTAGCTGCCGCAGCAGAAGAAGCGCGTCATGGTGGCGAGAGCAGGTCGGGTGGACGTGGGCGGAGGAGAGCGGGTGCCGGTGGGATGCGGCTGGTGGCGGCGCGGGGCCTTTTATACCCCGGGCCGGGGCGGGCACGCCGGCTGGACAGCAGCCATTGACCTGCACAAACAGCTCCGGGTTTGCTAGTAAAACGCACATCAAGCAGCCGCGACTCCGCGCCCGCATTCCTGTGGCTTCCTCCGCAGAGGAATGTGCCGTGTCATCAGCGGGGCGTCGGCCACGGCAGCACTGTCCACGGAGTCTGCCTGCGGGTCCCCTGGGCTCGCCCGGCCGACGGCGAGCCCCGCCCCCGACAGAGCCGGACCCGGGGCGCTTGGCCTCGGTCTGAGCCTCACAGCTGCTGGACACTCTGCCCGCGAGTCACGAGAAGCCCGCGGGCCGCCCGCGTGTGCACGGAGCTCCTGGGGGAGGACTCTCCGCTCCGACCCGGGGACCCGGGGAGGGGGGACGGAGGCTGTGGAGCTGGGGCTGTCCTGGCGGGACTGGCGGTCGCTCTGAACCGTCCTTTGGTCGCGTCGCCATCCCCTCTGCAGCATCTGCTAATGCTTAGAGCGTCCCGTCCCGCACGAACCCTCAGCTCGTCCAGCCGCCGACAGGGGTGCGCGACCACAAGGCCTCATTGGCAGCATGTGTTTTTGTGGGGAACGTGCGATCGGGCTGTCAGTCGCCGTGAGCCCCGCCAGGCCCGCCTGCTGCGGAGGTGCCCAGGGCTGGGTGGGGGAGCCGGCTGCTGCTCGCGCTCCCAGGAGCACAGGCCTGGACCCTGACTCACTTCGACATCCCAGCTCCCATCAGAAGGCGGCACCCGCCCTGCGCCCGCGGCCCCTGTGGCCACGTCTCCCCGTAGGCGAGGCGGATGGAGTGGAGCTCAGCAAAGCTAAGAGCTTCCGCTCAAACGCCCAGAGGGCAGCCGCGGTGCAGAAGCACCCGGCCTCTGGAGGGGGAGAAGGAACATTCCGGACGCCGTTGCCTTCTGCCTGCCGTCCCCTCGGGGCGGCCACAGCGCCCAACAGGCAAAGAATTATTCCCGGTGGGTGTGCCCCTGCCGCAGGGCCCGCCCCCTCGGCTCCCACAAGGACCCTCCGGCTTATGGACGAGGTGGTTTCTCTTCCTCCACCAGCTGCTGCTGTGGTGAGTCCACAGCTGGAGAAAACCAACAGATAGGTCTGTTCTCAACAGGAAAAGAGGCTGTGTCCTCGAGGGTCCGAAGCCGACGGGCCTACCAGGCCGACCCGGAAACTCAGGAAGAGGCCGGTGCTAGCAGCGGGCGGGGCCCTGGCCTCCTGTGATGGCCGCTCGGACGGTCCCTGGGAAGAGACTTCCCGTCCAGGCCACTGCGCCCGGCGCTGGAACCTGTACTTTGGATCGGCGGCCAGCGGGGGGAGGTGGTGATCGGCTAGTCTGGACCCAGGACCGATTCTCAAATGCAGGCAGGAGGCGCCTCCCTGGAGAAACTGAAAACGAGTCAAGACCTTGTTTGAAAGTCAGACTCTTCCCCCCACCACACACCCCCGTCTGTCCCCTCCGACGACCCCATGGCATCTGGGATTTGGCGTTTCTCACTGGGCTCTCGGGTGAGTCCCCGGAATAATTCACCCCGATATCGGGCCGTCCTTTACGGGAGTTCAGGGTCTTGTCTGTGCTGAGGAGCGGCCGAGCCTCGCGTCTCCTCACATCGCCGTCGCCGGGGCGCTCCGGGGCGTCCCGGGGGCGTCTCTGTGGCCTCGGGACAGGGACAAGCTGCCGGCGCTCTGTGGTGTTTCCAGAACATTCCCGAAGGAGCAGGGACTGACACCAAGGTGCCCCGGCGTCTCCCCAGAGGAGAGACGGGCCTGCGGATGTGTTCGCCCCAAATAAGAAAAAAATGTATGAATTTAAAAATACAAACATACGTGTACACAGGGTGTCCCCGTAAACGCACACACGTTAACAGCTGATGCTCCATTGAAACTGAAATGTATTCCAACAAACACGGCCTTTAGAATGAGTCAGTGAGTGAATACCGTGTTCAGCTGCTGGTGGTGGTTGGTTGGTTGGTGGCCGGTATTTTCCCATCTCCTGTTAGCCTTTCCCAAAGGAAATGTGGGCCCGGGACTTACTGTTACGCAATCCCTGCTTGTCCTTTACATATGACGAACAACACGCACTCACGCAGGGCGTGTCCTGGGCCGGTTCTGCTCTGAACACCCACAGGTGCTGCTGACACGTGTTCCTAACTCAGGCGACAGGAAGACGGATGTGCACCCTCCCAAGCACTTGAGAACCTTCGTTTCACCTCGCAGTGAGCCGTGCTGTGGGCGCTACGGCCTGTTACTAAGGAAACTGGCACCGAGGAGCTGGAGCCGCTGCCCAGGGCCACGTGCTGACGAATCAGCAGAATCCAATGCCACATCCTCCCGCAGCTGCAGAGCCGCCCCCCCTCCCCCCCCCCCCGGCCGCTGCCACGCTGCCTTCGGTGTCGTCGCGGTTAAAGGGCTTCGGCTAAAGGGCCCGGCCGCGTGGCCCAGGGGTTGAGCCCCGACCCGGGAACCAGGAGGTCACGGTTGGATTCCCGGTCAGGGCACAGGCCCGGGGTGTGGGCTCGATCCCCAGTGGGGGGCGTGCAGGAGGCAGCCAATGATGATTCTCTCTCACCATTAATGTTTTTCTCTCTCCCTCTCCCTTCCTCTATGAAATCAATGAAAACTATTTGTTAAAAAACATTATCACTTTTCACTAATTACCGGGGTGACGCGGGTTAGCGGTATGTGAGTCTGGCGTGGGCGGTTCCACAGCACATCCCTGCGTGTGGCACCCAGTGCTCGCCACCCAGCGTCGGTTCCTTTTCCTGCCGTTTCCCGGCGGTGCGGGCGCGGGAGGCCCGTGCAGAGTCCATGACGCTGATCCAGTGCCGTTTCCAGGGGAACTCCCTGTGCCATGCTGCCTCCCAGACCCATTCAGACATTTTTCCTGGAACTGAATTCTGGCGCAGCCTTTCCCAATGGCCTTGGAAGTGCTATTCGGGCGCTGCACGTTGTATTTATGAAGAGTATGGACCGGCGCAGCCACACACACACACGCACACACACACACACACACAAACACACACACACCTGCACACGCATGCGCGCACACGTGCATGTGCACATATGCACGCATGCACATACACGTGCGCACATGCACACGCACATACACACGCATGTGCACACATACACACACACGCACACATGCTGTACTGAGGAGCCATGATGCCGTGGAAACCGTGTATATTGGTTCTCGTCCTCCTGGCGGCAACATCGTCAGCCACGCTAATGAGGGGCTTTCACAGGAAAACAGAACAGGACTGAGCGCCGCCTGGGAAGCCCAGAGGCCGGGGGAGACTGGGAAGCTCGAGGGAATGCTAGTCGGGAAGGCTCCCCGGAGGAGGAGGGAGGGGGCTGCCGCTTCGAGGTGAGTGGGGGGCGTGGAAGGATCAAGGGGGAGGGGGGGAGAAGGAGGTGAGAAGAGCCTTTCGGATTTGGGGCTTAGACCCCACCTGGCTGTGGGCTCGCCGACGCTCCCATGGACGAGGGTGACACACCTTGAAGGCAGCCCCTGCGCCAGGCGCTTGCCTCGGTTGTGGGTTGGATCCCGGGCCGCTCTGCACACGGAGGCAACCGATCGATGTTTCTCTCTCTCTCCCTCTCCCTTCTTCTCTCTCTAAAAAGAAAGAAAGGATAAAAGCCAATGCCCTGTGTGATTGCTGCTTTGCTGAGCTGAGTGAGGGGGGGGTGTAATGATGGGAAACTGAGAGGGGCCTAACTTAACGTAAAACAGCCTAACACAGTGGTTCTCAACCGTGGCTGCACATTAGAATCACCTGGGAATCTTTTTAAAATCCTGATTTCTGGGCCTCATCCTCCGAGATTTTAAAAAGATTCCCAGGGGAGGATGAGGCCCAGAAATCAGGATTTTAAAAAGATTCC
Source organism: Myotis daubentonii (assembly GCF_963259705.1). NCBI lineage: Eukaryota > Metazoa > Chordata > Mammalia > Chiroptera > Vespertilionidae > Myotis > Myotis daubentonii. The sequence goes on from NC_081842.1 coordinate 809,961, forward strand.
CAGGTGATTCTAATGTGCAGCCACGGTTGAGAACCACTGGTCTAATGGGGCATGTGATGAGAAAGACCGGGGAGAAGGGGACCTCAGAGCGATGGCCGGGAGGGAGCAGGGCGGGAGGCAGAGGGAGGAGACCAGGTGAGGAGGGGCCTCCGCACGAGGGGAAACGAGAGGCAGGCCAAGGACCGGGCTCCGGAGACACCAGCGATGGAAAGAGGAAGTCGGGCCGGGAGGAAGGCAGTGTCCCCTCCTCTTCGTTCCCATCACACGCCTTGTCCTTGAAATGTGTGCTTTGTAGTCATGACGTCTTACAAGACCCGCCCTGGCCGAAGCCTGGAAGGAACAGAGCAATAAGGGGCGTCCAGCGAGGAGGTGGCCCAGCTCCTCCGACCCACTGCACACGGGGGTGTTCACACCCAGCTCCCCCACCCACTGCACACGGGGGTGTTCACACCCAGCTCCCCCCACCCACTGCACATGGGGGTGTTCACACCCAGCTCCCCCCACCCACTGCACACGGGGGTGTTCACACCCAACTCCCCCACCCACTGCACACGGGGGTGTTCACACCCAGCTCCCCCACCGACTGCACACGGGGGTGTTCATACCCAGCTCCCCCACCCACTGCACACGGGGGTGTTCACACCCAGCTCCCCCGACCCACTTCACATGGGGGTGTTCATACCCAGCTCCCCCTGACCCACTTCACATGGGGGTGTTCATACCAAGCTCCCCCACCCACTGCACACGGGGGTGTTCACAACCAGCTCCCCTGACCCACTGCACACAGGGGTGTTCACACCCAGCTCCCCCACCCACTGCACACGGGGGTGTTCATACCCAGCTCCCCCACCCACTGCACACGGGGGTGTTCATACCCAGCTCCCCCACCCACTGCACACAGGGGTGTTCATACCCAGCTCCCCCACCCACTGCACACGGGGGTGTTCATACCCAGCTCCCCCACCCACTGCACACGGGGGTGTTCATACCCAGCTCCCCCACCCACTGCACACGGGGGTGTTCATACCCAGCTCCCCCACCCACTGCACACGGGGGTGTTCACACCCAGCTCCCCCACCCACTGCACACGGGGGTGTTCACACCCAGCTCCCCCAGACCCACTGCACACAGGGGTGTTCATACCCAGCTCCCCCGACCCACTGCACACGGGGGTGTTCACACCCAGCTCCCCCAGACCCACTGCACACGGGGGTGTTCACACCCAGCTCCCCCTGACCCACTGCACACGGGGGTGTTCATACCCAGCTCCCCCACCCACTGCACACGGGGGTGTTCACACCCAGCTCCCCCACCCACTGCACACGGGGGTGTTCACACCCAGCTCCCCCGACCCACTGCACACGGGGGTGTTCACACCAAGCTCCCCCACCCACTGCACACGGGGGTGTTCACACCCAGCTCCCCCACCCACTGCACACGGGGGTGTTCACACCCAGGTCCCCCACCCACTGCCCACGGGGGTGTTCATACCCAGCTCCCCCGACCCACTGCACACGGGGGTGTTCACACCCAGCTCCCCCAGACCCACTGCACACGGGGGTGTTCACACCCAGCTCCCCCTGACCCACTGCACACAGGGGTGTTCATACCCAGCTCCCCCACCCACTGCACACGGGGGTGTTCACACCCAGCTCCCCCGACCCACTGCACACGGGGGTGTTCACACTCAGCTCCCCCTGATCCACTGCACATGGGGGCGTTCACACCCAGCTCCCCCTGACCCACTGCACACGGGGGTGTTCACACCCAGCTCCCCCGACCCACTGCACACGGGGGTGTTCACACTCAACTCCCCCTGACCCACTGCACCTGGGGGCATTCACACCCAGCTCCCCTTGACCCACTGCACACGGGGGTGTTCCCGCCCAACTCCCCCACCCACTGCACACGGGGGTGTTCACACTCAACTCCCCCTGACCCACTGCACCTGGGGGCATTCACACCCAGCTCCCCTTGACCCACTGCACACGGGGGTGTTCCCGCCCAACTCCCCTGACCCACTGCACACGGGGGTGTTCACACCCAGCTCCCCCTGACCCACTGCACACGGGGGTGTTCATGCCCAGCTCCCCCTGACCCACTGCACACGGGGGTGCTCACACCCAGCTCCCCCACCCACTGTACACGGGGGCTGCTCACACAGGTCCCCCAGGCCCACTGCACACAGGCGGTGCTGGTTGCCGGGTTGTGGGCACGCAGGACTGTGCTAAGCTGCGTCGTAGCCAGCACCACACCGTGGTGGGATTCGCTCAGTCCCCACTGTTAGTGTCGTTGTCTTTACGGGGTTCCTGTGGAAACGAGGCCTCGGGGGTCGTTACAGAGACAAAGACGGTGCCTGGGCTGCAGGCCTGACTGACAGGTGCAGACCGTGCTCCATCCACGGCGGAGACTTCCAGCGGCAAACCCCCCGCCGGACGGGCCCGCCACGTCCCGCTCCATCGGGTGATGTGTCCTCACCCTGACAAGGGCACCACTTTCTGACGCCCTGACTCCCTGAGGGAGAAAGAAACGGGTCAGCCAATTCCTCCGCCACCTCCGTTCAGAGCCACAGCTGAGACGGGCCGAGTGCGTGGCCAGCGCTCCGGTTCCCACAGCAGCAAACGCCTGTGCCCCCGTGAGTCCCCACGGCCAGTCCTGTTCCTGCCGAACACGAGCCCACAGCCGCCTCTTCCTCATCAAGGGCCCGTCCTCTTGCCCAGCAGCTCCCGCTCCTGAGCAGCCTGGGCCGGAGGCGGCGGGAAAGTCCGCAGAAGTCAGTCCCATTGGACGAGCATGACCATAAGGGGGTTGCTGTCAGGAAGGAGTGGGTTGATGGATGGAACTGCATTGCGGGGCCCACGACGAGGGCCATAAATCACACCCCACGTCTGACCCCGGCCTCGCAGGAGAGAAACCACCAGCTCCCACCCCCACCCACGGCCGCGCCCACAGAGACGGAGTCTCCGGCCAGAGGCTCAGCTCAGGAGCAGTGACCTGTAAACAGGGACTCGCTGGCACACGTCGGAGACTGAATACAAGAGACAGATCCGAGCTCCCACCAAAGGCGCTGGGAACCACTACCACCGCCCCTTCCGCAAAGCCCCGTCATTCACAGAAAGTCTGTGCTGTCAACACATGGCTCCTCACTCTCATCCACTGCGGCTGCTTCGGAGAAGCCAGGACAGGAGTGATCCCTGCAGCTGGACAGCCAGGCTCAGTGGATAGAGCGTCGGCCTGCAGACCGAAGGGTCCCAGGTTCGATTCCGGCCAAGGGCACGTACCTTGGTTGCAGGCTTGTCCCCGGCCCGGGCCCTGGTCGGGCCCATGCGGGAGGCAGCCCATCGATGTTTCTCTCTGCCGTTCCCTCTCCCTTCCACGCTCTCTAAAATCAATGGGAAAACATCCTCGTGGGAGGATTTAAAAAAGGGGGGAAGAAAGATTCCTCGAGCCGGCCTGGGACCTGCATCTCACAACAAGTGAAACATGGGAGGAGGTGGGTATGGGAGGAGGTGGGTATGGGAGGAGGTGGGTATGGGAGGAGGTGGGTATGGGAGGAGGTGGGTATGGGAGGAGGTGGGCGGACGTGGACGCACAGCAGAGGGCACTTGCTAGAAGCCAAACCCAGAAATGCTGCCCTTTACGCAGAGACTGAGCGTGGGAGAGCCTCCGGTCTCGGTGCGCAGGGAGGCCGTTCCGCACGGAGAGGGCTGGGTCCTGAGGAGGAGCCGACAGCACAGGGAACCGAGTCGCACCGGCTCTGCCCGGTGACCGCAGCTCGCTGGCGAGTTCTGGGAATTGCACTGTAAGAGGAACGCCAACGACGTCCACTGTGAAGGAGGGGGAGGCTTGAAGCTCATGGCGAGCAGGAGGGGTGAGAGGAGGGGGCTGGGGAGGGGAGGTTTCTAACACCAGGAGGAGTGAGAGGTCCATTAACACCAGGAGGAGTGACAGGTCCACTAACACCAGGAGGAGTGACAGGTCCACTAACACCAGGAGGAGTGACAGGTCCACTAACACCAGGAGGAGTGACAGGTCCACTAACACCAGGAGGAGTGACAGGTCCACTAACACCAGGAGGAGTGACAGGTACACTAACACCAGGAGGAGTGACAGGTCCACTAACAACAGGAGGAGTGACAGGTACACTAACACCAGGAGGAGTGACAGGTCCATTCACACAAGTAGGAGTGACAGGTCCATTAACACCAGGAAGAGTGACAGGTCCATTAACACCAGGAGGAGTGAGAGGTCCATTAACACCAGGAAGAGTGACAGGTCCATTAACACCAGGAGGAGTGACAGGTCCACTAACACCAGGAAGAGTGACAGGTCCACTAACACCAGGAAGAGTGACAGGTCCACTGACACCAGGAGGAGTGACAGGTCCGCTAACACCAGGAGGAGTGACAGGTCCGCCAACACCAGGAGGAGTGACAGGTCCGCCAACACCAGGAGGAGTGACAGGTCCATTAACACCAGGAGGAGTGACAGGTCCACTAACACCAGGAGGAGTGACAGGTCCGCCAACACCAGGAGGAGTGGCAGGTCCATTAACACCAGGAGGAGTGACTGGTCCGCCAACACCAGGAAGCGCAACAGTTCCTGTAACTCTGAATCAGGGAGATCCACGGGGCCTCTTCTGCCTTTCCTCAGAGCTCATGTCTCCTCGGATCCCAGCACCACTTGATGGAGGGGATTTGGCAGGATAAGGGCAGGAAATGGGCACAGAGCTCGGGGTGACAGCCTGAGCACCCCCGACGACCTTCCGTCGGGATGTTCAGCCATGTGTGCGAGCGAGTGGTTGGTACAGACGCGGGAAGACGGACTGCCAGCCTCAGGATTGTTTCATTTCAAAGGTTACAGAAGCCCTTCGTGGGCACTGAAATCCGTGTGCAAACTTATGAGTTTATAGCACTTTCACGGGTGGGAACAGTTCACCTGCTCAGGGGAATCGCTCACGAGCATCTGCCAAAATGTGACCTTCCACAGCAAACCCACCACCCTGCCCGCGACACCGGTGATTTTAATACCCGATTAGGAGCGCGGGCAGTGTGGCCATGAGGTAAGAAAAGCACAGGGCGAATACCAGTTTGGATGAGAGGTTATGATCAGGGGTGTCTGTTAACTATTACAATGGCCAGGGCTGCGAGCAGAGCCAGGTCCGGGGGGGTCGGGGCGCACAGGGGGACACTGAGGAGAACCAGCCTGTTCTAAACCAATGTGCAGGGGGGCCCACGTTCTGTCAGGTTCCCCTAAAGCCTGTCCCCCTTCGGCTTTCATTTAGACACAAGAGGATCGATGCACGAAATTCGTGCAAGAGTCGGCCTTCCTTCCCCAGCTGCCGGCACCAGCTTCCTTCTGGCACCCGGGACCCAGCTTCGTCCGGAAGGTCGTCCGGCCTCATTAGCACATCACGCTTTCATTATTGTGGGTTAGTGGCATTCGTGTCTACGGAGCCATGTCACGCTTCTTCCTGCTTGTCCATTCACGTCACTCCCGGGCCATCTGGTCCACCTTTCCCTAGAGACCCGCCCAGCGCCTCATCTCTCCACAGGTAGGATCCAGCCCATGGAATCTAGCCAAACGGGCCTAGGATTAAAATCGGTTAACACACACACATGCACGCACACGCACGCACACACACGCACACATGCACGCATGCACATACACACATGCACGCACACACATACACGCACACACATACACATTATGTCAGTCCCTACACCTGTTGCTCTTGGTGAGCTCCGATGAAACACCTTGAGGACACACGGCACGCGCCCTGAGGGGAGCGTAGGAAACCGCTATTGGCTGAGTGGGGGAGGGGCAGGCTAGGAATGACCCCTGGAACTGGACAAACCTTCTTGATCCAGTAACCATTTGGACATTGTGATTGTGTGCACCTTGGAAACGAAGAACACAGCGAGACAGCCGGCATAGAAAGCCACACTTCAAAACGAGTCACCCCGTCCATCGGGCGTCCAGACCCTGACCGTGAACTTACCGTGACTGGCCCTTCAGACCCTCAAGGGGGACACAGGTTGAGGGTGCGTGCCGAGTCCATACCAGAGACTCCCAGTGGAGAGTGAACGCTAGGTGGACGACGTACAGAACCCAGCTTACCTTCTACCCACCGGCAGCTTCCACCTCTATTCACCTGGTTATTCCTGAGGGTGGAGGGGAGTTGTTTCTTGCTGATAATCATGGAACTAAAGCGCCCATAATGCTCTCCTCACGGGTCGTCAGCGTCTCCTGTGCAAAGTAGCTATTTTGGGCTTTAAAAACACCCGCTTCCCTGCGAGCCAGCGGCAGGCGGCAGGCGCACGAAGTGAAACGACGCAGGTAAACGCCGCGAGTGTCCACCGTGCCCGCTGCACGAGCGCCCTCCCTTCATCCAGGACCAGAACCCCATGCACAGACGCTGCAGAGCAGCGAGATGAGATGGGAAGAGCAAATGCTGAATTTTAAACACCCCTGGGAAGCCGCTCTGCCGTTCGGTCTTGTGCAGCCGCGGCCCTGGGTGCCCGGGTGCCCGGGTGTCCCAGGCTCAGAGCACAGGGCAGGGAAACCGCGTTGCAGGCCCCAGAAGCCCGGCCCCGCCGAGGAGACCCTGACGGCTCAGGATCTGCTCGCAAACGGTTCGACGGCCACTGACTTCGCGGAAGTGCCACGGCCGGTGGACACGGCGGCAGCCCGGGGTCGGATCCAGAGTCCCCAGGGCCCCCCACCATGGGCCCCAGACACTGAGCCCCAAACGCAAAACCTGTGCAAGCCTCTGCACCACCGGGCTCCGCTGCCCAGCGCCCAGCGCCAGCTCCTGTGGCCACAGGCCCCTCAGACCCGAGGGCAGGTGCCCAGAGCAAGATGAGCCGCTGGTCGCAGAGGAGGGGCCGCGAGGGCGGGGCGCCTTCCTGGGGGCACCGTCACCCTCTGCCGGGGACACGGAGCCCTTTCCCGCTAGAAGGTGTGACCTCGCCAGGGACCCTCTTCTCGCACGAGGCTGGTTCCGGGAAAGTTCTCTTTCCAATCGTACTATTTCCTGCTTATTTTTTTAACATATATATTTTTATTGATTTCAGAGAGAGGAAGGGAGATGGAGAGAGAGAAACATCAATGATGAGAATCATTGATCGGCTGCCTCCTGCAGGCCCCATACTGGGGATGGAGCCAGCAACCCGGGCCTGTGCCCTGACCGGGAACCGAACCGTGACCTCCTGGTTCATAGGTCGATGCTCAACCACTGAGCCGCACCAGCTGGGCAATTAATGACATTTTTAAAAAACACACAAATAGAAGATGTTTAATAGCAAAACAAATGATCCCCCAAACAGAAACGAAGGCGAGGACATAGCGGGCAGGGCAGCCGCGACACCCTCACCATTCCCACCATCAGGACGAGCAGCCTGAGCAAAGGTGGGGTCACAGCCCCTGAGCCCCGTCGCCGAGATCGCCGGGACACACCCTGTGTGTGGAGGCGGCCAGTCGTCTACATAAAGGACAGAGCAGGCCCGCCCGGTCGGCTCCGCGGACACAGTGTCGGCCTGCGGACCAGAGGGTCCCGGGTTCGATGCCGGTCACGGGCACCTGCCTCAGCTGCAGGCTCCTCCCCGGCCCAGGCCCTGGATGGGGCTCCTGCAGGAGGCGACCCATCGGTGCGTTCCTCTCACAGCGATGTTCTCTCTGTCTTTCCCTCTCTTACACTCTCTCCCTAAAAACCATCGGGAAATGTCCCGGGGGAGGAGTCACAACAACGAAAGCAGAGCAGGCCGCTCTGGCCTCGGACATTTCTTGTTGAAACCTGGGAAGTTACAGGTTAGAAAGACAAAAACATATTTTGAAGACTGGCTGGTCCGCCTCTGAGGCCCCTCAGGTCCCTGATGACGCGGACTGAGTGGACTAAACAGCGGGCAAGTCATGTAAACAGCGGCTTTGCCGGCCGCCCAGGGCTCCCCAGGACCCGGTCTCCAGAATAAGCCTCCCGCCTCTGAGAGGCAGCGCGTGGCCGCCGGGAGGGGGTGGGGGGACGTCCTGCCTGGGGAGCCTCCAGAGCCCCCCCACCCCCTCCCCTCCCCCATCCTCGCCTTCCCCTGACGAGATGGACCATGGACTCTGCGGGGGGCGGGCAGCAGAAGCTGCACCCGCTCCGACGCCGCCCCCAGGGAGCGGACAGGACCCCCCAGGCGCCGGCCCCGCCGTGAGGAAGGGGGCGCCCTCCTCCATCCCCGGAAACTCCATCCTGAGCCACACCAACGCGGCCCCCCCCCCCCCCGCCGTGTCTCTGACGGGAGGGCAAGGACGAAGCAGGCCCCGCGTGGCGGGTCTCACGTCCCAGAACAGTCCGGGGGCTGGCAGGCTGACCGCCACGGACGGCCCTCGCCCTGAGCGCGGGTCCCTGAGGGGCAGGCGCAGAGCGGGCTCCAGAGCTAAAGTGGACGCGTGGCTTCGAGGCGTGTCTGTGGGTCTCCCCGGGCTCACCAGCCCCGAGCTCGCTCCCCGCAGCTGCGGCCGGTGAGGGGCCTGAGGCCGGGCCGGACACGACCCCCTGCCCCTCGCAGGACGTCTGGGACCCCACCCGCCCTCCGCCCGCCCCGCTGTCCACCGCCCACACCCCGCCTCCTCCTCCACGGAAATGACTGCGCCCAGCCCCACGGAGGGGACACCAGGGCACCCTGTCCCTCACGACCCGTCCACTCCTGCCGACGCCCCCTGCCCGTCCCCGCCCCGAGGCCGACCCCGTCCCCGTCCCAGGAGGGGACATCAGGCCTGGTCGGCGGGGCCCTGAGGATAAGGAAGTCTACGGACACGGGCGAGGCGAGTGATGCGGGTTTATTGAAAGGCACCGAGCGAGACAAGCTCCTTCTCTCAGAAGCAGGAAATCAGCAGCCGGGAGACGCAGCAGCGGAGCCGGGACGCGTCCAGGAAGCCCCCAGGGGCCGGCACGGCCGTCGGCGAGGGCAGCGAGGGGGCCGGGCGGCGGGCAGGTCGCGGGGTCTTGCTCGCTCACCGACGCCCGCGGCTCAGCAGGTCCTCCGGCAGCTGGACACGCAGGGCCGCTTGTAGGTCCTGGGGGCGCCGCCCGGCTGGCACACGGCGGGGCCGCCCGCGGGCTTGCAGCTGCTGGACACGAAGGTGAGCGGCCGGCTGCAGGCGGTGGAGCAGGGGCTGGCCACGCGGGCGGGCTGTCGCGAGCAGGCCACCCGCCCGGGGCTGGCGACGCGAGACGCCGGGGGGCAGGCCGGGGGCTCGCAGCTGGGCTCCTGGGCGCAGTGGTCCAGCAGCCAGGAGCCCGTCTGGAAGGAGCTGGGCAGGCAGATGCCGCTCAGGTAGTCGACGTCGTGCGTGGAGCCGGAGGCCCCCGGGACCCCCGGGACCCCCGGGACGGGGCAGGCGCCCGCCAGGGGCCTGGCCGAGCCGGTCCTCGGGGAGCAGTGGTAGGACATGGTGCGGGCGGAGCGGAGAGGCGAGAGGCGAGGCGAGAGGCGAGGCGAGCCACCTGCTGAGGCTGCTCCAGCTGTGCGTGTCCCCGGGGCCTGGCTGCTTTTATGCGTCCCTGCCGGTGGGCGGGGCCCCACCTGCTCCCCCGGCGGCTGAGCCCCGACCTGCCGGCCTCAGAACATCCTGGGAACCTCGGGGTTGACTGTCTCCTGAGCGGCCGCGTCCTCGTAAAGCGAGTTTAGTGGCTGCGCCCCAGCCTCTGTTCTGTGCTCAGGCCCGGCATGCGAAGGCGGGTCGGCGGCTTCAAAGGCATCGGCCCTCGGCCCACACCCCGCCCTCCCCCCGCGTGGGCACGAGCGCGTCCACCCAGCAGTGGCACCGCCAACACCCCATCCACGTCCACTCTCTCCCCCGACCGGCACCCATGACCCCTCCCCGCCCACCCCGCCTCCCGGGTGCGCCGCTGGCTTTGATGATGTTTCCCGCACAACTTCATCGGCCGCGCTCCCCGCTAACGGGCGTCCCACGGAAGCAAAGGCCACGGTGACGTCACCTGTGCGGGGAGAGGGCACGGGCTTGGAGCAGAGCTGGCTCGGGAGACTCGCCGGGCGGCGGCCGGCGCCCGCAGGAGGCCGAGGGCTGCGGGCGCACCTTCCCGTCCAGGCGCCGGGGCCGCGGGAGCCGCGGGAGCTAACGAAGGACCGCGTTTGCGGCCACGTCCCTTCTCAGTGAAGCGGACGAGCTTGACTCCTGAAAATCGTCACCGAGTGGCCACGGGTACGAGTGACTCACCGGACGTGTCCCTGCGCCGGCGGCGGGCCAGGCGGATCCGCACTGTGCCCTGTTCCTTCGAGGGGAACGGCCTCTCTCTCCAGAGACGCCCCTCGAGGCGGAGATACTTATTTTCACACAAACACCTGCAGGTGGATGTGTTTCACCCGCCGGTGTGGCTCAGTGGACAGAGCGTCGGCCTGCGCACTGAAGGGTCCCGGGTTCGATTCTGACCAAGGGCACAGGCCCGGGTTGTGGGCTCGGTCCCCAGTGTGGGGCGTGCAGGAGCCGGCCGATCCATGATTCTCTCTCATCACTGATGTTTCTATCTCTCTCTCTCCCCTCCCTTCCTCTCTGACATCAATAAAAATGTATTTTTGAAAACAGGATGTGTTTCTGTCATGGACACACCCAGGGCTCTTCAAGGTCACGCCTCCACCAGGGGTCAGGGGTCGGGGAGGCAGACACGAGCCTTGGTAATGAGGGGCTGTGAGCAGCGAGCTGTGGCATGTAACCCGCGTCCCTTCTGGGGAAACAGATGAGATGACATCTCCGGGACATCACCCGCTGCAGCCCCGCCAGCTCCGGACGCCCCACACGAGGCCTTGCCCACGGCACACACGCATCTCAGCCGGGAAGCGCGTCCGTCACCGCGGCGAGTGGCAGTCGCCGTCATTTCCACATCACAACACGGCGAGGCCTGCTCTCTCTCCAGCTGGCTCTCGGGCGGGCGAGGGGCGGCGTGGTGTCCACGTGTCCGAGGGCCCTGGGGGACGGCATGTGGGACAGGCACACGGCACCCAGGGCCGTGAGAACTCGTCAGAGGTCCCCGCGCCACGCCTCACCCGTCGCTGCTCGCCCCAAAGCCGCTGCGGAGCCCAGGCCTGTAATCGGAGGCTAATGACAGGCCCCCGAGGCCGCCGGGACCGTGTCCTGGTTCCCAGGGACCAGCCGTCTCTCCCGCGGGACCCAGGTGCCCTCGGGCGTCGGGTCACGGGCGATGACGACGGCCGCGATGCGGTGACGAGGCTCCCGCGTGGGTGAGGGCGGTGTGTGCAGGGCAGGGCCGGCCACGGGCGGGCTCCTCCCTAAGTGGCCGCGGCGCCTGCAGGCTCCTTCCAGCCACGGAGTCACGGCTGCTGTGGGAGGGGCTTCGCCTCGTAAAGGAATCGGGCCCACGCGGACGCGGGCAGCGGCGAGGTCACAGGGGGCGTCTTCCTGCCCATGATCCCTTCTGGCCCCTCGCTCTGTCTTCACTCCCCTTTCCCACTGAGTGTCCAAAATTGCAAAGGACGGGACCGTGGGCGGACCTTCCAGCAGCTTCCGGAGCACACGGCCGTCTCCCAGGCGTGGACCCGGCGGCCCCACGGCGCCACGCTCCCCGCTCCCGCCAGGCTGTCCTGCCACAGGAAGCAGCGAAGTTCACGGAGGTCGAAGGGCTCACCAAGGTCAAATGCAACACGATCCTTTCCCCCCTTTTCACTGAATTTATTGGGGTGACACTGGTTAACACATGTACCCAGGTTTCAGGGGCACAGTCCCACACACCTCGTCTGTGCCCTGCACACTGTGTGTTCCCCACCCAAGTCCAGTTCCCTCCATCACCGCTCACCCCCTTCACCCTCCCCCACCTCCCCCCTGCTCCGCCCGGCATCACCACACTGTTGTCCGTGTCCATGAGTTTTTCTCTCTTTTTTTCCCAACCCTCCACCTCCATCCCCCACCCGCCACTATGGGAAGCAGCACGGAGTTACCGCAAATCATTAAAAACAGCACTGCCCTTATTTTTCATCCTCCCCACCCACCCCCAGCCTTTTCTACTTTGCAGTTTCAATATCTTCCTCTCTAGTTGCTTGCATGACGTATCAGAAGCCGCCAAAAGTTACCCTGCGAGGAGTCCTGCACCCTCCCATCTACGATAATAAAAGCCTAATATGCTAATTGGACCACCCGTCCTTCCAGAGGTCCTTCCAGACAACCTTCTGGACAAAGCTGGGGCTGCAGGGGACGCCTGAGTCCCGGGTGCCTGCCAGCGGCCAGGGGGAAGCCCGGGTCCCGGGTGCCGGAGGGAAGCCGGTGCCGGCAGCCGGGGGAAGGAAGGCCGACTCTTGCAAGAAATTCGTGCATCAGGCCTCTAGTTTATAGGTAAATCTAAATGCTGAATGCAAAGGTCAATTTACCCAAAAAATCGTCTGCCATCATGGCCTGCCAGGAAGAAATAGCCTGCGGTTTCGGGGTCGTTTAAGCAAAGACACAACGTAAGTCATTCATCAGAACAAGGGCTGCTCCTTGCAAAACAGCTTTCCCACGGCCTCCGAGCCTCTCGCCCCCTATTAACCCCTCGCCCTCCGGCCGGCGTCCGACTCCCACGCACGTCACGGGTCCAGGCGCGTCCCGGCCTTCCCACTGTTCCCACTGACTCACGGCCGGAGCTCGGCTGCTCGTTAAACTCCTGGCCTGTTGGGCCCCGTAAAACGGACCGACTCCCAGGCGGCTGCGAGCCCTGAGCCCTGGTTCGCGGGAGCCTCTGTGAGTCACACATGAAAGGCAGGTTCCCTCCCACTCGAGCTTCCTGACAACATGCAAGTCGCACAAGGTGCCAGGGGGTGTTCAAAGCTACAGAGGCCCTTCTAGGAACGGGGGCGCCGCTCCAGGCAGCAGCAGGGCAGGCGGGGAGCCAGCGCTGGGGCCTGCTGGTCTCAGGCACCCCAGCCTCAGGCGCCCCTTAAACTTCCTGAAATCGGAGCACTGATTCCTGCCGGGAGCCGGTCCATGCTTGCTGTTTCAAGGGACCTGGCATATATGGCATACGGTTCTTAATATGTTTGCTCACCTTCTTGGCGCTATGTGTTTTAACCAAGGTCACCTCTCCGAGAAAGGTTGAATCCCCAGGTAGGGATTTTCCCCTGAAGTTAGGGAGGGAATAAAACCCCTCAACTAAGTGCCAGGCGGGTAATTAATCACTTTAACTACGAACAATCATGCTTAAACTACATAATCTTTACTCCCTGGAATGGAGATAAGAAACGCCCTAACCTTTGTAATAGAGATTGATAGGATTGAATCAACTGGTATAAATACAGATGTAACCAGACAGAAAGAGACAGAACTAAGAAGAGAGAACCTACAGGCAGAAGAACTTCGCTGGAGAGAACATGGCAAAAGATCCTGGACTGAACCTGACTACAGAAATTGCCAAGAGAACCTGACTAGAACCTGGTGACCGAACCTGGCTGGAGATCTCAGACAGAACCTGGCTGGAGAACCTAGCGAGGGAACATGGCTACAGAACCTCGCTGGAGATCCTAAGCAGAACCTCTCTGGAGATCGAGACCAGAACTTGGCTGGAGATCCTGGCTAGGCTGCTGATCAACTGAACGCTGTCTCCGTGTCATTCCTTCTTCGCCGACTCCGTCCACGCCTTTGGGGACCCCTGGACCTGCTGGGATTGGACCCCAGCAGATTCCCACGCCCCACGGGTAAGTAGATTAAGGGTGAGCCTGTGGGGTTCGTGCTTAGACTAGAGGACATTAAAACGGAAAAACTCAGTTCTGAGCCGTACGGAGCGGCGCTGGGGCGTCCATGCTGCCCTGTAAGTTCCCCGCACGCCCCCGGGGCCGGCTGTGGGCGACGTCCGTCCGTGCGGCCTGTGCAGGGACGGGTCTGCCGCCCGCTGACAGTCTGCGGGCTGCACAGCGCTCACCTCGCCTGTGAGCGACCACCGTCCAGCCAAGAGTCGTTTTCTCTGCCTTCGTCGGCGGGTTTCCGGGTTAAAAGCCCCCCAGCGCTTGGCACCTAAGACACCACGGTAACAGCGAACGTGACCAACCTTCGCCCTCTCCCCACGACGAGGGCTTCCCGCAGGGCCGCGCCCGCCGTGTGTGTCCGTGTCGCGCGGTAACAGGCGTCACGGGACAAGGGGTCAGCAACCGGCGACGCATCAAACACGAGGGGGAACAGCAAAGCAGCCGCCATCGTTATAAAAACCAAGGAAACCTGTACAGCCGGGAGGACCGCGGCGGAGGGGCCCAAGGGCCTCCTGCAGAAATGCGTTCTCGCCAGCCCGGCCAGACGCCGTGGCCGGAGACCCCGTGGCCCCCGTGGTTCGGGTCCTTCAGGGAAGGCCAGCCCAGCCGTGGTCTGTTTCAAGTCTCCCCGCTCCCGGTGGCGGTGACAGGGGGAGGCTGGGCTGTGGGCGTCCCGGCGACGGGCCCTGCGCTGGGCGTCCACCCCCCAGCCTCGGTCCTCACGGGTGAACGGGACGTAGTAACAGGAGCCGCCACACGGTCTCTCTCTGCTTCGGTCCACGCCCGCGAGGCCCTCTCACCCCCTCGGACCTCCCGCTGCTGCTGGGGCGTCGGGCAGGGCAGGACGGTGCCCGGGGGGACCCCGCTCGCGTGAGGGGTCCCTTCTGCTCCAGGCGGGCCTTCCACCAGCTCCGAGGTCTCCTACCACCGCGGCTTCGCTGCCGCTGACCCGCGTCCATCACGGGGCCTGGGGGGACCGTCGGCCTTCCCTGGGCCCGTGGCCGTGGGCGCCCCCGCCCCCCGCGAGTCTCCAGGGAACTTCCTGAGGTCCCGGCACCGTCTCCTCTTCGCCTGGCTTCACGTTGGGCGAATCTGCATTTGATTATAAAGCACACGATCCTCTGCCCCGGCTTTTCAGCGTCTCCGTCCCCTAGTTGTTGGGGTGACGTCTGCTTTCTGACATCCTCACCCGTTTCCTCGGCTATTTCTAAGGGGTTCGAGCTGGTGCAAACCAGCACAGGCCGGGCGTCTGCCGGCCGAGACACACACATGTTTAAGCCAAGAGGAGCCGGACACGCGCACTGCCCACGGGTCAGGGCGAAGGAGACGCGTGGGCGAGGGGGGGACCCGCTCCCCTTGCTGAGCCCCCAGTCCCCCCTCCCGCCCGATGAGCCCTCATTCCGCCCCTGTAGCTCCATTTCCAGGCGAGTCCCCCTGACACTCCCAGCCTCGTAGGCCCAGGGAGAGAGCGGGGGCGATGAAGCTTCCGGAACCTCGTGGACTGAGACGACCCGTGAGCCGGCAGCCACGCGGCATCGGCGGGTTATGTCCGGCTTCGCTCGCCCTCCTCCCTGACACGGACGCAGACGAGCACCCGGGCTCCGTCCTGCTGCCCAGACGGGAAACGAGGTGGCGCTCCTGTGACCGAGTCAGAGCCACGTAGAGATCCCTGCTCCTCTGGGAAGACCGCCGGACGGAGTGCCCGTCGGAGTCGGAACGTGCAGTGCGGGGCCCGAGCTCCTGAGACCCAGGCCCCCACGTCCCAGGCCCCCACCCCCCAGGATCCCGCGCCCCAGGCCCCCGCGCCCCAGGATCCCGCGTCCCAGGCCCCCGCGCCCCAGGCCCCCGCGTCCCAGGCCCCCACGTCCCAGGCTCCCGCGTCCCAGGCCCCCGCGCCCCAGGCCCCCGCGTCCCAGGCCCCCGCGTCCCAGGCCCCCACGTCCCAGGCCCCCGCGCCCCAGGCCCCCGCGTCCCAGGCTCCCACGCCCCAGGCCCCCGCGCCCCAGGCCCCCGCGCCCCAGGCCCCCGCGCCCCAGGCCCCCGCCCCCCAGGCCCCCGCGCCCCAGGCCCCCGCGCCCCAGGCTCCCGTGTCCCGGGCTCCTGTGCGCAGTGCCCTCGGGGCTCCTCCTCCAGGGAGCGAGGTCTGGGGGGCCAGTCAGCGGCAGCACGAGGGACAGGAGGAGTGACCACTTCCAGCGTGGACATCCGTGGGCTTCGGGGAGTCCCAGCTTCAGGAGGAGCCCGCGTCCCCTCGTCCCTGCCTGCACCCACCGACCCCAAACGCAGGGCTCAGCTGCAGGGCAGGGGCCACGCAAACTCCCCCCGCCTCCCTGTGCGTCTCCGTGACTGACTGCCAGAGGTGTCTCAGGTCCCTGACCACCAGCCCTGACCATCCATCCAGTGAGGGACGGGCCCTGACCATCGGCCCTGACCGCCGAGTGAGGGACGGGCCCTGACCATCAGTTCGTCTGGTCCTGCAGCTGCCCAGCCAGGCACCTCCCATCAATCACAGAGCCGCAGAGAATGAGCAAAAATACGCAAAACCTCGTCCAGCCCTCGCCTGGGGTGTCACACCCGCCAATAGGCCCTGCCCCAGACCAGTCCCGAGCTGAGGCCCGAGCGTTAGGATGTGCAGCCTGGAGGCACGGCCGGGGGTGGGGGCGAGGATGGGGCACGGTCAGGCCAGCAGCCGCTGCCAATGCCATCCGTCCACGTGGGAGCCACGGCGCCCCGAGTAGCCCGTCACTTTACAACGTACCCGACCCCTGGCCGGGGGCCCCCAAATCTAGATCCGCTCGCTGGTGGGAGCGTCTAGTCCACGAACCCCCAACAGTGAAATTCAGTCCCCAGGTAATTATGATCGTAAACAGGTGACATCGAACCGCCACGGGTCCCGGGAAGACGTGAGACGGCGGGAAACCCGTCTTCATTCTGAGAAGAGAAAATGCGGGGTTTTTCTCCAACAAGACAGCAGGCCTGCGGGGGGGGGGGGGGGTGAAGCCGGAGCTGCGCCTTAGGAGACAGACAGACACACACACACACACACACACACACACACATACACACCACACACACACACACACACCACAAACACATACACACACACACCACACACACACACATACACACACATACCACACACACAACAAACACACACACATACACACACATGCACACACACTACACACACCACACACATACACACACACATACACACACACGCACACACATACACATGCACACATCCACACCACACACATGCACACATACACACACCACATACACATACACACACCACACACGCACACACACATACACACACATACACACACACCACACACACACATACACACACCACACACATACACACACCACACACGCACACACACATACACACACCACACACACACATACACACCACACACACACACACACACACGCACACACGCACACACGCACACACAGGCGGTGCTGTATGGAGCCACCGGACAGTGCAGCGCGAACGCCCAGGCTCTCTAAGTGACGCGGCACAGAAACGACCGGAGCCCGGCCCGCCCTCAGCGGTTGAGTGCTGACCTATGAACCAGAAGGTCACGGCTCAATTCCCGGTCAGGGCTCATGTGGGGGTGCCCAGCGGGGTCCCCAGTGGGGGGCGTGCAGGAGGCAGTCAGTCGATCAGTGATTCTCTCCCATCATTGATGTTCTCTCCCTTCCTCTCTGAAATCAATAAAAATATATTTTAAAAATAAACGGGAAATTAGAGACGCATTCCCTCAGAATGATGATGGCCAGTGTGTCGCCCACTCAGGTGGGCTCAGTGCTGAGCTCTGGCTCGGCTGGATCTGCCCCCGGGCTGTGGGACTGCGTCCGCCCCCCCCCCACCCTCGGGTGCCGAGTGGGACGCCCACGCTGCTCTGGCTGCCCAGCGGCTCCATGTGTCTGAGATCCGGCGCTGACTCCGAGTCCAGGTTAGAGCAGCCGCTGGGTGACGGTTCCGGGCAGGTTTCCCGCTTCCCTCTGACGAGGCGGGAGCCCGAGCTCCTAGGGGTGGGACCCGCGTCCTTGGGGTGGGACCCCCGTTCCTGCGCAGGAGACGATGGGCTGAATCCGACCCTAACGTCCCCGCTCTCGGAATAACCCGTGGGAACCTGGCCTGCCCACGGGCACAGTTCACCACCCGTCACGGGACAGGGCCGCTGGGCGGTGGGATCCGCGGGAAGGGCCACCGCCTCGCTGATGGCGCCCCAGCTGCGACGTTCTCTGGGACGTTTCTCTGCTCTGTCTCCATCCACTGTCTCCATCTCCGCGACAATGGCACCTTTTCTCTACGAAACCGCTGCGCCGCCAACTCTCTCTCATTTCCCTTTTCCTCCTTTTTCTGAGACTGAACTGGGCGCAGAGCCCAGGGCGCCTGTGATGAGGGCCTTCCTCCAGTTTCCCTCCTGTCGGCACCGGCGTCCCCGAAGCAGGCTCCTCGCCCCGAGGGGGATCCCTCTGTAGGAAGCTGGGCGCCCCTGCCTCCCTCCACCCCCAGTCCTCGGCCATGGGGACGAACTATAGAGGCAGCTCTTGATAAGGAGGGTCTGTCTCTTCCGAAATCTAACATCAGTGCAAGGTGATGGCCGTTCAAGTCAGACACACCCCAAGGGTCCGTGGGAAAGTGTCAGGAAGTAAGAGGGCCACGTGCGTCTTCCTCGCTTGGACAACAATGAGAGGCTGGACTGGAGCGGAATTGCCACCATCGTAACAGTGACAGCCTTTCTTTTCTGGCCACACACCCGCGAAATGCCCGCCCACTGCAGGCTGCCCAGCCTCCTGCTCTGACTGCCTCGGCGACTTCGCCGACACCGTTCCCCTGAAGATCCCGCGTGTCCTCATCTATACAAAAGCCTAAGTGACCGAGCCATCAGCCGGCCGGTCGCTATGACACACACTGACCACCAGGGGGCAGATGCTCAACGCAGGAGCTGCCCCCGGGTGCTCAGTGTGCCCCACAGGGGGAGCCCCGCTCAGCTGACGGACGGACGGACGGGCGCCAGACGCAGGGCTCATGGCTGGCGAGCACCACTGCAGCAGGCGCAGCGGGGCCGGGATGAGCGGGAGCGGCAGGCGGCGTTGGATGGCCGGTTTCAGCCCGACCCCCACAGGCCACACCGAGGGACCCCCCACTGGTGCACGAATCCGTGCACCGGCCTCCAGTTTGGTTATAAACTACGACACACAAACAAAACCAAACATCAATAATGTGTCACGAAGAAGCACCTGCGTGCCACCTGCCAGACCAGGAGACAGAGCGTCGGCGGCCGCCCCGAAGCCCCCCCTCGGCCCCTCAGTCCCGGAGCCCCTCCTCCCCCGCCCCCCGGAACCCCCAGCCTTCCCGCCGTCTGTCGCCTCCTGGGATGGAGTCACGCCTGCCTTATGGTGCAACCGCCTGGCTCGTGTCATCAACGCTCTCCCGGTGAGTCAGCAGCCAATGGCCCTCACCCCAAGTCCAGGGGACCCCCCCGCCCCCCGCCCCCCGTCCTCACGGGGGAGCGCCCACAGGTCAGCAGGCCTCCAGTTCGCTGCTGCTAGTGCCACTCCCAGTGTGATCCGCAGTGCGGCCAGGTGAGGGCGCCCTGCCTCCAGGTGCTCCTGGGAGAGGAATAAATACGAACCCGTGCCTCCAGGGCCCTCCAAGGACACAGACCAGTGAGGAGCGTGCAGGCGCGGCCAGGGGCCAAGGTCAGGGGCAAGGTCAGGGGCAAGGTCAGGGGCCAAGGTCAGGGTCCAAGGTCAGGGTCCAAGGTCAGGGTGGCCATATAAGTGCGTGCAGGGCGTGTCTGTGTCCACAGGGAGTGAGGTCACACGGCCGCCCTACCCCCACCCCCTGCAGAGATGGGGAGAGGCCCTACCCAGCTCTGGGTGAGGCCTGGTTCCCCCAGCGCTTTCCGCCCCCCGCCCCCCGCCCCCTCCCCCAGGGAGCTGCCCTGGAGTCTCCCCTCCGCACTGTCTCCCCGTGGGACCTGGCCCGGTGCCCCCGTCAGCCTCCGGGCCCCGCAGTCACCGCCGTGAACAGACGCTCAGCCCCGGCCTCAGCCCCGGCCCAGACCCGGTTCAGTTCTCCACCGTCCCCATCGTGGCATCTCGATGATTTTTTCAATATATTTTTACTGATTGCAGAGAGAGGAAGGGCTCAGCGTCACTTTGCGAGTGAAGTATTGGCGCTGGAGAGGGACAGGAACTCGCCAAGAGCCAGTAGGTCTGAGGGGTCGGAACCGGGAGACCCGCCGGCCTCGGTCCGCACCCCGTCCTCCTGTAGCCGACGGGCGTGGCTTCACAAACCCCAGACGGACACGCGGACGTCTTGTCCCCGAGACTCACGGCTGTGGCGGTGCCTCCGAGACGGCCTCACGGGCCTGCGCCTCCGACGGCCGAGGTTCCGTCCGGCCCACAGGCCTGGTGCGGCTGCTGAGGGAGCGTTAAGCCTCTGAGGGGCGGCCGGGGGCTCCGAGGGCCCTGCACCCCCAGGTCCCCGGGGGCCCCGTGAGCCCCACTTCACCAACCAAACGACACGCAGAGCCGCGCACCCAGCCTGCCTCCAGGATCGAGTCAGTGCCAATAAAATACATTTTAAATAAAAAATTAAAAAACACAGTGCACTCGCCCAGAGGAAAGCAGGTCAGGGGGCGGCCAACCCCCGGGCGTTCCTTGGGGTTAAAAGAAAGGTCTTTTCTCTATTTTCCTCTTCCTCGTAGGTGACTGTCCCCGGGACGTCTGCCCCGTCAGGGCGAGGCCGCGTGGGAGGGCTTCCGCCGCGAGTCACGTCTGTGTCACCCTTACAGCCGCCGTCTCTCCCACAGGCAGGTGAGGGCGTGTGAGTTCACAGGGGCAGAGTCAGGGCCAGGTTGGCCAGTAGCTGGACGCGGGCGGATCAGGGAGGAGCCGCCGAGAGGCCGAGAGAGAAGCTGGACTCAGATTTCACCGGCCCAGACGCCAGCCCGCAGACACCGGCCCCGTCAGGACGCCCCGGGCGTGTGTTCCTCTAAGACTCTGCCCAGCGACCTCCGGGAATCCCCCCTTTCTCCCACCCCCAGGGGCCGGGACCCAGGACAGGGGTCCGAGCGCCCACACAGCTGGTGCTGGGACAGATGGACGTGTCTGCCCGCGCAGACCCCCGAGCCAGAAACCCTGGAGGGGGCTGTCCCTTCCCCGGATGCCGGGAGGGTGCGGCCGGGACAGGGTGAACTCGGGCGTGACCCCCCCCCCCCCCCCCGCCGCCTCGTCCCAGCCTCGCTCGTCCCGCTGGCGAGGGATCTGAGAAGAGGGGCCCCACGCCTGCCTCGCGGCCGGTGACACACCACCCGGGGGCTGGAGCCAGGAAAGGGCTGGGCCTCGAGGTGCCCGGCCCCCAGGGCGGACTCGGCCGCTCCCACCGGGCCCGCCGGGCAGACCTGCACGGGGCCCAGCACTGGCGCCCGGGGGACCCGTCTGTGGGAGCAGCACCGTCCTGGTCGGAGAAATAAAGACAAATCGGGGGGAACGAGGACAATCGTGGGCGTTCCGGCGGCTCCGCCCTCGGCCCAGCGTCTGGAAGGTTCTGGAGGTCGAGGACTTTCACTGTCCACGGCTCCGTCCACGGGAGGGAGTCCCCATTCGCCTCCAGTAGGAATGCGGGAAGGAAACGCGCACTGAACACGGGACACTAACGGGGCCGCGCCCTCTCCCCGCGGGGCCCACGATCGCGGCTGCGGGAGGAAAGAACGTGAGACAACAGAAGCCGAAGGGGTTTCATCCGGGAGGGTCCAGCCGGGCGTCGGGCGCTCACCCCGCAGCCGCCTCTGTCTGAGCACACGGCGCACAGACAGCTCCCAGCTCCCGGCGCTCCAAGTCTCAGAACTCCAGGAAAACGGTTGATGCTAATGAAAATGATTGAAATTCCGGGGGATTCCCAGGGAAAACCCATGACGCCGGGTCAGAGAGGTCGCCCGGGACCCCGGGGCGGTGCCGCCGCGAGCAGGTGGGGAGCGTGAGGGGTGACACACGGAGCCCCCCCAGCCCCCGGCTCCCCGCGCAGCTGGGGTCTCCCCACCTCAGTGGCCGCCTTCTCGGACCCGGAAAATCCCTCCCAAGCGCAGGGGTGAACGTTTCTCCTCGAAGAGCCTGGAGACGAGGCTGCCGGAGCCCCGGTGCACAGACTCGGGGGGCTCCTCGCGCCCCAGGAGCGGGAAGAAGCCTGTGTCCTGGAGGCGGCTCCTCACCTCCTCCCTCTCCACTCCGAGCCGGCGTCTCGGCTCCACGCTCGGTCCTGTTCTGAGTGCCTTTCGGGCTCGTTTAACCCCCAACTGTGTGAGCCCAGGCACCACGGCCCCCGGCCCCTCGAAGAGACGTGGAGCCAGCGCACAGAGAGGTTGAGCCACTCACCCAAGGGCACACAGCTTGTCCAGAGGGAGACCGGCCTGGGTTCCCGCCCGACAGCCTCGGTTTGGGGCCGGTGCCCTGCCCACCGGCCTGTTGTGCTTCTTGAAACGCGTCACATGGTGACCCGGCAAACCTGGGAAACGCGTTGCCATTTTGTTCACTTGGGGGACGGGCAGCCTGTAAGCAGCGCCCAGGGATTCTCTGACTGCTTGTGCTGATAGGGCCTCAGAGGACATTCCTTTACCCCTTCCTGGCTTCCAGCACTCACACCCACTCACAGTCTCACACAGCGCACACACTCACGCGCACACTCACACTCACAGTCACACACACACTCACACACTCACACACACTCACACTCAGTCTCACACAGCGCGCACACTCACGTGCACACTCACACTCACAGTCACACACACACACACTCACACACTCACACACACTCACACTCACTCAGTCTCACACAGCGCACACACTCGCGCGCACACTCACACTCACAGTCACACACACACTCACACACTCACACTCAGTCTCACACAGCGCGCACACTCGCACGCACACTCACAGTCACACACTCACACACTCACACTCACACTCACAGTCTCACACAGCGCACACACTCACACACACTCACAGTCACACACTCACACACTCACACTCACACTCACAGTCTCACAGCGCACACACTCACACACACTCACAGTCACACACACACACACTCACACACACTCACACACTCACACTCAGTCACTCACACACACACTCACTCACAGTCTCACACAGCGCACACACTCACTCACACACTCACATACAGTCACACTCATACTCACACACTCAGACATAGTCATACTCTCACACACACACTCACACTCAAACACACTCTCAGTCACACGTACTCACACACACTCATGCTCACATACACACTCACTCATATACACTCACACAGTCACAGTCACTCTCACACATACACTCACACATGCTCACATGCTCACACACTCACATGCACACACACGTACTCACACACGCACATGCACACTCACACACACACTCACATTCACACACACATGCACATTCACATGCACACTCACACATTCACATTCACACACACTCACACACTCACATTCACACTCGCACACGCACATTCACACTCACACACTCACATGCACACGCACACACTCACACACACCTCCCCCACCTCAGGCCACCACCCCACTGCGGTCTGGGTCCCCCGGCACGTGCCCCGACGTGAAGGGAGCAGGTTTGTGGGTGCTGTTTGCAGGACCGGACGCGCTCGAGGGCATCAAGAGAAAGCACCCCATCAGGTTTCACAGGAGCCAGGCCAGAGCACAGACCCTGCAGTGACCATCGGCCCGCAGGCTGCGCAGCCCGAGTCCGTGGGGAGGCCGCGGGGCCACGCCCGCTGCCGAGCTCCCTGTCCGGAGCGAAGGCCGAGTCGCCCATCGCTGCGCGCTGTTCCCTCGCTTCTGCCTCCGGGGGCCTCTGCCCTTCGGACCCGCGGGCTGGGCCTGACCCCCTGGGCCCGTCCTTTCCTGTTCAGTCCCAACGGGAGGCTGTTTCGTCCATGACACCCGAGGGTGAGCCGCGGCTCCGCGCAGCCCACGGCAGAGCTCCCCCGGGCGGCGGCGGGAGGGTACACCCTGACCTCTGACCCTGTCAGTCCGTTCAGCGCACCCTCTGCTGGGTCACGGGACCACCTAACAGCCAGTCGCTCAGCCGCGTGACGCCCTGAGACGTGCCCACAGGGAGGGGACACGTGTCCACGCAGAACAACGCCAACCCCGGTTCCTGGTGTTTTCTCACCTCGGGGCCCGGCGGGCTCAGCTCCCAGCACACGGGCAGGCGAACCCAGCAGCCCGAGCCCACACCCCAGCCCTCTGTCGGGCTCCCACACCCCCGGGTCCTGACCACACAGGGCCCCGCACCAGACACTCAGGGCAGCCGGTGCCCAGCACTGAGATCATCCCAAAGGCCCGTCCTAAGCCGGCTCACCTGCCTCGCCGGCTCCTTCCGGCTGCGCCTCCATGAAACCCCCTCAGCTTCCTGTCCCCCTGCCCCCTCCGGCCTGGTGCTGCCTGTCCCCCTGCCAGCTCCGGCCTGGTGCTGCCTGTGCCCCCTCCGGCCTGGCGCCCCCTCCTCCAGGGACTGTGGTGTCCTCTCAGCAGCAGCCCTCTGATCGGAATCCCACCCAAATAACAATGAGACCAACATTTAAAAGTTAAAGTAAGCTACAACCCTGGCCGGTGTGGCTCAGTGGATGGAGCGTCGGCCTGTGGCCCGAAGGGTCCCGGGTTCGACTCTGGTCAAGGGCACCTGCCTCGGTTGCAGGCTCCTCCCCAGCCCAGGGCCCTGGTCAGGGCTCGTACAGGAGGCAGCCAATCGATGTGTCTCTCTCACATCGGTGTTCCTCTCTGTCTTTCCCTCTCTCTTCCGCTCTCTCTAAAATCAGTGGGAAATGTCCTCGGGGGAGGATTGACAAAATAATAATAAGTGTGCAGGCAGCTGCGGGCGAGGGTGGCGGGACGGCCTCCTTTTCAGGGGAGAAGCCGCGAGGAAATGCACTGATTGCCCTGCCAGGCCACCCGCAGAGCCCTCCCATCTGCAGCCTGATCCCTGAGCTGGGAGCTGGTCTGCTCAGCCTGTCACCCCCCAAGCACAGAGATGAGCCATCTGATGACGCCCGGCCAAACCCAGAAACCGCAGCCTCCTCCCTCCCCGCCACCAGGGGGCGCCCTCTGTTCAGGGCTGGCCCAGGAGAGGGGTTGAGAGCCCGGGTGGGGACCCAGCACAGCCCATGGGCACTTACCGGCTGCAGAGCGCCCACGGGGTCCCTTAAGGCCGCCGTCGGCAACGTGTTTGGGACGGACCGAGCCTGGGGGCTGCTTCTGAGGTTGGAGTGGGGACGAGGACTGGGACCCGCCTTGGCGTGTTTCTCTGCTGTGTTCTCTCAGGCCCCTGCTGCCCAGCCCGCCAGGGACAGGGGCCCCGCCTGTGCGCTGAAATGCAATCGCCGGTTTGAAGTGATGACACCCCTCTTCATCCCACGGGAGAACACGCAGCTGTTCTGAGGGCCTGATTATCTATTTGAATTTCTGTCGCGAGTCCTTGCGGCCACCGGGAAGGGACTCGGCATCAAGCCCGTCTCAGGGCTTTCATTGTGCGCTCACCCGGACGCATTTGCATATTCACAGCCACGTCGTCATTTCATTCCTGAGAGCGCACTTCAAACCGGCCGCGCGCTGTCAGCTCAAAACCATTGTTCTTGCTCAGCTCCGAGAATTAGGAGGAATTGCTCTCATGTTCTGAATACGTTTAGAATTCAAGGCAGCCTGCCAGCTGGCATGGCTCAGTGGTTGAGCGTCGACGTAGAACCAGGAGGTCACCATTCGATTCCCAGTCAGAGCACACGCCCAGGTTGTGGACTCGATCCCCAGTGTGGGGCGTGCAGGAGGCAGCTGATCAATATCCTAATATATAAAAAGCCTAATATGCTAAATGTCTGGTCGTCTGCTTATCCTTTCAACCAATCAAAGCATAAAATGCAAAAAATATGCTAAGGCCGCTCAACCACTCGCTATGACATGTACTGACCACCAGGGGGCAGACACTCAATGCAGGAGCTTCCCCCAGCCGGCAGGCCCCAGGCCAGCCAAGGCGGGTGCCATTAGGGGCCCCCGATCGCCCCGCTGGTCGCCCCACAGATCAGCCCTGATCGCTGTCCAGGTGAATTTCATGCACCGGGCCTCTAGTATAGATAGTTAGATGATAGATAGATAGATAGATGATAGATAGATAGATAGATAGATAGATGATATAGATTATAGATATAGATATAGATATAGATATAGATATAGATATAGATATAGATATAGATATAGATATATAGATATAGATACATAAATACATAGATACATTGATATAAAATAAAATGGTGCCACCGAGCTCAGACTTCCGACAGGTCTGGGTGTGCAAGGTGTGCTGTGCTCACACCCACACTCTGTGGGGAGCTGTGATGTCCCGAGAGGCAGTGGACACTGAGCCCAGTCCCTCCCCCTCCTTCCTGCCTCCTGAGGGGCCACGCACTGCCCAGGGGGGGAGAAGAGGCTGCGAGGACCCTCCGGGCGGGTAAGAGGTCAGCCCACCGGTCATCGCGTGGCCTCCGCCCTCCTCCCCCTCCCCTCCCTGCTCATGGCCCGGCACCAAGGCTCCCCTGGGCGGACAAAACACTCAGAGAGTCATGAACAAGTACATGCCCCACATGTTTTCACAAAGGAACACGTTTATGTGACGAATCCAACCAGAGGAGCACAGACCCAGCTTCCCCGCCACTAAAACACCCCAACTCCAGGCAGGTCCCACGGGTCACTTCCTCGCTCACAGCCGACGCGTTCTCTTATCTGTGGGCCCAGCGCACGTGTGGCTGTGAGTCCGGGGCGTGGGAAGATCTCTGGCAGAGCTGGCCACGTCCCTGAAATCAACCCCGTCGGGCCAACCATGTTACCCCGCCTCCCCCAGGTGTCAGCTTAAGACACCACGAGACACCGAGTAACACGGCTTGGAAACCGGTGAAGCGAGCGCCCGCAGACGTGCGGGGGCATCGGCCATTCCGCCACGACAGTGCAGCACCCTGACGCTTCCCAACAACTAACCAGGAGCAAAGGTATCAGTGAGGACACGGACCTGAACAGCACGTACACAAAACTCTGCCTAACGCACGTGTGCCGGACTGTGTCCTCAGAATACACACTTTCTCAAGGACATAAAAAACATTTATAAAAGCAGATCCCTTACCTGAGCTAAAGGAACTCTTTATGCACGTCAAAGAATTGGTATCATGCAGGTCGTTGTTTTTAACTACAAAGTAATCCTGTCATTTTTACTTATAATAGCAAAGATATAGGCGAAACCCCCACATATTTGGATATATAAAGGCACATATTTCATATCTCATAGGTCCAAGAAGAAATCACAAGGGAACTAATAAAATATTTAGATCTGAAATCACAACAAAAATAGCACATGTCCCATAAACCTTGTGAAATAAAGGCAACATAGTACTTTGAATGAAACTTATAGTGTAATGCGATTATAATCGGAAAGTTAAAAAGCTGGAAATTTATCTAAGAATCCAAATAGCGTCAGAGGATGAAAAAACAAAGGTAAGGAAATGAAATAATAGAGAGCAAACCACAGAGAGGCATGGCCACGTGGAAACTAGGGTTTCTGGACGGAATGAATCGGCGCGCCTGACGGGTCTCGAGGAACGAGAATGAGCAACGCGGGAATGAGCACAGAACAACATTACAGACGCCCGGTGTCCACGGGATCCGAACAGCGGCGCCCAGAGGAGAGCAGAGCACGAGCTGTGCTCACTCACACCGTGAGATCTGATTTGGTCAGAAAGTTCTCCTTAAAATCAATAAATAAAAACGTTCACTCCCGAGTGGCCGCATATCGCCAGCAGAGCCTGGAGTTGGAGCCGGACGAGGGCCGAGGAGGGACAGTCCCAGGGGACCCTCGCCCCTGAGCAGCACCCCCAAAAGCTACAGCTACGTATCGACTTACCTGTGAGTGCCAAACCGAGGCTCACCCAGGAAGGAGAGGCCTGACACGCACGCCCTCAGAGAAAAAGCTACAACCTGTGGGCCTGGCAGACTTCAGATCCCTGATTTAATGAAAACATGTACAGCTTCTGCTAACGAATGAGGAAAAGAAAGACCCCCACACTTACAGGAGGAGAGGCAAAGGGGAAACCGCATCCGATCTAGTCTTTTCAAAGGCGGCTAGTCAACGGACCAATAAGAGCAAATCGTGCGTGTGCGTATGTGTGCGTGTGCATGTGTGTGTACGTGTGTGTGTGTGCGTGTGTGTGGACGTGTGCGCGTGTGTGCATATGTGTGTAGGTGTGTGCGCGTGTGTGCGTGTGTGTGCGTGTGTGTGTGTGTGTGTGTTCTCCCAGGAATAAAATTAGCAAAACATGTATAAAACCTTTTATCAATATGTTAACTATTTTTTAAAACTTCACAAAAGTTCGGCCCTGGCCAGTGTGGCTCAGTGATTAGAGCATCGGCCTGTGCACCGAAGGTTCAAGGGTTCGATCCGGTGGAGGGCATGCACCTGGGTGACGTGCTCCAGGCCCAGGTGGGGTGCATGTGGGAGGCAACCAATTGCTCTCTCTCTCCGCTCCCCAGCCTCCAGCCCTCCCTTCCACGCTCTCTAAAAACAACAGCAGCAATGGGGGGAATATCCTCGGGTGAGGATTTTTTAAAAAAGACTTCCCAGAAGTTCTAATTAAGTGGAAACTATGCCTGTTCATAGACCGGAAGAAGCAATATCGAAACAAGCCCTTCTCCGTGACTACCCTGTCGATTAGATGCGCTTCTCATCTAAATTACAATGTGTGTGTGTGGGGGGGACGGGGGGACGGGGGGGACGGGGGACGGGGGGACGGGGGGACGGGGGGACGGGGGGATGGGGGGACGGGGGGACGGGGGGAGGGGGGGACGGGGGACGGGGGACGGGGGGAGGGGGGGAGGGGGGACGGGGGGACGGGGGGAGGGGGGGACGGGGGGACGGGGGGGACGCGGGGGGGGGGACTTCTCAATTTTTTTTTCAAAATCCATTTATTAGAGCCGCGGGCAGCAGGGCCAGCACAGGCCGAGGGGCAAAGGCGGCGTTTGCTCCAGCAAGCTTCCCCGGGGACGCCGCTCCCGTTGCCATGGACACGGGCCGGACGCCTGGCTGGGCCCACGGGAGGGAAACGGAGGCTCCGGGGAGGGACCCGGACGCGTTCCCCGCGGGTGAGGACGGGAGCTTTTCTTGAACGAGATGCCGACAGTGCGATTCTAAAGGCGGACGGACGGACAGACGGGCGGACGGACGGACGGACGGGCACCGCGAGCTCCCGGGGCCGCACTGAGGCCTCGCCGGCCGCTGACAGCAGCGTCTCCCGGCCCAGAGCGCAGCCTGGACCCGCTGCAGCCCCAGCAGCCACAGGGCAACGTCGTGGCCACACGCACCCCTCCCCCGGCCCCTCTCCCGCCCCCCCCCCCCCGTCTCCCCCTTCCCCCCTCCCTACCCCCCCCGCCCCCCCCCGCCTCGCAACCCCCTGACCTGGAGGCGGGGCGGGCCGCCCGGAGGAGGAAAGAGAGCTTCCGACGGCTGTGGCTGTCCGTGGGCAGGACCCAGGGCCGTTCTCCAGGCTCCAGGCGGCAGGGGGTGAGGTCGGGGCCGGCCCTGCTCACCTCCGCCTCCCGTCCAGCCCTGAGCAGCCTCACCTGCCGGCACCCGGGAGCCCAGATGCCCCCCCAGCGGCCGCACCTGCCGGTACCCAGGCCCAGGTGCCCCCCCAGCGGCCTCACCTGCCGGTACCCAGGCCCAGGTGCCCCCCCAGCGGCCTCACCTGCCGGTACCCAGGCCCAGGTGCCCCCCCAGCGGCCGCACCTGCCAGTACCCAGGAGCCCAGGTGCCCCCCCAGCGGCCTCACCTGCCGGTACCCAGGCCCAGGTGCCCCCCCAGCGGCCTCACCTGCCGGTACCCAGGCCCAGGTGCCCCCCCAGCGGCCTCACCTGCCGGTACCCAGGCCCAGGTGCCCCCCCAGCGGCCGCACCTGCCAGTACCCAGGAGCCCAGGTGCCCCCCCAGCGGCCTCACCTGCCGGTACCCAGGCCCAGGTGCCCCCCCAGCGGCCTCACCTGCCGGTGCCCAGGCCCAGGTGCCCCCCCAGCGGCCGCACCTGCCGGTACCCGGGAGCCCAGGTGCGCTGCTCAGCCAGGCCCCGGGCGCCCGGATTAAA
Source organism: Myotis daubentonii (assembly GCF_963259705.1). Taxonomy (NCBI): domain Eukaryota; kingdom Metazoa; phylum Chordata; class Mammalia; order Chiroptera; family Vespertilionidae; genus Myotis; species Myotis daubentonii. The sequence continues at coordinate 839,900 of NC_081842.1, forward strand.
GGAAAACTCAGGCTCCGCGTGTGGCCAATCCGTGAACCAGAGGTCAGGGCACAGGCCCGGGTTGGGGCTCCGTCCCCAGTGGGGGGCCTGCAGGAGGCTGATCCAGGATTCTCTCATCACTGATGCTTCTCTCCCTCTCCCTTCCTCTCTGAAACCAATAAAAATACTGTTAGAAAAGAAGACAGAACCACCCGGGACCCCTCGCCAGGGCTGTCAACGCCCCTGTCGCTCCTCGCCTTTGGGGGAACAAGTTACCGAGTTGATCCCTCCGCCCCCCCCACCCCGACCGCCTCCTCCTCTCCCTCCCCAGGAGCCCCCAGTCCTCCGGCCTCGGAGGGTCGTTCCCGAGCCCCACGACCTCCCGTGTGAGCGCAGTTCTGACTCGTTTTCACGCGTGACGTGCACAGCATCTCACAGCCCCCCACTCCCCCCGCCCCACACCCCCGTTTCTGAGATGCTTCCACGTGGCACCTGAGGTCCTGACCCCTCCCCTCCCTCCCCCCCCCCCCCACGGCTGCATCTGATTCTCCAGAAAATAGACGAAACTGGTTCCCTCCCCCGCTTCCTGCAGCTGCATTGATTGGCTGTGACGGCTGTTCGGTGGGTTTGTCTGTCTTTTACAACGTTGCGCGCCCCCCTCTGCATATCCGGCCTGTGAGGTTTGGGGGAACCTTCCTGGGGGCAGCGCTGACACCGCCTGTTTCCAGCTGCGCCCGCGCCCTGGGGCCTGGGGAGCGGGACGGGCTGGACCCTCACCCCCACCCCCCACCCCCCCACCCCCGTCTCCAGCTCCTCCCGGGGAGCCAGTCCCCCCAGTCAGCCTCCTGATCACACAGGAGCCTGTCATCGGGAGAGGAGGTCCGAGGGGTCACGCTGCCCCGAGGCAGAGGCAGGAGGAACCCGGCGGCACCTGGACCGGCCGGCACCGCAGCTGCAGGGACCGCTGAGCCCGGTGGACGGCGGGCACCCCCCCCCCCCCCCAGCCGATGAGGACGGACCCTCGGCCTCCTCACCCCGGGGAGGGCCGTCCTCGGAGCCGCGGCCCCGGGACACGCCCCGCCAAGCGTGGGGTGGTCTCCCGCGGACCCGCGGCCTCTCCCCGGGCCAAGGACGTTTAAAACAGAGGAGAGTCTGCGAAGAAACAGCTGATCGATCCCCTTCTCATTGATAACAGCGGACTCTGCTTGTTAACGCTCCCGTTAGAGGCTGCGCGGACCCGTCCCCCGAGGGGCAGGTGGGCGGGGGCGCGGGCGGCGCCCCGGGAGGGAACCTTCGTTCTGAGTGAGAACAGCGGCCCTTTGGGTCCGGGTCCGAGGTCTGGGCTTTGCTTTCCGCCCGGAACCGATTGGCGGGGAGCGCGCGCCCCCTGGTGGCCGCGGGAGGAAACGCAGCGCCTCTTCCTCGCCGACCTCCGTTCAGCGGCGACGCGCTCCCTGGAGGCAGCGCTGCCTTCGGAGCGGATAACGCGGCCCCCGGGGCGCCCCTGGGGCTCACACGCACCCCACCGGCCGGCACACGCGGCTCCGGGTCAGCGCCCCAGGAGGGGCAGGTCCAGCAAGTCCGCCGCTCCCCTGCGGAGTCCGCACAGACCTAGCCTCCCCTGCAGCGGTTCTCACCTTCCTGATGCCGAGACCCTTTCATACGGTTCGTCATGCTGTGGGGACCCCCAACCATAACATTATCTCGTGGCTACTTCATCACTGTCATGTCGCTACTGTTATGAGTCGTCATGTATCTGATATGCAGGATGGATTTTCATTGTTACACATTGAACATAATTAAAGCATAGTGATTAATCACAAAAACAATAGGTAATTATATATCTGTTTTTCGAGGGTCTTAGGCGACCCCTGTGAAAGGGTCGTTCGACCCCCAAAGGGGCCGCGACCCACAGGTTGAGAACCGCTGGCCTAGAGGGAGAGGAGCAAGGCTTCCTCGGGGAGACGACAGCTGCATAGCGGGTGGAGGGGTGCACAGGATGGCATTTGTCAGGCAGATCAGAGGGAACGGCAGGTCCAAGGCTGGGAGATCAACACTCCTGAGCCACGGCCACAGAGAACAGACGGGTCACAGTTAAGACCAGCCCTGACCTTTGAGTGACCCAGAAACGAGTGACAGGAGGAGGATGAGTAGCTTGGCTGAAACGACGCAATGAGCTCTTGTAACCTGGCTCTGCTCGCTCTGGGGGCCTGAGCACGGATGTGTTGTCCCCTTTAAATGCTGGACTCTGCAGATGGTGGGGCCGCTTCTCTCTTGGGCTTCCCGCGTGGAGGAGGGACGCTGGCCCGTCAGCAAAGGCTCTCGGTTTTAGCCAGTCTGGAGCGCCAGTCATCCTGTCGCTCACGCTCCACAGCACTGAGTTCGAATCTCAGCTCCACCTCTTCCTAAGTGTGTGACTTTGGGCAAGTGATGGGACCTGTCTGATTCCATTCAATTTCTTCATCTGTGGAGCCAGGGTCATAGACTCTCCAACTCAAAGGACGCAATGAAACATGCAAGCAGGCTGCCAGCCTAGTGCTGTTTTCTCCTACTAAAGTAAGAAATGTGCTTTAAAGATGGCCTAACCCATGGTCGGCAAACCTCGGCTCGCGAGCCACATGCGGCTCTTTGGCCCCTTGAGTGTGGCTCTTCCTAAGCCTTAGGAGGACCCTGATTAAGTTAATAACAGTGTACCTACCTATATAATTTAAGTTTAAAAAATTTGGCTCTCCAAAGAAATTTCAATGGTTGCACTGTTGATATTTGGCTCTGTTGACTAATGAGTTTGCCAACCACTGGACTAGATGAGTCTCAACTGGGCTGACTGGGCACTTCAAGCCTCTGCCACGTATCTGTTCCATGCCAGTAGGCTACCTCAGGAATGTCCTCATGGAGGTGACAGAAACACAAGAAGAGCAAGGCCTCTCGAGTTAGAAGCACCACACTTGCACTTCTGCCTCATTCTATTACCCAGAGCCAGGCACACGGTCAAGTCCAGAGACAGAGGCAGAGGACACTTCAAAGTTAAATGGCCAAGGGGGTGGATGCAGAGAGAGTAAAAGATCATTCAACCCATCAGCAAGACCTATCAATTCTACCTTAGAAGTACTTTCCACACCTGTCCACTACTCCTTCTATCTTATTGCTCCCACCACTTCAGCTCGCCATGATCTCTCTTACCGATCACCACCTGACTGCTCTGTCCAAATCTTTCCTGTCCATTCCTTCTCAGACCATTCTCAATGCAGCAACGAGAATAAACTGAAAAAGAAAACCTGCTCTGACCACTCATTTAATTAAGTCTGCCAAACGGTTTCCTATTGTTCTCAGGATAAAGATGAAAATCCTGAATTGTTTTCAATTTTCAATGGATGGGTTATTTTAAAGCAAATAGGTGACCTGGTGAAAGGGAGAAAGAGTGCAGAGGGAGTGTGGGAAAGAGAGGCTTTGTAATGACTTCCACGTGAGGACAGCCTGGGACCCCTTTCTCCAACCTCATCTCCTTCCATCCTCTCTTTCACTTTATGGTTGGAACACATCACAATTCCCCAACTTGTACACTATTTCAAGCCTCTGGGGTCTTACTTGGACTGCTCTGTGTCCATGTAGAGTTCTTTTTCCCTCCATTTGGTACGGATTCAAAACCCTCTGCCTTTCCCCTTTCCTTCTTCTAGGGAAAAAGAAGGGAGGAGAAGAGCCCTGAGTGGTTTGGCTCAGTGGACAGAGCGACGGCCTGTGGACTCAAGGGCCCCAGGTTCGGTTCTGGCCAAGGGCATGTGCTCCAGGAGAGTCTTTCTAATTCCCTTTTCCTGTCTGTGCCAGGTCCTCTCCCCTGGGGCCCAGTGCCAGCCTGTGCTTCTCTCTGTCGTGGTTCTAGTCACATTGGATGGAAATAATCACTCTGATCCTCTTTTCTGATTACAGTGCTTCTCAACCTTCCTAATGCCGTCACCCTTTAATGCGGCCGGTCAGGCAATAACAGTGAATGGTGCTCGCTATCGCGACATGATAACCCATTTACCCGCTATCCTATTCCATACATAACCCTATACTGTATACTTTATGAATCAAAAAAATTTACGATTTTTCATTATAAACCTGTGTTTTCTATTAAAATTAGTTCTTGCGTGAATTTTGGGACACCCTTATTTCGTAGGTTCAGGCTGAGTCATGTGTCAATCCCAGATCCAATCACTGTGGAGACCAAGAGAGGTCCCGCATGAGTCAAGCGCTCTTCTTATTCCATGATCAAAGTCAAGAAGACAGGGCCAAGTAAGAGAATGGCTGCTTCCAGACAAATCACATGACTGCATTTTTGCTTTATGTGTAGGTCTGAGGGGAAGGTGGGGGAAAGGAAAAGGATTCCGCAGAGAAAGGGGTGAGCTATGAAGGGTATTTTCAACGAGAAGTTTCCTGGGAACCAACAATCCACCTACTTATGTCCAGCAAAACGATTAACAAAATCAACATATCTATAATCCAACTCAGAACCCTTCTTTCCAAGCTGTTCACCCACCCTATTTCTGTTGAGAACCCCATATTCTCAGAATCTAAGGGCTGACTTTTTCACAAGAAGGCCATAATGTCACCTTCCTCTCCCTTTCCACATGATTTCCCTCCCCTGCTGGCAGGTCTAAGCAGTCTTCTCCCTCCCGCCCCACCGTCCGCGTTTCATAAAGTCTTAGCTGATGAGCATTTCAGAAGGGAAGCTCATTCTTACAGGTGAGAGAAGATCCCAGTTCCTTCTCATTCAACCAGTCACACTGGAGTTGCAACAGGTGGGTCATTCCAAAAAGAGAAAGGGAAAAGAACAAGAGAAAGAACCATTCTTTTCAGGTTTTGTTTCTCCAATGGCTACCCATTCCCACCGAACCCCCTACCATCCATCTACCCTGTTGTTTGTCTTTGACCATCAGTGAGAGACTCCATGTAGAAGGAGGACCTTAGGGGAGGGGGCATGGCACTCTTTATTTCTCTTAGTGACACTGTGCTTCTAACACATGACAGTCCCTGTAGAGTGGGTGCAGTCCATGGTGAAGTAAAGGCGCAGGGAAAACTTCAGAGAAAAGCACAGCACAATCCTAGTGTTCTGGAAGATCTGCCATAATAAATTAGAGATTAGGATGAGATAATAAGTAGGCAATATACCCATCTCTCTCCCAATATTCTCTCTTGATGTTCTCATCATGTTAATGTACATGAACATGTACACGTGGTTATGCCGGGTGAGGTGAGGGTAGGATACAGGTGTGACAACTCATCCGAGAGGCTTTTGAGCCTGAGTCTGAGAGACAACCGTCCCATTGGCTTTGGGGAGACGAAATCCAAGAGGATGAGGTCAGAGGAAGGGGACGGAAAACAGACACGCGGTGCAACTTCTTCACCAAGTGAGGCAACCCGCTCTCTGGAAAAGGACCATGAAGCCAGGACTTTCTTCCGGACCGAGGCCGAGCAGAGGCGCCTTCTAGTCCCCAGGGGGTTCCCTGTGATTCTTTCAGAGTCTGAGAAGGCTTCTCAGGAGCTAGGCACACGTCACCTCATTCCTGTCTGTTCTCCCCAGTTTTCTCAGGGGAATATTTCTGAATATGAGAGACGTGGAAAGAAATGACATATTCTCCTTTTCTCTCTCCTCCTGTAGGGATTCCCTCCTGTAGGGAGCGCCGCTGGGGAGGAGGGAGGGAAGGCCTTCGCTCTCTTCTCCCCTCTTGTTCCCGCTGCCCCCACCCCGCTGCCCCCCAAATCCTCCCATGGGCCCTGCAGGAGGCTCGAGTCCCTCGAGCAGCCTTTCCAGTCTCAGACCCTCGCCTGACGCCCTTTCATGGGGAAGCGCCTGGGTTTGCAGTGAATTGGGGACCTAAGCCCAGGAGATGTGCCCCGAGCCCTGTGCAGGGAGCCCGCGCAGGGAGCGGGAAAAGGCCCTACTAGAAGGACAGCGAGGCCCCCTCTCCCCAAGGCTCCGGAGCCGCCCACCCTCCCACCTCTGTCCTCAGCAGCGGGCACTGAGCCCACAGAGTGAGCCCCCACTTCACTGCTGTCCCAGAAATCAAACCCAAAAGGAGCTTTTTTTGTTGTTTTTTGGGTGAAATTTCTATGAGGAACAGGGAACTCAAGTGAACATAGAAAGTTCCAGAACCACAAGACGTCTGTGGAGAGCCCCTGGGCCCAGGGTGACGCTCCCCAGGGTGACAGCCCCCCCCCCCCCGGGTGACAGGCCCAGGGTGCCGCGCCCACAGGTGCTGACCTGGGGCCCGCCTGCGACTCCGGCCGACACGCCCTGGGGACTGTCCGGGGCTCCTGTCCCCACGCCGAGCACGTCACCTGCGCACCCCGCTGCCCGACAGACGGACGGACAGACTGCAGCTGCCTGGGCCTGGCTCCGCGTCCCCGTCTGAGTCTCAGACACACGGGGAGGCGGGTTCCTGGTGGCTGCCTGGCGACCTCTTTGACCTTGAGAGGCACCTCTCAGAGCCGTGACGTGAGGACTCGTCGGGCCCCACGGGGAGGTGCACAGAGCGGGAGACACTGCCCTGCCAGACAGGGTGACGGACGGTCTAGAGCAGCGGTTCCCACTGGGCACAGCCCCAGGGGTGGGGGGCCGTTTAACTTTTAAGGGGGGCCATTCGAGACGCGTTATGAACAGTGAATGTTTTGCATTTCTGGTGGCTCTAGGGGCCTCATATACAGCATATAAATGGAATTGTGACATCTTTATGCATTTCAGTTCTCTATTATATGTTTTGAAACTTTATTTGCTATTTCCATATCACTTCATATTATTATTGTTTTTAACAATTCCTTAGTGACCGCTTCCTCGGTCCTCCCCCTGTCCTTTCGTCCTTTTATTTTTCTCTTTCGTGGCTGCCAGGTTCTTTGGCAGCTGGTCTAGACCAAGTTCATGGCCTTTTAGGCTCCCTCCATGTGAACAGGAGTCACTTTTTGAGGAATAAGGATTCTGCGTCCGGGGGGGGGGGGCATCAGATTTGAAAGATGCTGAGGGGGGCCCGCGGGGCTGGAGGGAGCTCCGTGCAGTTGAGACCAGAGCAGGATGAACTGTGGCTGTGACGTTCCCTATACACGGTCCGGGGGGGGGGGGGGGGGAGGACAACGGGCCCCAGGGACTGTCTGGGAGGGTTCCTGCCACCGCCTCAGGCGCCGAGCACAGGAACTTACCCACGACCCACGCGTGAACCCCACTCCCCTGCTTGAGCTCTGGGCACTCTGTTCCCTCGTCCCACACGGGCGCCTCCTGGGGGAGCCGGCGGGGACGGCAGCTGACAGGGCAGTGGCCTGGCCAGGGCGGTCCCGGCCGTGGTAACCGCTGTGGGTGAGTGAACCGAGACCCAAGGGGCCCGGCCCAACCAGGACGGCGTGGACAGGGGGCGGATGCCTGTCCTGCGGCCCCGGGACAGGAGCTGGGGGAGGGGGTCAGCGTGACACGGGCGTTCCGGTTGCTTCCGGGGCCTTGACTTGGCAGCTCAGTGATTGGACAGGAAAGCAGCCCGACTGCCCAAACCCCTGGCCCCACACGGACCGTGGGAATAACCCCCCGGGGGCAGGCTGGCTGGGCACCCTCCCCCAGGGCACCCCGTGGAGCCTGGACGCCCTGAGAACACAGGCCGCCCGCAAGCGAAGCTGCTCACCCCTGAGCCTGCCCCTGAATCGCGGAATCTTGTGAAAATGCAGGTTCTGGTTCACTGTGTGCGTGTGTATGCGTGTGCGTGGGTGTGTGTGTACATGCACGTGCATGAATGTGTGCACACACCTGTGTGCGCGCGCATGGGTGCGCGCGTGTGTGCGTGCCTGCGTGTGTACGTGCACATGCATGAGTGTGTGCACACACCTGCATGTGTGTGCATGGGTGTGTACATGCACATGCATGAGTGTGTGCACACACCTGCATGTGTGTGCGTGCATGTGCATGGGTGTGTGTGCGCATGCCTATGCGTGTGTGTACGTACATGCACGTGCATGGTTGTGCGTGCGTGTGATGGGGGCGTGGGGGTCTGAATGTCTTTCAAGCCCCAGGATCTGGGGCTGATGCAGCCCTGAGTCCCTGAACCACAAAGGAGCAAATTGCCAAACAGCGGCCAGGGCTCACCCGCTTCCGGGAGGCGTCTGCTGGTCTGGGGAGCCTGGTCCCCTGGAGGCAGGTGTGGGCGAGTACACTTGGACCTGTAAGGCCTGTAAGGGACTGAGGAAGAGGAGGAAGAGGCCTGGGAAGGGTAGCCCAGGGCCGCATCCGCCTTTGCTGTGTGTGATTCTGTGGAAGATCCAGGAGTCAAGACCCCAGGGACCAAGTGTGGAGCCGGAGCCTGGGCTCCAGAGCTCCCCGCCACAGGCCAGCCCCAGCTCTGCACCTCGCCCCTCCTGGCACCCTGGCCAACCAAGTGCGGACGTGGCCACGCTAACACTGTGAGCTGCCGAGTGCGGACGTGGCCACGCTAACACCGTGACCCGCTGAGTGCGGACGTGGCCACACTAACACTGTGACCTGCCGAGTGCGGACATGGCCACGCTAACACTGTGAGCTGCCGAGTGCAGAACGAGTGCGGATGTGGCCACGCTAACACTGTGAGCCGCTGAGTGTGGAACGAGTGCGGACGTGGCCACGCTAACACTGTGAGCTGCCGAGTGCGGAACGAGTGCAGACGTGGCCACGCTAACACTGTGAGCCGCTGAGTGTGGAACGAGTGCGGACGTGGCCACGCTAACACTGTGACCTGCCGAGTGCGGACGTGGCCGCGCTAACACCGTGACCCGCTGAGTGTGGACGTGGCCACGCTAACACTGCGAGCTGCCGAGTGCGGACGTGGCCACACTAACACCGTGACCCGCTGAGTGCGGACGTGGCCACACTAACACTGTGACCTGCCGAGTGCGGACATGGCCACGCTAACACTGTGAGCTGCCGAGTGCAGAACGAGTGCGGATGTGGCCACGCTAACACTGTGAGCCGCTGAGTGTGGAACGAGTGCGGACGTGGCCACGCTAACACTGTGAGCTGCCGAGTGCGGAACGAGTGCAGACGTGGCCACGCTAACACTGTGAGCCGCTGAGTGTGGAACGAGTGCGGACGTGGCCACGCTAACACTGTGACCTGCCGAGTGCGGACGTGGCCGCGCTAACACCGTGACCCGCTGAGTGTGGACGTGGCCACGCTAACACTGCGAGCTGCCGAGTGCGGACGTGGCCACACTAACACCGTGACCCGCTGAGTGCGGACGTGGCCACACTAACACCGTGACCCGCTGAGTGCGGACGTGGCCACACTAACACTGTGACCTGCCGAGTGCGGACATGGCCACGCTAACACTGTGAGCTGCCGAGTGCGGACGTGGCCACACTAACACCGTGACCCGCTGAGTGCGGACGTGGCCACACTAACACTGTGACCTGCCGAGTGCGGACATGGCCACGCTAACACTGTGAGCTGCCGAGTGCGGAACGAGTGCGGATGTGGCCACGCTAACACTGTGAGCCGCTGAGTGTGGAACGAGTGCGGACGTGGCCACGCTAACACTGTGAGCTGCCGAGTGCGGACGTGGCCACACTAACACTGTGACCTGCCGAGTGCGGACATGGCCACGCTAACACTGTGAGCTGCCGGCGGAACGAGTGCGGATGTGGCCACGCTAACACTGTGAGCCGCTGAGTGTGGAACAAGTGCGGACGTGGCCACGCTAACACTGTGAGCTGCCGAGTGCGGACGTGGCCACACTAACACTGTGACCTGCCGAGTGCGGACGTGGCCACGCTAACACTGTGACCTGCCGAGTGCGGACGTGGCCACACTAACACTGTGACCTGCCGAGTGCGGACATGGCCACGCTAACACTGTGACCTGCCGAGTGCGGAACGAGTGCGGATGTGGCCACGCTAACACTGTGAGCTGCTGAGTGTGGAACGAGTGCGGACGTGGCCACGCTAACACTGTGACCTGCCGAGTGCGGACGTGGCCACGCTAACACTGTGAGCTGCCGAGTGCGGAACGAGTGCAGACGTGGCCACGCTAACACTGTGAGCCGCTGAGTGTGGAACGAGTGCGGACGTGGCCACGCTAACACTGTGAGCCGCTGAGTGTGGAACGAGTGCGGACGTGGCCACGCTAACACTGTGAGCCGCTGAGTGTGGAACGAGTGCGGACGTGGCCACGCTAACACTGTGACCTGCCGAGTGCGGACGTGGCCGCGCTAACACTGTGTTGAGTATGTGAAAGCAGCCAGGAGACTGGACCCTAACGTCGCCGTCACGGGAAGGCAGGCTCTATAACCGCGTCCGGCGAGCGACGCTAACTACTGCGGGGTCACTTCGCAATTATACAAACACCCATCGCTGTGTGACACTAACATGTCATTTTTGCCTCAATAAAAAAATAAGTTTAAATTTGTCCATAAAAAGCTTCTACCGACGCAGGTCTCCCTAGAGGACCATGTTCTTTAGGGGCAAGAGAAGGCATCCTGGAACCTGCTCCGAGGCTCTGCCCGCTGATGGCTCCTAAGGACCCAGAAAGGCACGAGGCTGGCCGGACACTTTCCGATCATTTTATTGTTCGACTGACAGGCATTTACAACGTTCCATTCATAGACCTAAAAACATAAAAATAGACCTTCTTTCAGCTTATAAAAGAAATATATAAGAACTTTGGACATGGACACGTCATGACCTATGTACACGCGACGCGGCGCCCCTGCCCACGCCCTCCCCGGCTCCCCGCGGACCCGCTGCCCGGCCCGAAGCAGCTACCAGCAGCCTGGGCTCCCGCCTCCGTCCCACACACCCACTGGAGTCGCGTGGACAGTGCGGAGACACGAGGGGAGTAGCAACCATTCTACAGCGTTTTCAGAAAATCAGAAGATATAGCAAAAATTCAGGAGGGTCAAAAGTTTCCAAAGACCAAGCTGAAAGCCCTGGGGACCCGAGGCGGCCGGCGGGAGCAGAGCAAGCGGCACCGAGCGCGTCCGAGCTCTCTGCGTCTGCAAATAGTCACGCGGTCTGTACAAAAGATACCCTAGAGCTACTGTAAAAGGCAGCCTGTCAAGTACCTACTGATGTGTCCAACACCAAATAGATATTTTCCCATAAAAGGAAGTGTTTATATTATTTAGACCCTTCTTAGGAAGTGGAGATTGTGAAATGGGGGTGGGAGGGAAAAAGCTATAAACCTTTTCTTAAAAAAAAAAAAAATGGAAAGTGCTTTAACTAGGTTTTGTTCTCCCTACTTGAAAATCGGTCCAGAGGGTTGATTTTTAGCGTGTTTACCCTGTTTCGTTGGCATGAAGAAAGCGTTACACAGACATGTTTTCTTAAGAGGTTTGGCTACTGAAGGTCAGGGAAGGGCGGGCAATCTACGGATGAAGATGTAAATTTGACGGACAGCCCATGATCGCCATGGCAACCCCCCAGGTGTCTCCCCTCCGCTCCCCCGGAGGCAGACGCACAGGCTGCCCCGTGGGGTGTCCTGTGTAACTCAACCAAGCACCCCTCTCACACAGGGGCTCCGGCAAACAAGCCAAGAAACAAACTCTCCTGGGCTGAGCATCTCGTCGGCCTTTCATATATAAATATAGAACCACCCCCTTTCTCTCTGTAAAAGGTAAAATCCTCACTTTCACGCAGCGTTACGCTAACATTGTAAAACTCCTGTTTGTGCCCCTGCCTCTCAGGCAAAATACAAAAAAATAGCATCTTTATTTCTTCAAGTGATACATTTGGCTCTCTTTTCACAGAGTTTGGCATCTTTGTAATTAATTCTATGCAAAACTAGAACTTCCCAACACTGGCTCGGCTGAGACCAGCCACAGACCCACAAAGAAGAGAAAACATGGCTCATCAAGACACACCCCTGGGACACACACATCCTCGGACGTGGGGGGAAGTGGGGCGCTGCCTGGGACACACACATCCTCGGACGTGGGGGGAAGTGGGGCGCTGCCTGGGACACACACATCCTCGGACGTGGGGGCGGGGGCGAGGGCGGGGCGCCGGGCGTGGCTGCGCATCGCTGCGTCGTCCGTGTTCGCCCAGGAGGCGGCGCTGTGACCGGCCCCGGATTCCGTGATGTGTGCACTTTTCCTGCCACCCCTCCGGCTCATCCGCACACACGGAGCCCCTGGGGTCTGACTTCCGTGCAGCGGAATCTTCCATTTTATTCTTCCGGCCCCGATGCACCGGGTCGGTCAAAGCCCCGGGGTGTTCGGAGGGAGGACCCGCGCTCACGGGAGGCGCTGAGCGATGCCGTCTGGTGTCGGGGTGTCCCTGGGGCCGCGCGGCTCCGTCGCACAGTCAGCCGCCAGCGCCGTGTGCGCAGAGCGCGCCCGGAGCCGGGTCAGATCTCCGTGTTCAGGGTCCTGGAAGCGGCCAGGTCCTCCCGCCGGACCCAGACGACCTCCTGGCCCGCGGGCTCGGGGCCTCCGCCGGGCCCGCCCAGCGCCGCCTGCTTCCTGAGCTGCGCCATGCGCGACGCGTGGCCGTCCGGGCCCCCGCGGCCTCGGTCCCGCGGCCCCAGGGAGGCCGCCTGCAGCCGCCCCGCCAGGTCCGCCGCGTCCGCGTCCTCGGCGCCGCGCACGACCTCGGCCTCGCAGAACGCGTCATCGTCGCTGAGGATGTCCGTCTCCTTGAGGTCGTCCTGCTGCTCGTACCGCGCCAGGTCGAACTGCTCCTCCACCCACCGGTCCGTGTCCCCCGCGCCGGGCGGCTCCCGCTCGGGGCTGCAGGCGGACACGGCGTCCGCGTCCACGGTGAACCTGTTCCGGGCCAGGCGCCGCCTCCTTCGGCCCAGGGACTTGCTGGGCGCGGACACTGCGCACACACAGACACAAAGACACAGAGACCGCTCACTGCGCGGAGGCCGGGCGCACAGACACGCGGACGCCGGCGCCTCGCGGTCCCGGGGCCGCGTCCAGGCCCCGTCCGTCCCGGGGTCCTTGCCTCACAGGCCAGGCTGGGAGGGTGTCACAGCCACCGGCTGGAGGGCGGGGCCACAGCGGGACACGGGGTACGGTATGGGGAGCCGGGTCACCCCTCTCCCTGTGCACCTTGCAGGCACCTCTGACCTCAGAGGAGTCCGCGCTCGGCCCTGACCACGGCCCCAGGCACCGGCTCGAGGGCTGCGGGGCTGGTGCCGCCACCTGTCTTCCTGGGGGACTCAGCACCGTCCAGGGACCCGCAGTTGGACGGAGGGCGCGCCCCCCTCAGAGCCAGCCGGGAGGGGACCGCCCACCTCTGAGGACCGTGTGCCCCGCGAGGCTAAGGAAACGCGCCCTCGGCCCCTCCTGACAACGTCCTGGGTCAGCGACTCCCGTTTGCGAAGCAGTTACAACGCCAGGGCCCGAGGGAGGCGACCAGAAACAGGCCACTCGGGGGCGATGGGCAGAGCGCTATGTAGGTGGCAGGACAAAGCTCAGACCCTCCTGCCGCCCCGCCCTCCTCCAGGAATCAAAACCAACAGAAGACGCCCCCCGATCAATCAGGCCAACGCACAACCCCCTCACGCGCGCGCGCGCACACACAGACACACATGCACACGCACGCAAACACAGGAGACACGGACATGAGGACGCTGCTGCCCCCTCCTGGCGAGATGTGGCTGCTGCGCCAGCAACGCGCAGGTGAGGGCCGCGTTTCCGGCATCCTTCCCACGTGGTCCAACGGGAGGGGAACGGAAACCATTTCCAGGGAAAATGGAAAAAAGAAAAAACACCTGCTACTCCCCCGGGGGCAGCAACAATCCTGCTCCGTTTGCCCACAGCCACCGAGTGTGGCCTGGCCCTCCACTGGGAGGACCACATGCAAAACGGGGCTCTGGGGACGCTGTCGGGGCGGGTGCTGGGCGCGTAGGGGTACAGGGGGCCCATGTCTGCATGTTAGAAATGTGTCAGAAACACGATGAGTTGATGGATGATAGACGGATAGATACGTGATCATGAAAATATGGAAAAATACAAACCACGGAGGGGAGCATGAATGGGCACCATTCTCCCCGCTGTCCCGTGTCTGGGGATCTCGTGAGGGCGCGTTGGAAAGAACAGAAATGTCTAACTGGGTTACTGGCTGGCACCCGGGACTTCAGACGACACAGCGCTGTGATCACTGAGGCAGGCGGGTGGCTCGCAGTCCAATTCAGACGGGGGGATGAGGGGGGGACAAGCTACCTGGGCTCTCGGAGCAACGCCTAACGGAGCGTGAGTCCCGCTCCGTAATTAGGACACGTGACCACCCAGCTGGCCCAGGGGCTGGGAGGCCCAGGGGCTGGGGAGGGGCTCTGGCTGGGTATTTCCTGTGTCCGCGGTTAATTCTGACCACCGGTGCTGTGCTGACCGCTCAAGCGCCTTTTCTACATCGTCTAAGGTGAGCATCCCGACAGCAGCGAGGAGCTTCGAACCTCAGTTCTCCTGGAGTGAGGAGCAGGTAGGCCTGGGCTGGCTGTTTTCTTTCCAAAGGGGTCTCACAGGAGCACTCCGTGTCCTAGACTCACAGTGTTTACCTTCCAAGGAAACTGAGGCTCCGGGGGCCGTGACGGCGGGGTTTCCTGGGCCGGGACGCAGGTTCCCGTCCTAGCCACACGTTCCCTGGCAAGGCTGGGGGCAGGGAGACAATTCCAAGGAAAAGCTCTCCCTGGCGGGGCTGGCGAGGCTTAACACAGGGGCCCGTGGGAAACTGTGGGCATGGGGGCGCTGCCTGGTCCGCACCACAATGGGTGAGCCAGACTGAAGGTAACTACCCTGGCAGCCGCTAAGTGAAGGGGTTGGAGGTGAGGTCTGCGTGCAGCCCCGCAGGCTGTGTCATGAGCACCTCGCCACTCACAGTTCCGGGGCCACTTCACCCCACGGGGACAGGCAGGTGAGCGGGACAGAGGCGACACCTTCCAGACACGCAGAGGAAGCCTGTTACTGGACGCCTCCCTGCAAAATCCTGGCTGCCTCTTAGGAAAGGGGTGGTCCCCTGGGAACACCCGGTGGCACCAACACCTGTGTCAGGGAAACACCTTCCTACCCAGAGGCTCTCCGCCTGCCACTCACGGGGGCCTATCGCCCGCAGCGCTCGCCCCAGCCCTAGAGGAACCTGTGCTCCGGACCCGTTAAACCCTACAGCCCTTTCCAGCAGCAGCCGAGGGCGGCCCCACACGGACACCGAGCTACAGACACAGCTGCCGGCACAGGCGGGGGCGCAAGCCTGGCAGGTCATCGGCTCCGCACGTGGCCGCCTCCCTGGGAACGGGCAGCACTGCACGCGGGTCACCAGCTGCCACGTTCTCAGGGCGGCGAGCCGGGCTGAGCCGCGACACTCCCGCTGACAGAGCTGGCGGCCGTGCAAAGCAGGGACCCCATCCCACGGCCGGCTGGGCCTCCACGGGAGAGGCACTCGGCTCCGCCTGCAGGCGACGAGGCTGGGCGGCCAGGGGGAGGGGGGGAAGGGAGCCCGAGGGGGCACGAGGGGCACGCACGGCGCTGTCCCCAGGGAGCCTGGGCGAGGCGGGGACCTCACGCCGGGAACGGCGGTGTCAGCCCCACGGCCAGGGCTACGTCTCGCCGACGAGGACGGCAGCTCCCTCGGCTCTACAGTGGCGCGGGGGTGACGGGGTCCCGGCGGCCGGCATGCCCACAGTACCTGCCCTGCTCATGGCCGGCCGGGCCCCCTTCAGCGCGCACAGGCGTTTTCCTCCGAAGGGGACGTACTGCTGGGACGAGGGCAGGCTCTCGGCCTTGAGGAGCTGCCGCCGGTGCTTGTCACGGAGGACCGAGTGCACGGCCTTCAGGAAATCCTTGCGGCTCTTGGGGGAGCTGTGGAGGTCACAGGTGTTAGGGAGACTGTCCCCGCACAGGGACTGCGAACGTCATCAGGAGCCGCCAAGCAAACCCTGAGGACCAGGGTTAGAGAGAGGTCTGCTCCAGTCTCCAAGTCCCACCCAGCTGTTTGCACGGCTGGGGCTCACCGCCCCCCATCTGAACAGCACAGCCACACCCCACCCGCCCCTGATCTGCATAACCACACCTATGTCCCGCCCCCTGCGCAGCACAGCCACGCCCAACCATGCCCTCTGATCTGCATAGCCACACCCACATCCCGCCCCCTAAACAGTAAACAAACTCCGCCCTCTGATCTGCATAGCCACGCCCCCGAGCAGTGATGCCACGCCCACACCCGCCCTCCGCGCGCAGGGCTCACCCGCAGCACAGGTGGAACACCCGCTCCGGCCGCCCTTCTGACTCGGACTTGACGTGGACGATCTCGCACGCGGTACTGGCGTCGGCATCTGGAGGGTAAAGGCGCGGGTGAGGGTGCGTCTAGGGCTGGTTGGCGTCTTTGTGAACGTTTCCCAGCTCGGTGAGCGACGGCACAGAGCAGAGCCGCCGAGACACAGGGCTCACCACCGACCGCGCCCAGAGACGGTGCTCAGGCTCAGGAGGGCTCAGACGGGGCCTGGAGAACTGCCAGCCGCGAACCCCCTAGACGGTCGGGAAGGGCAGGCGGCCCATCTCCCTGGCTGAGAACTGGCCCTCCAGCTGCAGGCAGGTCGGGCTGAACCGTTTCCATTAAGTGACTGGTCGTCGGGCATCAGCTGGACAGACCAAGCCTGGATCCCATGAAGATCTCACAGGCCTCGCTCTGTGGGGCTGGGGTGCGGGGGGCTGGGGAGGGGAGGTTCCCGCTCCTGAGCAGGCCGCGTGCCCGGGACAGGCCGCGGGTCCTGGGGATGCATGAGGCTCCTTTCTCTCGGGCCCGCACGCTGCCCACTCCTCTGAGGCACACGGTGTGCCGAGAAGGTGGGGCAGCTGTATCGTCGGGTGACTTCTCGGCCTGTAACACCACATCGCTTTGTTTATTATGGTATGAGCCTGCAATGCTGCATCTCTTGGCGTCCCCAATAAAGTGTCTGTGGGGAACAATTCATGACGAACGCCGAGACCGCCCGGGAGGGGTCCTCCTCGAGCCATGGCTCAGCACCAGGTCCCAAACCCTCTCGGGGCGGAGTCTTCAGCCCCAACCCGGACGCATTCGCAGGGCGTCTCACGGGCTCTCCCCAGCTGGACAAAGCCCAGGCTTCCACGTTCTCATGCTCACACCCACTGGCCTGTGCTTCACAGCGCGGGGCAGGCGGCCCGTCTCCATAGCTCCGTTCAATAAAAACAGCTGTGCCCGGCTGGCGTGGCTCAGCGGCTGAGAGAAACCCCTGCACCGGAGTCCTGGGTTCGATCCCAGGCGGGGACGTGCAGGAGGCAGCCAATGGATGTCTCTCTCTCCCTCTGCCTTCCCCTCTCCAAAATCAATTAAAACATTAAAAAAAGAAAAAAGCTTTTATCTTGATGGTTTCAAACTTGATGGAATGAGAAAAAGGGTGAGAATGGAATGTCCAATCACAAGAACGGCTTTGTCCTCCAAAGGGCGGCTGGGTGCACCTAGTTCTCATGACGGCAGGACCCCTGGCCGAGACCGGCCTCCCCCTCACCCGGCACAAGGAAACCCACGGCCGGTAATCCACAACCTAGACCAGGGGTGGGCACACTTTTTGACTGGAGGGCCACAATGGGTTCTTAAACTGGACCGGAGGCCGGAACAAAAGCATGGATGGAGTGTTTGTGGGAACTAATATAAATTCAAAGTAAACATCATTCCATAAAAGGGTACGGTCTTTTTTTTTTTTTTTTAGTTTTATTCATTTCAAACAGGCCGGATCCGGCCCGCAGGCCATAGTTTGCCCACGGCTGGCCTAGACCTACACGTTAGAGCCAGGATGGGGGCCCAGAGCGGAAACATTATTACAGCTGCCTGCAGACCTACTGCGCACAGGCTCCCGCAAACTCACGCATATTAACAATCAATAGTACAAAGGCAGGAGGGAAAACCTGTGAACCGGACGCTCTAGAGAATCTTCGAAGGCCAAGCGCCATCCCCAACGCCTGCGCCCACCCGGTGTTGACAGTGTGTCCCGGCCCGTGGCCAGCCCCCGGGAAGGGAGCTGCCTGCAGCTCAGCTGGGGGCACCGAGGTTTACCAACTATCGGACGAGGGGGTGGTTTGAGGATCGGAGCAATTGTACGGCTCATGGACGTGACAACAGGTGCAAACAGGGAGGAGGCGAGGGCCACCCATCGGACACGTGACACAGAAACCCTGGTCCCCGTGCCCCTGCCGAGGCCACGCCCCAGCCTCTTCACCATCCGGGTGACCTGGGAGCTTCCGCCCACGAGAGCCGCTGCCTCCAATTACGCCCTGGGTGGGGCCCAGGCAGAGCTGCCAGCACCTCGCAGGCGCGGAAGGCGCTGCCTAAGTGAGCGTATTTACGACTCCCCACACCCCACCTCCCTGCTGCCTGGATCGCAGAGAAAGAACTGACTCCAAAGCCTTCACACTGACACAAAGGGTGAGTGTGTGAGTGTGTGAGTGTGTGTGTGCGCGCGCGCGTGTGTGAGTGTGAGACTGTGTGTGAGTGTGTGTGTGTGAGACTGTGTGTGAGTGTGTGAGTGTGCATGAGTGTGTGTGAGTGAGACTGTGTGTGTGTGAGTGTGCGTGAGTGTGCATGAGTGTGTGTGAGTGAGACTGTGTGAGTGTGTGTGTGTGCGTGAGTGTGTGTGTGTGAGACTGTGTGTGTGTGTGTGTGACTGTGTGTGTGTCTGTGTGTGTGTGTGTGACTGTGTGTGTCTGTGTGTGTGTGTGTGTGTGTGAGTGTGTGTGTGTGTGTGTCATTTGGGAGTCTTTGGGGGTCTCTTGGTTAAAAGGCACGTGAGTTACTCCGTGGGCTGTGCTCCTGGGCTCAGTGCTACTCAGGTGAGTCCCTGTGACACGAATACAAGCCACAGGCGGCAGGACCCCCTGGACCCGCACTGAAGGCACCGCACCCGTTCACTGGGTTCCCTCACTCACTCGCGGTGAGTAAACGGCGGGAAATCGGAGGCTGTGGAGAGACGGGGGCACGCAGCACCTGGGACCCCGCCCGCCCACAGTAGCTACCTGCACTGGCCAGGGCGCGGACCTGCAGCGCCTCCACGGGGATCATGTGCCGAAACCGGAAGGGGTCCCACTCCTCGTAGATGGAGAGCCTGTGGGATCCGACCTGCAGGAGGGGGGGCAGCGCGTGAGGACCGGCTCCAGCCTGGGCCGGACCCCCTCTCCAGACCCCGACCCCCTGGGACCCACTGCAGAGCGCGAGGGGCACAAACAACTCTGCCAGCCAAGCCCGGGTACGGGGACCCAGCACAGAGGAGGACGGCCCAACAGGAGCAGAGGGACAGGGGCACAGGGAGGGGGACAGCGTGGGAGACTCGGACCACGGCAGGCGGGCACTGCCCTGAGTCCTTAGCAACATTAAACAACAACAAAGAGGGAAAAGCAGCAAGTCCTAGGAGGCTCCCGCCTGGCGAAGGCAGAACCCCTCTCGCCCGGAGAGGCCCACAGCTGCGGGGAGCAGGCGTCTCTTACGAGTTTCCTCTTCTGCTTGGAGCCGTCTTTGTACACGAGGACCACGGCCGTTTTGAAGACTGGAAAGAAGATGAAGAGGGCGGTTAAGGCGGGCGGGCGGGCGTGGGTTTCCCGTCGGCTTCCTACTCGTGGTGACGAACACGACGGTCAGGAGGACGGCGAGACCCCAAGGCCCCCGCCTTCCCTCCTCCTCACGTCCCAGACACTCAAACGCCTGCCGAGACAAAGCCTCCGGAGCCCGAACGAACCCGGGGCCCAAGCGGATGGAAAGGCCCACCCCGCCCGACGGGAAGCTCCTGGGGAAACAGGGTATTTAACCGGGGCATCGTTTCTAACCGACAGCTGAGGCCATATTTAACAACAATGGGGTGGGTGGGCGGCTGGGGGAGGATATAAACACCTTTAATGATAATGATGATGATAATAATAATAATGATGATGATGATGCAGCCGCTAAGGAGACTCACGCTTATGCCCATCAGGCTGATAATCAGGCTTATCGGCGTGGACGTTAGCTGAGGAAGCGGAGTGCAATCCCACGTCCCCCCAGCCCCGGCCTCAGGGCACGGGGTCCGGGTGTCCCACGCTCCCCACGGGTGGAGGGCCAGGGGAGCCAGGCACCGTCACCCATCACATCCCTCCAGCCACGCCTGCAGGTCCCCACTCAGTGACCACGACTCCGCCCATCGCTCTTCACCCTCCGACCCCGAGGCATCGCGGGGGCCGGGCCAGCAGCTGGGGGACAGCCTGGCGCACACAGAACCTCGGCGGGAGCGGCGTCCGGACTTCTCAGGCCTGGCCCCTGAGCCCGAGCACCTGGCTCATCTCCTCTCCCCGTCACAGTGGCCAGTCTCCATCCAAATCTCCACGGCAGGAAAACACGCCTTAAAGCGCAAAGAAACTGCCCCCAGCCCCAGCCTGGGCTGCCCCCACCCTTCCCACCTCACAGCACCGGCTCCTCCAGGGTCCCAGAGGGCAGAGCGGGGGCTCCCTCCCCGCGGCCCCCTCCCCGCGGCGGCCATGCAGCTCCGCAGGACTGAGTGCGGCCCTGCTGCCCAACCTTCCCGCCGACCTTCCCGCCGGCCGTGGTCTCACAGACCCATCACGTGACTGCGACCACACCGCGGCGGCACGCTGCCATGGCTCTAAGGCTGCTGGCCTGCCTCAGTTTACCTCGGCCGTGCGGGCTCACAGGGCTGGGCCAGGGTGACCCCCTCCTGGGCTGCGAACACCTCCTTCCGCCTCCCCTGACTCCCGCCCTGACACTCAGGCTGCTCTCACTCCCTGGACTGCTCCAAAGGCACGTCTGACCCCTCAGGGCAGAAGCCTAAACAAAGTACTTCCTGCCCGGCCGGGTGGCTCAGTGGTTGAGCATCAGCCTATGAACCGGGAGACCACGGTTCAATTCCCAGTCAGGGCACGTGCCCAGGATGGGGGCTCCATCCCCAGTGTGGGGTGTGCAGGAGGCAGCCGATCCATGATTCTCTTTCATCATCGATGCTTCTCTCTTTCCCTCTCCCTTCCTCTCTGAAATCAATGAAAATATATTTTTAAACAGCAGCCCTGGCCGGCGTGGCTCACTGGATAGAGCGTCGGCCTGTGGACTGAAGGGACCCGGGTTCGATTCCAGTCAAGGGCACATGCCCAGGTTGTGGGCTCGATCCCCGGTAGGGGTCGTGCATTCTCTCTCATCATTGATGTTTCTCTCTCCCTCTCCCTCTCCCATCCTCTCTGAAATCAATAAAAATGTATTTTTTAAAAACAAACTGCTTCTCTTCCTGCACAGGGGCCGGCCATCAGCGTCGGGCACGGCCGCCCTGGGAGTGAGACGCAGGTGCGGGGGCGGAGCCACGTCCGTGCCAGGAGAAAGCCCGCCACTTCCTGTTAGGAGGGGCTCAGGCCAACACCAGACACTGTGCGGGGCCATGTCCCGCCCCGGGAGCCGCTCTGCCCGCAGCGGACGCTTCCTGAGCGCTGGGGGGCCTGCTCACTCCCAGGATGACCGCGAAAATGCCCAACGTGAGTGTTCCCTTCACGGTCTGGGGCCCCCACACCAGCTCCCAGTGGGTGCGCCTGCGGGACTCGGAGTCCTGAGCTGACCCTGCGGCTCCTCGCGGCTCCACAAGGCCCGACAGCGACCGCTCGTGCGCACCACGGGGCCTGGCTACTGCGGGCCGCAGGGTCTGTGACATGGGGGTGGCCTGTGCTCAAAACTATAACTGACTTTATTGTCATCGACGGCGCCTTGGAAAGGGACGGTCCTATTTTGAAATTTAAGCCACTCCCCACCCCCAGCCCCCCTCCCCCACACTCACCGAAGGCAGCCAGCCCCCCCCCACACACACACACACACACTCACCGAAGGCGGCCAGCTCGGGCTCCTTCTTCCACTTGCCCAGCGAGGCGGGCGGGTTGGGCCAGGTCACCATCGTGTGCAGCAGCAGGTCCCCCATGCTCAGGTCGGCCACCTGCGGACCAGACATGTCAGCTCGCCGGGTGGAGCCGCAGACGCGTGACTGCCACGCCTACTTCACGGGAGCACTGTCTCCAACACGCGTGCTCGTTTCCCCTCTCCCCGCGTGTCCCCCAGAGCTTCAACAATACAGCGGCAAAAAGGTGCCCACTGGCCCTAAGGTTCCCCAGCAGCAGACCTGCCAAGAGGGCCCCGCAGCACGGAGACCAGCCTGGCCGTGCGGCTCAGTGGTTGTGTCGACCGTGAACCCAGGAGCCGCACGGGGATTCTAAGTCCCCTCAGAGCACAGCGGCCGGCCCTCCTCCCGGCGGCTTTACAGGAACACGAGGACCCCGCTCCTCTCCATCCGGGGAGATCAGCTCAGCGTGGCTGCTCTGTGGAGCCCAGCCCGCGCCCTGCCCTCGGAGAAGGAGGGAGCTCGGGCCCGCTTGCTGCCGGAGCCCCGCCTGCTCCCACCCGCTCGCCCGGGGGTGTCTTTCCTCTTCGCCTGGGGGGGGGCGCTGAGCGTCGCCAGGTTGGTCTGTGGCATCTTTCGCAGCCTCGTGCGCGGGCTCTGCGCTCCTGGCGCTGAGGGAGACCCGCTCTGCACACACGTTGCTTTTCACACCTCGGCCCAGGAGGTTCCTTCGAACGGCACCGCGTCCCCTGGCTCCTCGCCGGGACGATTTCCCACGCGATCGTCCGAATTCCACCCGAGCCCTGCTTCCCTGTGACCTCCGACCCCCGAATCATATTCATCTTTTCCAAAATTCTCTGCAACCCACTATCCACTGCCTTCTAGTCTTCGGCGTGAATGGCCATTTGCTCTCAGGATCGTTAAAACCCAGGAATTAACCTGGCATATCATGAAAAATGTAACAAAACGTCATAAAAAAATCTTTTTCCCATAACCCAATAAATGAAATAATCAGCAACGCAGAGCAGGGAAGAGTCGCAGGATCGAAAACGTCTGCAGAAGTAGTCACAGCACGAAATAAACGAGGCCAAGAAAACCCCCACCGACAGGACTTCAGGGAGTCACGGCTCATCCACACGGAAATGCTACACAATAACTTCAATAATTCCTGGGAATCGTTTAGAAGAACATGAACATTTTGTTCAACATAAAGTATCGCCACGCAAGACCCTTTCAGAATATAATTATTCAAGGAACACGTTTATAGGTTTTCATCAAAATAAACACCGAACGTTGAGAACGTGTGCTGTTGTTCTCGCCTTTTTCTTTAACGAGCGGATGTCTTTCTCGTTGCAGAAGTTTTACAAGGACATGAGGACGAAACCCGGGGCAGCGAACCCCTCTCCCCTCCGCCCGGTGGGTGAGAGGACCCGCCGAGCAGACGGAGGCGGTCCCCACGCTCTCCTGCCAGCATCACGCGGAGAAGCTATGTGGTGTCTCCTGGAGAGGAGGGGCCGAAGCCAGCACACGCCGGGCCCACACGTCCCCCCCCCCCCCCGCGGGGCCTGTACCTCCGAAGCGTGGCCGGGGCAGAGGTGGGGGCGGGGGCAGGGGCAGGGCAGGGGCGGGAGGGTCCTGTCCAGGCTGCTGGTGGCCTCACTGACCCGCCCACGGGGAAAACCCGTGTGTCCCATCCACAAACCACCGCCACACGCCTTCACTCCACATCTACACCACGCGTGTGACTTTCAATAAACTGTCACCCACCTGCCTCCCCACATCCATGACTCTCACCCACCTGCCTCTCCCTCGCAGCACACGAGTAAATTCCATCATGTATGTTGGCTTCTACACGCACATGAAACGTCCTGACTTTACCTCTTTCTGACACTGACCGGTCGTCCCACCCTCGCCTCGGGGGGACAATGACCCTGGAAACAGCCCTACCCCGCGCGAGGAGGCTGCTCTGCGTGCAGACCAGCAGGGCTCTGCCCCCTGCTCTCAGCCCCCAATCTCCCCTGAGTTCCCTCCCTCCCACCCCCACGAGGCAGCAAGCAAGCCCAGGAGGACTGACGCTGGGGTGACGGGGGAGGGGCACTGGCACACAGTGGGACTGCCTGTCCCCTGCCTCCAACAGCTCTCAGCGCAGGCACAGCCCAGGGCTCCCCCCAGCCCCTCCAGGAGGTTCTGTCCTGCCCCTTCCTCCCAGGCAGGTGTGCAGGTTTGCAATCCCTTAAGCATGGTTTCAGGTCATCCATCCACAGCTACTCGCTGAGCACCTGCTCGGAGCCGTCACGGTTCCAACCCCAGGAGGCAGCTGCCGCCCCGGAGCTTTTAGAGCGAGCCAGGCCCGCGGGCGGCAGTCACCCCCACACGCCACACCCCAGCCCGCGGGCAGCGGGAGTCCACACGGTCCTTTCCTAAGAAACCCTCGCTGAGGAAGAAGCCACACCGCAGCCGGGCCGCGGGCAGAATCCACCGCGACGCCAATCCCGCCCGTCCCGGCTCTTTCACAGCCAACAGCCCTGCGTGGGGACAGGGGCCCCGAGCGGGTCCTACCTCCTTCTTCTCGCCCGTCTGCTCCGCGATCAGCTGGTCAAACACGGCCCCGAACTCTTCGTGGATCTTCTGCATCTCGTTGATGTGACTGGCCACCTTGTTCATGGTCTTGATGGCCACTAGGGGCGACAGGGCGGCGATGAAGAGGCGGCACAGGGGCGCGGGCTGGGAGCGGGCGACGGCAGGGGTGGGAGGTGCGGGGCTTTGCTTGCAGGTCTGGTGTGTGTGTGTGTGTGTGTGTGTGTGTGTGTGTGTGTGCGCGCGCGCGCGCGTAGGGTTTTGCGGGCGGGGCTCACACAGGCCTTGGCTTGGAAGGGTAACAGGTGGGATGGGGGCTATGGGTGGGGTCATGGGCAGGGTTGGTGGTCGTAGGCGGGGTTACCTGCCAAGGGCGGGTTTGTAGCTGTGGGTGGGGCTGTAGGCAGTCCATGGCTTGTGAGTGGGGTCACGGACCATGGGCAGGGCTGTGGGTGGGGCTTATGGCTGTGGTGGGCTGTGGGCGGGCCCATGGGCGGGGGCTTCTAGCTGTGGGCGGGCCCATGGGCGGGGTTTCTGGTTGTGGGTGGGGCTGTGGGCGGGGCTTCCAGCCGGGGCGGGGCGGGGGCGGGGCCCTGGCCGCAGGGCTCACCGTCCAGGTGGTAGTGCTCCTCGCTGTCCACGTGCGTCAGCGCGAAGAGCTCCCGCAGCAGCAGCGGGTACTTGAGGACCCGCTGGATGGGCTTGATGAGGTACGACTCGAGCGTGGCCGAGTGCTGCTGCCGCGGGTTCTGGGCGTCCAGGAAGGCCTTGAAGGCCGCGTCCGTCCTGGCTGCGAGGCACACAGCTCGTGGGGCCGGACCTCCTCCCGCCCCGCCTCCCTCCCCGGTGCCTTTCCCGGGAGGAGGGCAGGAGCGGAGACAGCCAGCCCAGCCCGGCGTCGGCTCATGGGGGGCAGACCCCGGGGTGTGAGGGAGCCAGGGGAGCCAGGGGCAAACCCTGCGCACTGGGACTCCGGGCTGCTCTCCTCCCTCCTGGTCCTCAGCCCCAACATACGGCCCCGGCATTGAGCCCTCGCGTGAGCGCCCCGCGGTCACTGCGTCCCCCCAGCAGACGGTCCTTTTGTCCTCACGCTCTTCCCTCTACACCCCCCAACACACACACACACACACACACACACACACACACACACACACACACGTGGCCGGTAGGAAAATGTAGGTCAAGCCTAATGGTTTCAGGGATCGTTTGAAACCTAACGATAATACCTTTCAGGTGCAAAAGAATATGACCGAATTAAGACAATCTACAGGGGCCGCATGGAATCTAACGGAATGTTTAAAAATAACACAGAACGCTAAGGGAGATACTGTTTACTGTGGGGCTCGGACCTCGGAAACTCTCACAGTGACACCTCACAACAGCCAGCGCTCGGGTGACGTGTGAAAACTGACACACAGCCCGGCGGCGAGCTCAGTGGTTAGCGTCGACCTAGGAACCAGGAGGTCAGGGTTCAATTCCCGGTCAGGGCACAGGCCCGGGTTGCAGGCTCCATCCCCAGTGGGGGGCGTGCAGGAGGCAGCCGATCCATGATTCTCTCTCATCACTGATGTTCCTATCTCTCCCTCTCCCTTCTTCTCTGACATCAATAAAAATATATTTAAAAAAAAAAAAAAAAAAAAGAAGGGATACATACACAGGACTGTATGCCCGACACAGCCCGTGTGGGGACGGACAGCCAGACAGGATCCCAGCCCCCCTCTGAATTCCCGCTGCACCTGACTCTGCACAGACGCACTGCAGGCTCTGTCGGGTCCAGAGACCCCCTGGTGCCAACATGTCCCGTGACAGGTGTTAAAGGGGGTCAAAGCACAACGTGCATAAGCCTTTACACACCAGCAGCTGTGCATGTGCAGCCACGTGAGGTGCGGGGGGAGGTGCGGGGTGGGATATGGGTGAGGTGTGGGGGAGGTGCGGGGGGAGGTGCGGGGTGGGATATGGGTGAGGTGTGGGGGAGGTGCGAGGGGAGGTGCGGGGTGGGATATGGGTGAGGTGTGGGGTAGGTGCGGGGGGAGGTGCGGGGTGGGATATGGGTGAGGTGTGGGGGAGGTGCGAGGGGAGGTGCGGGGTGGGATATGGGTGAGGTGCGGGGGGAGGTGCGGGGTGGGATATGGGTGAGGTGTGGGGGAGGTGCGGGGGGAGGTGCGGGGTGGGATATGGGTGAGGTGCGGGGGGAGGTGCGGGGTGGGATATGGGTGAGGTGTGGGGGAGGTGCGGGGGGAGGTGCGGGGTGGGATATGGGTGAGGTGCGGGGGGAGGTGCGGGGTGGGATATGGGTGAGGTGTGGGGGAGGTGCGGGGGGAGGTGCGGGGTGGGATATGGGTGAGGTGTGGGGACGTGTGGGGGAGGTGCGGGGGAGGTGCGGGGGAGGTGTGAGGACAGCGGCTGGTGTCCCGAGATCCCCTGAAATCCAACCTCCTGTCGGTTACAGTGTTGACCAAGGAAGCGCCTCCCTGACCCTTCTCTCTGTCACCAGCCACCACAGGTGAAGGTGGCAGCAAACCACCTTGTGGGGACCCTCAGATGCCCTGCCTCCCGGGCCGCTGGGGGTGGGGGGAGGGGCGCCTGCTGCTGTGAAAACCCCGCTCCGTTCTGTGCAGGCAGCTGCAGCCGGAGCGGTTCCGGGAGTAACTGGGACCACGTGCCCGTGACGGACAGGCGTGAGCACAGCGCTCGGAGCAGCAGCAGGTGAGGGCAGGAGGAGGGCCACAGGAAGGCAGGTGTGATGGGGCGGGTGACAACGAAATCGACAGAGAACAGGAATAAAGGGGAATTTCTAAACCCTGTATTTCCTGCATAACTGCAAAGTGACCCCGCAATTCTGGACCAAAACAACTCAGACAGAAGGTGCGCTATCAGGAAAGCGACACACGGCTAACCCAGCTGCGCCGGCCTTTCCTCTGAGCCCTCATCCGCGGCTGCCACATCGACGACCCTTCGACCCTTCGCTCTCAGTCCGAACGCTCCCGCCCTGGCCCCGGCCCCGGGCCCGCCCTCGCAGCCTTACCTTTCACCAGGACCTTGGGCACCTTCGTGTGGCTGGCGCAGAAGGCGCTGTACAGCTTGAAGCGGTCGGCGTAGTAGAGGAAGGAGCCCCCCAGCGAGAACAGCACTTTCTGGGTTTAAGGAGAAGAGGCCTGGCTAGTTCAGGTCGCGCCCACCTGGGAATATCGGCAGGGTCTCGGGCACCCCCGCCAGCCTGACCCGCCAGCTCAGCATCGGTCACCCCGTCCCAGCTCCTCCCTCCGCTGCTGGGGGCCTGCAACGTCCCCCGAAAGCGCGTGAGCTCACAAACCTGGGTAACGGGTTTGGGGTTTGGCCTTTTCAGTAATTACAGTGCAGGGGCCAGTTTTCTAGACCAGTGTTACTTGTGTTTTTAAAATGCATTTTTATTTATTTCAGAGAGGAAGGAAGAGGGAGAGAGAGAAACATCAATAATGAGCAAGAGTCACCGATTGGCTGGCACCTGCACACCCCACACTGGGGATCGAGCCCACAACCCGGGCCTGTATCAAACCACGACCTCCTGGTTCACAGGTCAACTCAACCCCTGAGCCACGCGGCCAGGCAGCCGGTGTTGAAAGGGCCTGTGTGGGTGTGGGTGTGGGATGTGGGGTGTGGGTGTGGGTGTGGGATGTGGGGTGTGGGTGTGGGTGTGGGTGTGGGTGTGGGATGTGGGGTGTGGGTGTGGGATGTGGGGTGTGGGTGTGGGTGTGGGTGTGGGATGTGGGGTGTGGGTGTGGGTGTGGGTGTGGGATGTGGGGTGTGGGTGTGGATGGGAAACACGGTGCATCGGAAAAGGCAGACCTGAGCCCCTCACCAGCTCCCGGGGCAGGACTGTCGAGGCCGGGGCTTCTATCCGAGCCTGTGAAACAGGCCTCAGGAGAGAGCCCTGCAGAGCAAGCACGTCACACTCGGGCCTCGCCTGCGGCCCGCCAGCCGCGAGCTGGACGTGCTTGCTCTGTAGTTTCACGCGAGCTGGACTTGTTCGAGACAGACGCCCCTTACTCGGGCAATAAAAACGGGTGTGGATGTGAGCGTAGTTTGGCTAACGGACATGGCAGGGAATTGGGAAGGACGGGCTACTACAACAACCACGGTTGCTGAGGAACCCACACAACTGGCAGGCAGAGGCCAGCGTGGTCTCCTCTCTATTTCACTTTCGGCCTCCACCTCCCGCCCCGCCCGCCCCGGACGGAGGACTGACCGACCTTAAACTGATCGACTCTCTCGAGCTTTTCCAAATCCGGGACGAGTCTCACTCCATCTTCCAGCGTTTTAAGGAATTCTACTTGAAACTCCACCATTTCGGTTAAATTGCCGAAGAGCACGTCCAGCTGGAAAATGAGAAGGAGTTTAGCCGACGTCATCTGTCCCGTTAGTGATCAGAAACGACTCGCCGCTGATCTCAGCAGCTTCCTGCCGATCCTGAGGATGGAGAACGGTCAGCCCCCTCTCGGGCGCTGTGACCTGCCCTTCTGCTACAGTGAGAGGGATCTGACCGCTGCCCCCCGCCCCCGCCCAGGTGACTGTACCTCGTCCTGGGTGAGGAGAGTCTCCTTCTGCAGGGGCTGCAGGTACCGCTCCATGAGGCAGCTCAGGTCCTGGGGGCGGAAAGAGCAGCTCGTGAACAGAGTCCAAACGTCCACAGAGAACCCCAAGGGGAAACCCCGTGAGGTTCCAGGGGCCGGCGGTCCGGTCTTTAGGCCACGAAGGTGCCTGTTAAAGGAGCGAGCGCGCTTTTCTGCAAACGCGTCCGGCTTTGCAGCCACGGGCTCAGGTGGCAGCTGTAACAGGAAAGGGGCAGGTGGTGCATGGATGGACTGCGTTCCAATAAAACTTTATTTGTAGAAGCAGGCAGAGGGCTGGCCTCGGCCCGAGGGCCACAATTGGCTGACCCTTGATTTAAAGACTAAAATGGCCCCGGCCAGTTTGGCTCAGTGGATAGAGCATCAGCCTGCAGACCAAAGGGTCCCGGGTTCGATTCCTGTCCAGGGCATGCACCTTAGTTGCAAGCTCCTCCCTGGCCTGGGCCCTGGCTGGGGCATGTCCAGGAGGTAACCAATCGTTGCGCTTCTCTCACATAAATCACGTTACGTCGCCATAGGAATGGATCTCCCACGTAACCGAGGACCTGCTGCATAACTAAATTGTACGCAGGAATAAGTCATTATCACAGTCACAGGAACTGTTAGAAACGCTGCCGCCACACGTGTGATGGAGAACTGACCGTCAGCACCAGTGACACCACAAAGGACACGGGCTGGTCCCTTTCTGCTGGGACTCAGATTAGCTTTTGAAGATAAATTTTTCCAAAACTCAATTCCACCGTCGTATCAGCTCAGCAGCGTTCACAACTCAGACAGGTCAGAGGGGCCACACTTGTGCTCACCACCATCTCCTTTCTCAGTCAGTGGGCGGACAGGGAGGGACAAAGGTCAGGTTACAGCTGTGAGTACTCAAAGCACAGAGTTTATTCGTGTATTTTATTTATTAACTAGAGGCACGGTGCACAACATTCATGCGGGGGGGGGGGGGCAGGGAGAGCAGGTCCCTCAGCCTGGCCTGTGCCCTCTGGCAGTCCAGGACTCCCCGGGGGATGTCTGACTGCCAGCTTAGGCCTGCTGCAAGGCTTAGGCCCACTCCACATGGGAAGTGGGCCTAAGCCGGCAGTCGGACATCCCCTGAGGGGTCCTTAACGCTGCCACGGAGGCAGGAGAGGCTCCTGTCACCACTGCTGCGATCACCAGCCGTGAGCCCGGCTTCTGGCTGAGCAGCGCTCCTCCTGTGGCAGTGGTCAGCAAACTGCGGCCCCTTGAGTGAGGCTCTTCCACAAAATACCACGTGTGGGCACGCACATACAGTTCGATTGAAACTTCATGGCCACGCTCAAGGGGCCAAAGAGCCACATGTGGCTCACGAGCTGCAGTTTGCCGACCACTGCCCTGTGGGAGTGCACTGACCACCAGGGGGCAGCTCCTGCATTGAGCATCGTCCCCCTGGTGGTCAGCGAGCATCATAGCAACCAGTCGTTCCACTGTTTGGTCAATTTGCATGTTAGGGTTTTATTATATAGGAAGGATTGTGTAGTTTCATAGGAACACCTGTAAACCTACTGTGGCCCCGCCCTGACATCGCAGGGAATTGCTATAAGAACTGCTGTGCTCCCTTCAAACACAAAAGAAAATCTTAACATTTGGGATAAAGGCCACCATCTATGGGAGAGGAAGAGGTTGCCTTGGCTCTGTGACCTGGCTCTGCTGTTTGAGAAACGGTGGAAACAGAGGCGGGCAGGGGGCGGGCACAGACGCTCACCTTCACGTAGGTGCGCTCCGTCTCCAGCAGCTCACAGATGACCTTGCGCAGCTTGTCGGCGTCCGTGAGCTGCCGCGTGGTGGCCGGCTGCGGCCCGCCGGGGTCCTGGGGGCACGGGCTCGGGGCACTGGGGTTCATCTCGCGCGGACTGCGGCAGGACACGGCCCCCTGTTCCGTGCTCTCCAGAGCACAGGTGGAAAGCAGGGCAGGTGAGGGCAGCGGCACTCCGGGGTGACCTGTCTGACCTCTGTCCCTCCCCGTGTCCCTCCCGCTCACGCACTGCCCCGTCTCCACCTCCTGTCGCCTGGGACGATCTGGTGGACGTTTAGGGCGTCAGGGTTCTAAGATTCCAACCTCTCCAGTTGCATAAACAGTTTCCCAATCCTGGGCCCTGACACCCCGGGACCCGCAGGTCTCCACTGGGTCAGGCTGGGTTCACAGGGGCCTGTGAGCCTCCCGGTGCCCAGCGCTGCCCCCAGATCATCCAATAGAACCTCTGGGGCGGGCCCCGCAAGCCGCACGTCTTAACGCTCTCGATGGCCCCGCTGGCCGGCGTGGCTCAGTGGTTGAGCATCATCCCATGCACCAAAGGTCCTGGGTTCGATTCCCGGTCAGGGCACATGCCCAGGTTTCAGGCTCAATCCCGTGTGGGGCGTGCAGGAGGCAGCTGATCCATGATTCTCTATCATCATTGACGTTTCTCTCCCCCCCCCCCTCTGAAATCAAAAATGTATTGTGGCCAGAGGACATCAAACTCCAGCTCCATTGGGCCCTCCCCACGGAGCCTGGCCAAGGCCATGACCTCGGATGCAGAAGCCAGCACAGCCGTCCCGCTCAGCACGGAGGCCACTCCCACCCGGGAGCTGCCCTGGGAGGCTCTGCACGCACCCACCCCCCAGCTGACTTCCCGGGAGGGGATGGGCACACAGTGGGGGCACAGGTAGTGCAGGGCGGTGGAGGAGGAGCCGGCTCCCCCGGCCGGAGAGGGACCAGCGGTCAGTCCCCGGGAAATGGGCGGCTCTCCCGGTGCTCAGAGCCGTCCTGTTGGACGGAGAGCAATCCCAGCGACACGGGGAGGAACTCACGCGGGAGGAAGTGGGGCGCACTGTCCCCGAGGCCACGCTGTCCCCAGAGGAGAAGAAAGCACAAGGCCACTCCCGCCCCCATGAGCTCAGGTCTAAAACCGGCCCTTTGAGTCTCCCCAGGTGAGCACACCCCACAGCTCACAGGGGCGCCTGACCCAGAATCTCACAGCCTTTCGGGAGGCAAGCCCAGCCTCGCGCCAGGACCCACCCGGTGCCCAGGGGCCTCCCAGCCTCGCGCCAGGACCCACCCGGTGAGAGGAAGCCCGAGGACCAGGCTCCTTGTCAATGAGACGCACCCCGACCGCACCCCGACCGCACCCCGACCGCGTTCCAGCCCCAAACAGCCCTGGGCAGAGGCTTCGTGGGCTCCGGTGGCTTCTGCCTTCCCGCTGACCCACGCGTTTCCCACGCGGAGTCAGCCTGTCCCACGGGCCCAGGGGGACGACACAGACACCCCCCCAAAAAAAACCCCCTTAAACCTCCCTGAGCCAGCGCTTCCCCATCCACCTCCTCCCCGTCCTCCTCCCCGATTAGGAAGAAATGGAGGGAGCAGCACCTGAGCCTCCTGCGGAGACGCCCGCGGACCGGGGCGCCACGGGGACTCACCCGCCGCCGCCGCCGCCGGGAGGAGGGAGACTGAACACAATGCCTCTCCCGCCTCAGGAAGGAAGCAGCCCTGCGGAGTCCGAGGCGAATCAAATGCAACTTCACACGGACACTCCCCCCCCCCGCCCACCCCCGCCCAGCGCACCCCCCACCCCAGGCCCCAGCCCCTCCGCCGCAGGCCGCCGCTGGGGTCCCACCTACCCGGGCGCTCACCGGGCGGAGGGGCGGGCGGACGGACAGACGGAGCCCGGGCGGTCCCCGTGCTCAGGGCCCGGCGTGCGCTGCCCCAGCGCGGACAGCATGGGGCGCCTCCCCCCGCGACTCCACCTGCCGAGCTCAGCACCGGGGCCGCGGCTCCCAAAATACTGTGCGCCCAGCCGCCCGCTCCCGGGAGAGCCCGCTCCCATGGCGACGCGTCCCGGCCCGCAGCCGCGGCAGCCCCGCCCACACCGCGCCCGCCGCGGGGTCACGGCGAGGTCATGCTGCTGGCCCCGCTGGCCCCCCACGTGCAGGGGAGGACCCGCTGAGCCGCCGAGGCAGTGTGGCCCTCGGACCCGCCCCGACGCTCCCCTGGAGGACACCCTCCGGGCGGGGCAGGCGCCCCCAGCACCGCGGGCGGTTCACAGTCTGTTTCCCCATTTTCCGCAAACAAAGCAGCCCTTCCCTTCCCGGGGAGCCGCCGCGGCACGAAAGCAAAAGGGTTTTCAGGACGAAGATGTTCTCACTCTTCTCGGGTAGTTCGCTGAATGGAAACAATCACAGCGGGGGGCGGGGGGCGGACACAGCCTCCGGGCTCATCGCATCCGCCCAGAGGCTGGAACCCGGGCCAAAAGCGGGACACGGCGGCCGGTGGGAGGGACCCAGTAGCCGGGAAGGAGGTGCTAACAGGGAGGCTGCCAGTGCCCCGGCTACACACCACCCCCGCCAGGACCTGTCACTCCTGAGCCGCCCCACCCAGCAGCTCACACCTATCTACTTGCTCAACCCCAAGAGGCCGTCTGGAGCAAAAACTGTTATTTCTAAAAAACTGGAAAACATAAAATCCCAACACACATTCTGTCCATCCTGCCCAGTATTTCTCGGAGGGAGGCAAGGCAGGGGGCCAATGGGGGAATCTGGAATCATGTCAACAACAAAAATAAAACAATGATAAGAATAAATAAAATTTTAAAAAATTAGATTTTTTCAATGTTACTGTACATAACACAATATACAGATGACATATTAAAGAATTGTACAGCTAAAACTCATGTAATTTTGTTGACCAATATCACCCCAATAAAGTCAATAAAAAAATTTAAAATAAAATAAAAACATCAAATTCCAAGACGCCTTCTCTTTATCCTGCCCAATATTTCTTAAAATAGCTCATTTAGGAAAAACAGCAAAAAATATTAAATCAACAGCTGTCACATATTTAGCCGGGATGAAAAATGATTACCTGTTTTATTTCATTTAGATGTTTATTGGTTTAATCTATTATTCATTCATTTCTACACCCAACCTGCTGCATTCAAAATCATCCTTCCATACTTTGGCAGTTCACACGCAAAAGTTTTCACTTTATTCTCAAGAAAAATTATACACTGATGTGAGATGCATCAAAAAACTATTCAACCCTAATCAAGAAAGTTAAGCTGTGCACGTGCTGTTTAAATCATAAAAAAAGACCTAGAAAGCTTAGGCCTCAGGAAAACAGCTGAGCACTTACTGAGCCCTCATCGGAACAGGCTCACAGCCCAATGGTCAATGACTTTCTTCCTGTTCAGAAGCCTGGTTTCACCACCAGCCGGCAGCCACCCAGCCAGAGGGCAGTTCTGAAAAGCAGTTACCACGCAAGGCCTGGTTTGCCACCTCAGAGCTGTGTGAGCTCCAGTAAGTTGCTGAACTTCTCTGTTCCAATACTCTCCTCTATCAACAGAGGGAAGAACAGTTTCTTCCTTCCCCGGGGTCTCGGGGGATGAGCCGAGCTACCATGGAACAGTGCCCACTACATACAGGGCACCGAACGGTATCCGCTCTCGTTTATTTACTTTTTAACGAGAGGCCCGATGCACGAAATTCGTGCAAGAGTAGGCCTTCCTTCCCCAGGCTGCGGGCACCCAGGACCCGGGCTTCCCTCGCAGCCCCAGCTTCATCCGGAAGGACGTCCAGAAGGACGTCCCGTCTAATTAGCATATTCCACTTTTATTATTATAGATACTTTTTTTATTGATTTTTAGATAGAGAGGAAGGAAGAGGGGGGCGGAGAGAGAAATATCAATGATGAGAGAGAATCCTGGGTCGGCTGTCTCCTGCACACCCCCTACTGGGGATGGAGCCCACAACCCGGGCCTGTTCCCTGACCGGGAATGGAACTGGAACCTCCAGATTCATGGGCCGACACTCAACCCACTGGGCTACACAAGCCGGGCTCCTCACGTATTAGTAACACGCAGTTAGGGCCCCGACTCCAAGACTCCTTGGCTCAACTTAAAGCTTTTGCTTCCAAATATCCTAAGAGAGAAATTTAATTCACAAAAGGCGATTTTAGTTACGGAACTTGGGTTGCCTGACAAAACAACCAAATAAAGATAAAACCTGAACAAGCAGAAGCGCAGGAGCGCAGGACCCACGGGCGCCCGGCCCAGGGAAAGGAACAGGTACCTAAAGCCGCAGCGCAGCCCGGCCCATCGGATCCTCAAACATCTGCGACCTGGCCCCACCCCCCGTCACACACTGACACCCGACAGGGAACGGGGACAGCGGCGCCCGTCCCCACATCCGACCGGGAGTCCAGGCGGGTCTCAGCGCCTCCTCTTCTGCACAAAGAACCGTGGAGTCAGACAGACGCCTGGGGTCAGTGCACAGACCTGGCCTCTTCCTTCCTGCTCCCCCGACCTCATGACTCACTGCATTCAACACGGAAACGACTCAAAACCCACCAGGGAAGGAGGACTGGGCGATGACAGGGAGCACAGATGACCAAGTCAGAAAGAATTCAGCAGTAAAGGCTTCAGGGACAGGAAGCATAGCTGTGCTCCCACCCACGCTGGAAATCGAGAATCCGCCTTTTTAGTCTCAGTAACAAAATAACTACATAAATGCCCTTCCAAATGTCTTCTCTCAGCACGGAAATACCTGTTTCTCTAGAGAGCCACTGGCCCCCCACAAATAGAAGTAAAAGTCAAGTAAGGGCCACGGCTTAACCTTCGGCAAATCCTTTTATATACGAATATATGAGAGGCCCAGGGCACACGGTTTGCACAAGGGTCGCAGCCCCGGCTTCGTCCGGAAGGTCGTCTGGAAGGAGGTCCGGCTGTCCGGTCTAATTAGCATGTTATATTTTATTATTATAGATTTTTATTGATTTCAGAGAGGAAAGGAGAGGGAAAGAGAGAAATATCAATGATGAGAGAGAATCATGGATCGGCTGCCTCCCGCACGCCCCCCACTGGGGATCAAGCCCGCAACCCGGGCCTGTGCCCTGACCGGGAATCGAACCGTGACCTCCTGGTTCATAGGTCGACGCTCAACCGCTGAGCCACGCTAAGAGGCTCACTTCTAACCAAAGCTGGCACGAGGCGCAGAAGCTCACGGCAGAAACCACGAGTCACAGACCACGGAGCTGACCCAGCCGCACAGCGAGAGGGGATGAGTCGGACTTCACCCAGTGACAGCTGTGCCTGCCTCCCGCCGACGGGCTTGTCAGCGAGGCCACCTTGGGTTCTGAGAATTATTTAGCGGCATCTCCCAAGTGGGACTCCTGGGCCCCGTGGAGGGGGCGTCCGCCACATCCAGCTGCAGAGGAGGCCGGGATGCGGGAGGTGAAAATGAAAAGCTCTCACCTTGCTGCTGAGGTCCGTGTCATCCGAGGACTCGGGGTCCAGCCCCTCAGCCTCCGCGGGGGCGGGCTCCGCACCGCTGCCCTGCGCACCGCCCAGGCCGGGCCCTGTGGGACGGAAGCAGAAGGGATGTGGGGGGACGGGACAGTGACCCCCACAGGTCAGCCCGTGAGGGGCGGGCGTCCACTCCCAGAGAGAACGCATCGTCACACCCGCCAAGTGCCAGTTCCACACCCTCGGCTCAGGGTTAGCGTTCATCATTTGTGTTGGTGCTGCTACCGTCACTGTTTAATAGGATGGCATGTTTTTATTACTTATCCTATATAATAAAAGCCTAATGTGCAAATCGACTGAACGGCAGAACTACAGGTGGACAGGGGGCGGAGCCAGTGAGCGGGTGGCGCCAGGCCAGCCCAGGCGGGTGGCAGCGGGCAGAGGGAGGGGACGGCGATCTGGGGATGAGACTAAGCCAGCCATGGGCAAACTACGGCCCGTTCGGCTGTTCTGTCCGGCCCGCGGAGCCAAAAGAGCGGAGGGTTCTCTTGCTCTCCCCTCCGCTCCTTCACCAGCAGCAGCGTTAACATGGCAACGTCGGGCAACACGGCCGCAGCTCCTTCTTCTGAGCCCAGTTTAAGAACTCATTGTGGCCCTCGAGTCAAAAAGTTTGCCCACCCCTGGCCTAAGCCATCAGTGGGACATCTGAGGGCTCCCAGACTGCAAGAGGGCGCAGGCTGGGCTGAGGAACCGCTTGAATTTTCACGCACCGGGCCTCTAGTAGACTATGATGATAGTTATGGGCCCCCCCCCCAAATTCATACACTGAAGCTCTGCGAGTAGCTGGTGGCCTGGGTCATGGCCCCATCCCGGCTGAGCGTTAGAATCACCAGGAGTTTCAGGACCACCCAGCTGTGCCCTCCCCACCCCCCGCGACTGTGAAGGGCCAGCTCCGTCTGGGATTGAGCCTCACCCCTCCCACCTGGGAAGGAGGTGCTGTCAGTGGGTGCGACTCGTAAACTCATCAGACAACTTGCTGGCTGCAGGCTGAGCAGAGACGGGGCAGAGAGAGCAAAAAGGAGCCACAGCCTGGCCCGTGTGCTCAGTGGTTAGAGCACCAGCCTGTGCACCGAAGGGTTGTGGGTTCAATTCCTGGTCAAGGGCACGTACCTGCGTTACAGGTCCCCTCCTTGGCTCAGGGCGGGGCAAGTGGGGAGGCAACCAATCGATATGTCTCTCTCAGAGCAATACTTCTCTCTGTCTCTCTCTCTTTCTCGCTCTCCCCCCACCAACACCCTTCTGCTCTTTTTTTTTTATATTTTTATTGATTTCAGAAAGGAAGGGAGAGGGAGAGAGAGATAGAAACACCAATGATGAGAATCACTGATCGGCTGCCTCTTGCACGCCCCACACTGGGGATGGAGCCCGCAACCCAGGCCTGTGTCCTTGTCCGGAATCGAAACTGGGACCCTTCAGTCCACAGGCTGACGCTCTATCCACTGAGCCAAACCGGCCAGGGCCCTTCGCTCTTAAAAAGAAAAAAACCAATGGAAAAGATGTCCTCCAGTAAGAAAAAGGGAGCGGCCGCGGGTTACCGGGCAGAGCCTGCCGGCCCAGAGGCGCTTCTGGGTCACACCCGCCCGAGCGCTGCTCACACGGGCGGACAGGCTCCGGGAGGACCGGCGAGCCTGCGGCCTCCGCCCTGGAAGACGGGGTGGCCCCGCTGGGCTCGGGGCACTCGGGCCCTCCCTCCGCCGAGGCTGGGACACCCGCGCGGGCCCTGAAGGGGGCTCTGCGTCACCCTCCACCTGCCGTCCTGGGACCGTCCGCCCGCACAGGTGCGCCCACGGGCCCTGCCCCAGCCGCGTCCTGTCCTGCGTGCGGGGCGGCCGGCTGTGTGCAGGCCCCGCGCTCTCTGCTCAGCTCGGGGCCTCCCTCTGCTGTCCATCCTGTGCACGCACCTGCCTCCCGCCTCTCCCGGCCAGCGGGGACCGGAAGCAGCCAGCGGGGACCGGAAGCGGCCAACGGGAACCGGGAGGGGCCAGCGGGGACCGGAAGCGGCCAGCGGGGACCGGGAGCGGCCAACGGGGACCGGGGAGCGGCCAGCGGGGACCGGAAGCGGCCAACGGGGACCAGGGAGCGGCCAGCGGGGACCGGAAGCGGCCAGCGGGGACCGGAAGCGGCCAACGGGAACCGGGAGCGGCCAGCAGGGACCGGGGAGCGGCCAGCAGGGACCGGAAGTGGCAGCGAGAAGGGAGAGGGAGGCCCAGGCGGTGCTTCCCCCAGGCCCACCCCTCACTCCCCGCTGGTCTGCGGGGCTGAGCACGGAGAACTCCTCCGGAACTGACTGATTGGTGGTGCGGCCATAGAACCTACGAGAACCCCCCCCCCAATGCTGTATTCCTGACCGGCTGCGCGGCTCGAAGGGGCGGGACCACGGCAGAGTCTTAACGACGAAGCGGTTACAGAACAAGCCCGGCGCCCCGTGGGGGTGTGAGGACGGGACCGCGATGCCCGCGCACAGCGGGCACCCAACGGTCAGTCAGGACATTGGCCTGGAGGAAAGTCCATCCACACCGGCCCTAGGGGCGTGTCTGTCCGGAGGAGGTAACGTGACGAGGAAAGGTCAGTGGCTCATTCTGAAACGCCGGCAGGTCCACAGCCACACATGTGTCTAAATCAGGTGCCGATACAGAAATACGTGTTTTATTTTTAAAATGTTATGAAGAAATCTGTGCCCGGCGGGTGTGGCTCAGTGGCAGAGCGTCGACCTGGGAACCAGGAGGCCATGGTTGATTCCCCGTCAGGGCACCGGCCGGCTGCGGCTCCATCCCCAGGTCGGGCGTGCAGGGGGCAGCTGGTCCGAGATTCTCTCTCATCACTGGTGTTTCTACCTCTCCCTCCCTCTCCCTTCCTCTCTGACATCAATAAAAATATATATTTCCTTAAACTTTAATAAAAAGTTTAAAGTTGCAAAGTGCATACCCACAGCCTTTAAA
Source organism: Myotis daubentonii (assembly GCF_963259705.1). Taxonomy (NCBI): domain Eukaryota; kingdom Metazoa; phylum Chordata; class Mammalia; order Chiroptera; family Vespertilionidae; genus Myotis; species Myotis daubentonii. Next base: position 879,081 of record NC_081842.1, read on the forward strand.
GGTAAAATACACGACACCAGCGCCCTCCTCACGGGAGCGGCCTGGGGACCGCTGGCCGCAGTGGCCTGGGGTCGGCCAGCTCTCCCCGCAAAGGGTCAGTTTGCAACTTCGCAGGCACCAGCCCCTGTCCTGTCAGCTCCTCCACCGGCCGGGGTCGCGGGGGAGTGGCCACAGACGAGACGTAAGTGACCCCAGGACTGGGTTCCAATCAGGCTGTTTACAAAAAACACGCCCCAGGCCGGAGCTGGCCACAGGCTGCCCGCCAACGTCTGCTTCCCACCCCTGAGCCCCGGAGGGCTCCTGCCGTAAACACTCTGCCGCAGCCTGACCCCCGCGGCCTGACCCCCCCCAGCCTGACCCCCCCCCCGCAGCCTGACCCCCCCCGCAGCCTGACCCCCGCGGCCTGACCCCCGCAGCCTGACCCCCCCCAGCCTGACCCCCCCCCGCAGCCTGACCCCCCCCCCCGCAGCCTGACCCCCCCCCGCAGCCTGACCCCCCCCGCAGCCTGACCCCCGCGGCCTGACCCCCCCCCGCAGCCTGACCCCCCCCCGCAGCCTGACCCCCCCCGCAGCCTGACCCCCGCGGCCTGACCCCCGCAGCCTGACCCCCCCGCAGCCTGACCCCCGCGGCCTGATCCCCGCGGCCTGACCCCCGTAGCCTGACCGCCCCCAGCCTGACCCCCGCAGCCTGACCCCCGCGGCCTGACCCCCCCCCCCGCGGCCTGACCCCGCAGCCTGACCCCCCCGCAGCCTGACCCCCGCGGCCTGACCCCCGCGGCCTGATCCCTGCGGCCTGACCCCCGCAGCCTGACCCCCCCCAGCCTGACCCCCGCAGCCTGACCCCCGCAGCCTGACCCCCCCCCCGCGGCCTGACCCCGCAGCCTGACCCCCCCGCAGCCTGACCCCCGCGGCCTGACCCCGCAGCCTGACCCCCCCGCAGCCTGACCCCCACGGCCTGATCCCCGCAGCCTGACCCCCCCCAGCCTGACCGCCCCCAGCCTGACCTCCGGCGGCCTGACCCCCCCAGCCTGACCTCCGGCGGCCTGACCCCCCCAGCCTGACCTCCGGCCGCGCCTACCCCCTCGTGGTCACAGGGAGGAACAGCGCCAGGTCCCGGCCGCACATTAAAGGCCCAGGGCTCAGGGGTCACACACATCCTGCAGGTGTGACGACCGCGGGCGGACAATGACCACAATGATGTCACAGGTCAAGGCCGTCAACAGTAAAAAGCGCCTGATTTTCGGAAGCCTCCCGAGCGCCCGGGTGCTGCCTACACTCAGATTTTGAAACTGAAGACTTTTCTCTTTAACCCAACTTTTTAAAAGAAAATAAATTCAAAACCCCAGCCTATGAAATGGAGCCCAACTCCAGAACGGGGTGGTCGGGACCCTCTCACCCGGGAGCCCCCGGAAGAAGACAGGCCGCACGCAGACACACCTGAGGGACAGGTGATGGGACAGGGTCCCGTACAGGCCCCTCTGGGCGCCCGGGGATCCAGAGCAGGGGGTGCACCCCGGGGGCCCCAGGAAGGCCTCCGGGGCAGGAGCATTCACACAGCTCCCCCTGGAGGGAAGGTGTCCCCAGGAAGGAGGGCAGCAGGTGGGGCGGGCAGGGCTCACCCTTGGGGACTCTGAGGCAAACACCCCAAGAGACAAGAAGACCAGCCCTAACCGGTTTGGCTCAGTGGATAGAGCGTCGGTCTGCGGACTGAAGGGTCCTGGGTTCGATTCCAGTCAAGGGCATGTACCTTGGTTGTGGGCACATCTCCAGTGGGGAGTGTGCAGGAGGCAGCTGATCGATGATTCTCTCTCATCGATGTTTCTAACTCTCAGTCCCTCTCCCTTCCTCTCTGTAAAAAAATCTATAAAATATATATTTTTAAAAATGTAAAAAAAAAAAAGAGGACCAATAAGGGTCAGAGCCCCGTCTACTCGGGCATCAAGCGTCCTCTGTCGCTCAGGAGCGGGCGTGGGCTGCGGGGCTGGGGTGGGACGTGGACGGTGGGGACGTGGACGGCGGGCGGAGGGCTCACAGCCCCAGCCCCTCCCGTGGCTCCTGGCACTTCCGTGTCCCTATCTCGGTCCACAGCCCCGAGGCGGCGGCCTCTGTCCACTCATCTTTCTCCAAAACGACCGGTGAGAGCAGCAGGGGGGACGCCCTCCACGTGGGGCAGGCAGGAGTGTGGCTAAACAGTCCTCCCCAGAACAGGAGCACCTGCCCGCAGCAGCGCCACAGGAAGCACAGGCTCCGCCGGCTCCTCCCCACACCCCGTCCCTGCGGCACCCCGTCCCTGCGGCACCCCATCCCTGTGGCACCCCATCCCTGCGGCACCCCGTCCCTGCGGCACCCCGTCCCTGCGGCACAGAGCAGCCGGTCCCTGTCACAGGCGCCCCAGCTCCGCACGCGGCCACACGCTGCAGGTCGCAGCCTTACCTGGGCTGCTGGGGAGGAAGGCGAGGGGGCTCTGGCCGGGTTCGGTGGGGCCGTCGGCACGGTGGGGCGGGCTCCCCAGCAGCAGGGCGCCCCCCTCCAGCTCGGGGCGCGTCCGCACCAGGAGGCCCAGGCTGGGCTGCGAGAGGAAGTCCCTGAGGGCCGCGGGGCTCAGGGTGGCGGCCACGCGATTGTTGATCTCGAGAATCTCATCTCCCACCTTCAGGCCTGCAACGTGATGGAAAAGTTGAGTTTCACACAGAGGCAGCGGCACAGCCAGGGAGGGGGTGGGGGAGGCTGCACCCCAAGTCCTGCCGCACAGACGGTGCCCCGAAGGGAGCAGGTGCAGGGCCCCAGGCCCGGAGGCTCCAGGCGTGGGGTCGCCTGCCCTGCCCGGCGCGGCCCTGGCCTGAACACCATCTGGAGAAATCTACTCCCCGAGTCCGTGGGCCCCAAGCGCCTGCCGACGTCTCCCCACAAACGCTGCCTCGAGGGGGAACAGAGACGCGCCCTCCAGTCACTGTGTGGACGCCTGGGCCACACCCGGGGGCGCGAGGACCGTCCCCGCGTCTGTGGGCCGCACACTCCGCGGTGGCAGGGAGGCCGGCCTGCTGCAGGCACGTCTGGGGCCGAGGGCCCGCCGAGTCGCTAGGATCATTTTTGCTGTTTTGTGTGTTTTTTGTAACCACATCAGGGCCTCGTGGAAAGTCCCTGAAGAGGCTGCTGCCTTTGAAAGCAGGTGGGAACGCTGCCCACGTTCGGGGCCCAAAGGAGCCGCCGGGCCTCGGAGAACAGGAAGCGTGACGGGCCGGGGCAGGTCAGTCAGTTAGTGAAAGAACATTCCAGAAGTATGAGAGGGCGGGAGCCCGAAGGACCGGTCAGGGGAAGGAAGTCTGGTGAGAAGGCTCCCTGCAGGGAAAGAGGCGGGGAGGCGGCCCCCAGGAGGGCGCAGGCGGGCTCGGCGAGAAGGGCTCTGCTCCCCAGGGGCCGGGCTGCACGCGGACCCCGCTTCTCTGCTCCTGCAGAGGCTGCTCCACAGGTGGCGGCCACAGCGCCTGCTCGGACGGCCGTGCAGCCCAGGGCGGCCCTGTCGGCTCTGACCAGCGTGGATGGAGCACAGAGGGTCCTCCCTCCTGAAGTTCTGCTGCAGGAGGACCCAGGCCGACCGGCGTGGCTCAGTGGTTGAGCATCAACCCATGACCCGGGAGGTCACAGTTCAAATGCAAGTCAGGGCACATGCCCAGGTTGCGGGATCGATCCCCAGTGGGGGGCATGCAGGAGGCAGCCAATCGATGACTCTCTCTCATCACTGGTGTTTCTATCTCTCTCTCCCTCTGCCTTCCTCTCTGAAATCAGTAATATATATATATTTTTTAAATCTGAGATTATGACATTCCTGACACACCTGAGTGTGTGGAATATCATCCATATTCCCTGGGTTTTCAATGACACGTATTCACACACTCGTTACAGAGAATTTGGGCAGATCTTTCTCACTCACCACTAGAGGAAACCCAGAGGCAATTTAGGAGAGACAGACAGGCAGACAGGGAGACAGGGAGACAGGAGACAGGGAGACAGGCAGACAGGGAGACAGGGAGACAGACAGGAGACAGGGAGACAGGGAGACAGGAGACAGGCAGACAGGGAGACAGGCAGACAGGGAGACAGGCAGACAGGGAGACAGGGAGACAGACAGGAGACAGGGAGACAGACAGGAGACAGGGAGACAGGCGGACAGGCAGACAGGGAGACAGGAGACGGAGACAGACAGGAGACAGGGAGACAGGTAGACAGGAGACAGGCAGACAGGAGAAAGGGAGACAGGGAGACAGAGAGGCAGGCAGACAGGGAGACAGGGAGACAGGGAGACAGACAGGAGACAGGGAGACAGGTAGACAGGAGACAGGCAGACAGGGAGACAGGGAGACAGGGAGACAGGGAGACAGGGAGACAGGAGACAGGGAGACAGGAGACAGGGAGACAGGGAGACAGGAGACAGGCAGACAGGGAGACAGGGAGACAGACAGGAGACAGGTAGACAGGAGACAGGCAGACAGGAGAAAGGGAGACAGGGAGACAGAAAGGCAGGCAGACAGGCAGACAGGCAGATAGGGAGACAGGCAGACAGGGAGACAGGGAGACAGACAGGAGACAGGGAGACAGAGAGACAGGCAGACAGGCAGACAGGGAGACAGGCAGACAGGCAGACAGGGAGACAGGGAGACAGGGAGACGGGAGACAGGGAGACAGGGAGACAGGAAGACAGGGAGACAGGAAGACAGGGAGACAGGAGACAGGGAGACAGGAGACAGGGAGACAGGGAGACAGACAGGAGACAGGTAGACAGGAGACAGGCAGACAGGAGAAAGGGAGACAGGGAGACAGAAAGGCAGGCAGACAGGCAGATAGGGAGACAGGCAGACAGGGAGACAGGGAGACAGACAGGAGACAGGGAGACAGAGAGACAGGCAGACAGGCAGACAGGGAGACAGGCAGACAGGCAGACAGGGAGACAGGGAGATAGGGAGACGGGAGACAGGGAGACAGGGAGACAGGAAGACAGGGAGACAGGAGACAGGAAGACAGGGAGACAGGAGACAGGCAGACAGGGAGACAGGGAGACAGACAGGAGACAGGGAGACAGAGAGACAGGCAGACAGGCAGACAGGGAGACAGGAGACAGGGAGACAGGCAGACAGGGAGACAGGGAGACAGGCAGACAGGGAGACAGGGAGACAGACAGGAGACAGGGAGACAGGTAGACAGGAGACAGGCAGACAGGGAGACAGGGAGACAGACAGGAGACAGGGAGACAGGCGGACAGGCAGACAGGGAGACAGGGAGACAGGAGACAGGGAGACAGGCAGACAGGCAGATAGGGAGACAGGCAGACAGGGAGACAGGGAGACAGACAGGAGACAGGGAGACAGGTAGACAGGAGACAGGGAGACAGGTAGACAGGAGACAGGCAGACAGGAGAAAGGGAGACAGGGAGACAGGGAGACAGGCAGACAGGCAGACAGGCAGGCAGAACACAGAGACCCACCTTTCTTGGCCGCCAGCCCCGTGTCCCTCACGCTGCTCACGTAGAGCCTTCGGACGCTGTCCTCCTCCACGGAGGAGAGGGAGAAGCCTGGGACAGAGACAGCGGGGTCACCTGGGCGCACGGCGCACGCGGGCTGGTCTGTCGGGGCTTCTGTGTGCAGATCGGAGCCTCGGCGTTTCCCGCTCGCCGTTCACGAAGCAGGAAAGTGCGTGTTCAGGTAACAGACGTCACTACCCACCAACACTAACCTCCCGCCTCGCTCTGCACACGGCTGCCAACTCCACCGGAGGCCAGGGTGTCGGTCCCGCCTGGCGCGGCCACCCCCCCCCCCCATCCTCAGCCTCCTCCTCAGCACAGCCCTCGCTCCCCTCGGCTGGGTCTCACCCTCAGCGCGTCTCATCCCCGGAGGTCACAGGTGTGCGCGACCCCACATGCTGCCCGTGGACACTGCTCTCATCGTTAAAACTCTGCAAAGGGCGTCCAGCAGCCACTCCCTCCAAATCCAACCTCCCACGAACCCGGCTGGTCTCACACTGCACGTGTCAGGTGAGCCTGCCCGTGGCCGGGGTCCTGAGCTCAGAGCCACGAGGGGCCAGTCCTGGGCGTGGCTGACCCTTCAGGACAAAGGGCAGAACATGCCCCAAACACTGCGTGCTGAGCGGCCTGGGCTCCCAGTCCTGGCCACCTCCACGCTCACGTACATCCTCCCTGGCCAATGGCAGCCCGGGACACGCGCTTTCCCTCGGGAAGAACACTCGGGCGGAACTGCAAAGGGGACCGCGTGGAACCAAGGCCACCGTGACGTGGACACAGCTCGGCTCTGGGGGGACAACCCTTCAGGCAGCGACCCGGCTGAGGGCCGGGCAGAGCACAGCGGCTCACACAACAGGCAAGTGACAAAACAGAACTAACGCGGGCCGGGCCGGAGCGTCCCCGAGAGGGCGGGCCGAGTCATAACCAGCATGTTCTTTGTTTTGTTTGCAGGTCCTGGAAACAGCGCCCACGCGGGCCACACGACCCACAGCCCCGCCCACGCGGGTAGCGGCTGCCTCAGATGGAGAACGAGGCCACGCCCTGCGGGTGTTCCAACGACCTCATGTTTAAAAAACACATGTTTTTATGGATTTGAGAGAGAAAGGGGGCGAGAGAGAGAGAGAGAGAGAGAGAAACATCGATCGGCTGCTTCCTGCACACCCCCTACTGGGGTTCCAGCCTGCAACCCGGGCATGTGCCCTTGACCGGAATCGAGCCGTGACCTCTGGGTACACAGAACGCCTTTCAACCAACTGACCACACCAGCCAGGGCGCAAAGATGTCATTGCATCCTCTTATCCTGAACTCCATTCTTACAGCAACTTCTAGCTTCCAGGTTATTTCTGTGTGTGTTTGAGGGTGGGGGTGGGGGTGGGGGGTCAAGAAGCCCCCCTCAAATAAAACTGATTTTATCCGCGAGTCAAACTGACCCAGGTGTCCCTGCCTGCCCCTCAGAGGAGAGCACGTCTCTCTCATCTGCTAGACCCTGTGCGGACGTCCTGGATGAATCACCCCCGTGGCCGCGCCCACGCCCACGCCCCGTGTGTGGGCCCTCGCCGTGCGGCGGCGAGTGTGAGGGTCGCCTCGGGGACCCCTCTGACCTGTCCTGTGGGGGACGGGGTTCTGCATGCTTTGGGGCGAGGAAGACGAACTCCCCTCAGAATCGGGGTGCATCCTAACAGAGCTATCCACTCCCAGCACAGCCAGTCCCTGTAGCCACAGCGCGCCCGGGGTTACAGCTGTGAGATGGGCAGCGCGCGTCCTGGCCGCACCACGGAGATTCCTGTTTGTTGTTGTTGTTATCAATCCTCCCCCACCCGAAGACATTTTCCATTGATTTTAGGGAGAGTGGAAGGGAGAGGGAGAGACAGAGAGAAACATCGACATGAGAGAGACACATCGGCTGGTTGCCTCCTTCATGTGCCCAGGTCAGGGAAGAGCCTACACCCGAGGTACATGCCCTTGACTGGAATCGAACCCGGGACCCTGGGTCCACAGGCCGACGCTCCATCCACTGAGCCATCCCTGTGGCTCCCTTGCTGTGCCCAGAACCCGGACGGGCTGTGGCCTGACCCGGCCCCAGGCATTTTACCCACGTTCACGGGGGAACGGCTCCCACGAGGGAGTCACCGAAGACCGCGGGTTCGCACGCACCGTAGCTGTCCCCGGCCGCGTCCGACTTCTCCACCTGCAGGCTCCGCGTGGCCTTGGGGCAGATCTCGATCTCCTGGTACAGCTGGAACGACAGGGCGCCGTCAGGCCGTTAGCGATGGCGGTGTGGGGCTGCCTCACTTTGTGAATCTTTCTCCTCGCCACACCCCGGGCGCGCTGAGCCCCTCCCGCACCCAGGCGGCGACCTGTCGCTCGCATGCCCGCCCTGAGCCGCGTTCCCATCGGAAACCGCGCATGGGGAGCAGTGACCCTTCGGGAGCCGCTGGGCGGGAGCGGGCGTGGCGGGGCGCACGCCACGGGGGCGGAGCTGTGGCTCCAATGCCGGGTGCCGGCACTTCCCCACGTGATCGCCCAAGTCCCTCAGTAGGAATGAGTGAGCTCAACAAACATCTAACAGCGTGCAGGACCAGGGAGAGGCACCGGTCCTGCGTGGGGCCCGGAGACAGGAGGTCCCGGTGCTTCCGGTCCCTTCCGTGCACGTGCGAACCTGCCCCGAAGTTCACGGCAGGACAGACAGGTGGACGAATTACAGCACGAAACAGACGACGGTTATACAGGGTGTCCCCCAAAGGGCACACCCCGCACAGCTGCGAAGGCCGTGCTTCCTGAACTACACGGCACTCAAACTGACCACCGCTGTCACGGTGCGGTCACGTGCTTGGGGGACACCCCGTCTAGGTGGGGACACCTCTTTCAGCCCCTGGATGACACCACCGAGACCCAGGGAACTCAGTGTGAACCAGAATCAGCTCTCCAGGGAGGAGAGGAGAGGCGTGTGCAGCTCACACGTCAGAGGTTTCACTGCAATTAACCGGTCGGCTCGTTCTCCTGTGTCTGTGACAATCATCGCACGGACAGTCACTCAAAGTTCCGCCCTCGCCCTTGGTCTTCACTCATTCCCAGGTACCTTGGGCCCCCTTTTCACAGCAGAGAGCACCCCTGCAGGACGGGCCCCCTTTTCACAGCGGAGGGAGCACCCCTGCAGGACGGGGCCCTTTAACAGTGGAGAGAGCACCCCTGCAGGACGGGGCCCTTTAACAGTGGAGAGAGCACCCCTGCAGGACGGGCCCTTTAACAGCGGAGTGAGCACCCCTGCAGGACGGGGCCCTTTAACAGTGGAGAGAGCACCCCTGCAGGACGGGGCCCTTTAACAGTGGAGAGAGCACCCCTGCAGGACGGGCCCTTTAACAGCGGAGGGAGCACCCCTGCAGGACGGGCCCTTTAACAGCGGAGGGAGCACCCCTGCAGGACAGGGCCCTTTAACAGCGGAGTGAGCACCCCTGCAGGACGGGGCCCTTTAACAGTGGAGAGAGCACCCCTGCAGGACGGGGCCCTTTAACAGTGGAGAGAGCACCCCTGCAGGACGGGCCCTTTAACAGCGGAGGGAGCACCCCTGCAGGACGGGCCCTTTAACAGCGGAGGGAGCACCCCTGCAGGACAGGGCCCTTTAACAGCGGAGGGAGCACCCCTGCAGGACGGGGCCCTTTAACAGTGGAGAGAGCACCCCTGCAGGACGGGGCCCTTTAACAGCGGAGGGAGCACCCCTGCAGGACGGGCCCTTTAACAGCGGAGGGAGCACCCCTGCAGGACGGGGCCCTTTAACAGTGGAGAGAGCACCCCTGCAGGACGGGCCCTTTAACAGCGGAGGGAGCACCCCTGCAGGACGGGGCCCTTTAACAGCGGAGGGAGCACCCCTGCAGGACGGGCCCTTTAACAGTGGAGAGAGCACCCCTGCAGGACGGGGCCCTTTAACAGCGGAGAGAGCACCCCTGCAGGTGCGCAGGCCCACGGCCATGTCCACAATCCATGACAAAAGCTCCAAAAACATCCATGTGCCAGAGGCTCAGAGATCGCGGCCAGTGGGGGATGAGTGTTGGAAAAAACAATAAAAGTAACGGCGTTTGGAGATGCCGTCCGGCTGTGCAGGGCCCTGAGCAGCAGCCTCGGGGGCCGGCTCGGACAGCACGGTCATGCGTTTGGAAAGGACTGGATGCCGGCGAGGAGGGGGGACGCCCGTTCCTCTCCGCCCTCTTTTTGGGGCACCTGACAGGCGGCGAGTGGAGAGCTGGGGGGAGGGGGCGAGGGAGATGGGGGGATGAGGAACTGAACGCACAGCCGCTCGCTGGACACCCGAATTCAACGCAACTTCCCCCAAATGCAGTGTGAAGGGCACACCTCGATGGGGTTCTATTGGATAATTCCAACATTTACGTATGCAGATAAATTCTGAAATTCGAAAAGAATCTGTTGTGACACTAATCTTTAGCTCAAAAACACGGTCACCAAAACTATAAATACCAAGTATATGAAGTTTACGGTGCGTTTCGTCACACCACTGAACGCCCACAAAAGGCTGGGCCTTCACCTGACGCTGGGCCTCGAGCCCGCTCTGCCCAGGGGGCAGCGTGTCGCCGTCGCAACAACCACGGTTTTCCCGCGGCCCAGTGGGCACGGGCCTGTCCCTGCCTGGTGGCTCCTGCTTGGTACCTGGTTTGAGAGACGATTCGTTTAGAACAGCGGTTCTCCACCTTCCGGCCCTTTAAATACAGCTCCTCATGCTGTGACCCAACCATAACATTATCTCGTGGCTACTTCATCACTGTCATGTTGCTACTGTTATGAATCGTCATGTAAATATCTGATCTGCAGGATGGTCTTAGGCGACCCCTGTGAAAGGGTCGTTCGACCGCCAAAGGGGTCGCCACCCACAGGTTGAGAACCGCTGGTTTAGAACGACACAGGCCCGAGCCCCACTTCCTTAGACTAAACTCAGCGCAAGAAAGAGCCCTGAGAGACACAAGAACCACCCAGCAGGGCTGCTCCGCGGCCGCACCCACGGGCCGAACGCACTCGGCTGGCGACCGGCGGGCGTTAAGCGGGCGTCCACAGCGCTGGCTGCACAGAACCCCACTCAGTGCCGGCCACGCACGTCCCCTTTCCCAGAGGGAGGCCCGGCTCCGGCTCCGGCTCTCGGCTCTGCTCTCCATGGTGACCCCCCCACCCCCCACGGGGACGCGTCACCAGGCGCACGTCCACGCCCGCAGCCGTGGCCCCAGGAACGACTCGCGCAGAGGGGAGCACAAACTCCAGGGCGGGGGGGGGCCCGGCTCCCACATCCTCTCCTGGGACTGACACCGCCAAGAAGGAATGCGTCAGTGCCGTTACCATGACAACGTTCCCTGGGCTCCTACTGTGTGAACCGTCACTTCCACTCTGACAGGACCCTGGAATAGCGTCCCCTCGTGTTCCTGCCAACGCCACGTCGTTAGAGCCGATAGAGACCCGGGTGTGGGACAGACTCGGACAAAGAAACGCAGACACAGGTGACGGCCGGGATCTGTCTAAACGTCACTACGAGAGGCTGGGACACAGAAGCAAGCGGCAGCTCTTTCCCGCGACAGGACGCGGCCGTGGGTTCCAGCGTGCGGGGAGAGTCACACAGAAATGAAGTCAGAGCCAGCAGGTCTGTCGCCAACTGAAAACCACGCCTGGCGGGCTACAGGGAGAGCGGATCGCGTCCCCGCGGCTCTGGGCCGGCTGTGCCAGGGCACGGGCTCCCCGCATAGACAGGGGGCGCTGCACCCGCGGAGAGGCTGGGACCCGCAGGGCTGTCCCAGGAGCCGCACTCCGAAGGAACGAGGGCCATGCAGGTCAGAACCCGCTCCCCCTCCCCAGCCACCACCCGCACGGGCGCCCCTGGGATTTACGCCCCTGCGCGGAGGGCCCGGACGGCGGCGGCCTACCAGCTCGTACACGTCCTCCTCGGGCTGCGGCACGTAGACCTGCAGTCTGTTCTCCACGAGGAACCTCAGCCGCAGGTAGTGGGCAGCCGGGTCCAGCTGGTGCGTCTGCGCGGACAAAGGAGAAGGAGAGATGTTCGGTGGGAAAAGGGGGCGCGTTTCCCAGGACACGGCGTCCGGTCCCGGGATAAGTGTCCACTGTCCCGGAGGCTCTGCACCTACACCCGAACGTCAGCGCCTTCTCACGGAACACAGGCCGCGCCCCGTGGGCACCTGGCGATGCACTCGGCCGACCTGAGCCCTTGGAGCCTTTACCTCGGGATTCGCAACAAAACCCGTCCGGCCAGGGGCCATGGGAAGGGGCACCGGCAACGCCTTCAACAGTAAAGACAAGTTTAAAGACCCACCGTCAGAGCAACGAAGCCGCCACGTAATTCCACACACACACAGGGAATTACATGGACGTGATTACACGTACACATGATTACACGCTAATTACCATGTTTCTCTTTTATTAGATAGGAGTATATATATTCCTATCTATATTCCTATCTATATTCATATATATATATGGAAATATATATACATAGGCGGCCGGAGGGGAGCGTGGGAAAGCCTGACGCGGGACGGCTCGCCCAGAGGAACAATCGGGGAAAGCCGGGGATTCGGCTCCCAGGCCTCCTCCGGGCCCAGACCGGCCGGCGGGTTTCCTGTGTCTAAAAACTCATCTTCGGACGAAGGTTGCAGAAAAAGCAAGAGTGGTTTCATACACAACCCTCATGTGCGTTCAAGATGGGGGGCCTGGCCTGTGTGGCTCAGGGGTTGAGCGTCGACCTATGAACCAGGAGGTCGGGGTTCAATTCCCGGTCAGGGCACAGGCCCAGGTTGCGGGCTCGATCCCCAGTGGGGGGCGTGCAGGAGGCAGCCGGTCCATGATTCTCTCTCATCACTGATGTCTCTCTCTCTCTCTCTCTCCCTTCCTCTCTGACATCAATAAAAATATCTTTTAAAAAAAGAAGGGAAAAGAGAGGACAGTGCTCTTCAGCACACAGTGCATCGTGGGCAGGAAATGCTTCAATGGACTCATTTAAAAACATCCTTTTATTTTGGAGACTCATCCCAAGTGCACGGTAGATAAAGAGAACGAGCCTGGGATTTGCTTCCAGAATAACCCAGAGCTGGGGTGGGAGTGAGTAAAGGAAACAGAATTTGATCATTACAGACCCCAGCGACGGGACCCCAGCGACGGGGACCCCAGCGTTCATGACATCAGTCTCTGCTTCTATAGACGTGTGAAATGTAAGGTCTCTTCCCCCCAAAAGCTCTGCTGATGACAGTTACTTCCACCTCCGTGAGGTTCATTTTCCACGTGTTTATACTCTTTTTACTTCTCCTGCCCTCCCCCCCAATAGGTTTTTAAGGCCAAACTAAGAACATCCCATAGTTATTTCCGTAACCGTCACTGAATCACAGGGAAAAACTCTCAGGTGTGGCAGACACCGTGAACCACCACCATGTGCGAACCCGGCACGCACACGGCCCTGCATGTGGGAGCCCCGCCCGGCCCCGCATCGCCAGCTGCGGAGGTAACCCCTGGGCCTCTGCTCCCCAGGACGCCCCCAGGGCCTCACCTTGCAGACTCCCTCCAGCGTGTCCCGGGCGGAGTCTCCAGGCCGCACGACCGTCAGCACGGACCGGTTGTCGGGCAGACAGAACCAGGACGGCGTGAAATACTCATGGACCCACATGTCACAGTCGGGGTTCTGCTGGTGGGCGATGGGCAAGACCATCTCCTTCTCCATCTGCAACAGGGAGAGTCAGCCGGGCGGCCGCCGTGGGGACAGTGACTCCGACCCCAGGGCACAGGGCCTCCTAGTCCCGAGAAGGGCCCAGTGCAGACGCCGCGCCCGGGGAGGAAGAAGTACAGAGAAAGGAGCGCTGTTGGGGGGGGGGGGTCCCTCAGACCTCACACCTGGCCCAGGACACCCCAGGCGGGCAAGCAGGAAAGAGAGGCTGGGAAATTCAGAAGGAACCTAGGGAGAAAGGAAAGAAAACGGGAGAAGGAGGGAGGGAGGGGGCTAACCCATCCACTGGCTCAGCTCAGCCACTGGTTCTCCCATCAACCACGTCAAGCTCAGAGCGGAGCCCTGGCAAGAGCATCGCGCCCGCTCAGGCCCCGGGAGCTCAGGGCGCACAGGCTGCGACGGCCGGGGAGCCTGAGGAGGGGGGGCCGGGTGCCTGGGCACGAGCAGCGTCCTCTCAGCCCGACTAGGGCCTCAACCCGACCTGGGAGACGGCCGCTCCCCTTGGGGAGGGGGGGGCGGGGCAGGGAGAGGAGGCAGCACCTTGGGGTGAATGCAGGACGCCTGTGGGGGCCTCCTGAGGCCGCCGCCGTCTACCCTCCCCCCGCCTGAGGCTCAGGACACCCCGCGTTCAGGTTCTCATGCTGATTCTGAGGCTGAGAACGGGGTGCCCGTGAGGCTGCCGCAACCCCAGAGCACCCCAACCAGAGGCTGCGCATCACTGTGGGGGTCTAAGAGCTCGGGTGTCCATGTACAGAGGCTACAAAGGGGCCTGGAAAACAAACCGACGCTCGTTATTCTCCGCTCAGAGCGCCCGAAAGCCCCGAGTCCACGCACGAGCGGGCGCAGCTGTGACTCCCCAGCCGAACGCTCGTCTTGCGAGGCAAGTGCGCTTTTTGGGACGAACCTTCGCTCAGAAGGGCCCTTGGCACTTAGTGGGGCCGCAGAGCCCGCGGGGGCGGGGTGGGGGTGGGGGGCGCACTCCGCACCCGACGCCCAGAACACGGTTCGCGAGGCACGAAGCCTCCGCTCGGGGCCCGTTCCCTCTGGACTCAGGATGGAGCCCCCACGACCCCCCCAAGCCTGAGGGCTGCCTGGCCACGCTCCACCCTGAACCCCGCCAGCACCGCGGCCCTTAGAGAGCTGAGGGCGCCGCTTTACCGGCTTTACCCGGAGGCGGCGCTGCAGGACAGACGGGCTGTTACCTTGTCATCGGGGACGGCGTCGTCGAAGGCCTCCTCCAGCGCCTGCTTGACCGCCTCGGGCCCCTCGCCGAACACCTGCAACCCGCACAGCCCACGTGAGAACCCCGCAGGGCTGGGGGGCGGGGCGCGGGGTGCGGGGGTGGGGCCCTGTAGGGCGGGGCGCGGAGGGCAGATGGGAGGGCGGGGCATGGGGCGGGGCGGGGCCATGGAGGGCGTGGCCCGGGCTAGACCCGCCCCCCGCCCACCTGGTTGATGCTCGGGTGCCCCTGCTTCTTCTTGGAGGCGGTGTCCAGGCCCCAGAGCGAGGAGAAGCGGCTGCGGCGCTTGCTGGTGGAGCGCGACATGGCCTGCGTGCGCCGCCTCACGCCCGTCTCGGCGGTGCGGGCGGCCACCTGCGGGGCGCCGGACAGCGGGGCGGCGTCGGGTGCTGGCCATCCCCCAGGGACCCACCATCGCACCCTCCCGCGCCAGCACTCGTCACACCAGCCGGCACCCCCACCCCCCACCCCGGAGCCCACGGCCCAGGCACCCGGCCCACCCTGGACCCGAGTGTCCATGGACGGCGGGCGACTCGTCCGTGTCCGACTCACCCGTCCGGACACGAAACAGTCACAGATCACGGGCTGCGTCTCAGCCAGACGCCCAGCCAGGCTGGACCGCGTGCCCCGGGTCACACGGACCACACTCCGCGCTTCCCCCGAACCCGAACCAGAACCCCACAGAGCGGCTCCTTCCGAGTGGACGCCGCTGCCGGGTCAGCACAGACACCCGAGCGGCGCGCCGGTGCCCGCGAGTCCATCCCTTCCGCTCCGCTTCCTCCCGTTTCCACAAACCACCTCCTCGGACACCTGACCACTGTCCCCAGCTCCACCCCCGCCCATCAGAGGCCCCGCGGAGCGAGCCCATGGGCGGTGACCTCGCTCAGGAGAGAAGCGGCAGGTCTGCGCGCCCAGGACTGGGGGGGAGGGGTCCCCGGACCCGCCCCCCTCCCGCGCAGGGAGGTGCCGGGTCAGCGGGAAGAAGGCAGGAGACAGGAGAGCCGGGGGTCCACGACAGGGTGCCCTGGTTCAGGCGGAAGGAAGGACACTGAAAGCTGTGTTTTGTTTAAAAAAAAAAAAAAAAAAAAAGGAACTAAACCCCAGAGTGCTGTGTGCAAGGTGCCAGCAGCCCAGACAAGAATATCGGAGGGAGACTCCCGTTCCCATCTGCCACTGACCACGACCGAGAGTGAGAAGGGGGTCCCCAGGGAGATCTGCGTCCAACACATACTGTGAGTTTGCACGAGAGAGAGACATGTATGATGTCTCCACTTGCCATTGAGAGAGAGAGACCGTTTCCGTAAGGTTAAAATAAAAAGATATGTGCTTGGGCCAGGCTGGCGTGGCTCAGGGGTTGAGCTTTGACCTATGAACCAGGAGGTCAGGTTTGATCCCCGGTCAGGGCACACGCAGGGTTCGGGTTCCATCCCCAATGTGGGGCGTGCAGGAGGCAGCCGGTCCATGATTCTCTCTCATCATGGATGTTTCTCTCTGTCCCTCTCCCTTCTCTCTGAAATCAACAAAAATATATATTTTTAAAAACACACAAAAAGTGTACCTGGGCCCTGGCCAGTCAGGCTCAGTGGATAGAGTGTCAGCCCTTGGACTGAAGGGTCACCGGTTCGATCCGGTCAAGGGCACATCCCGCAGTCGGGCTCGTGCAGGAGGCACCCAATCGATGTGTGTCTCTCACATCGACGTTCCTCTCTCTGTGCCTCTCCTTCCCTCCACTCTCCCTAGAAATCAATGGGAAAATGTCCTCGGCTGAGGATTAGCACAAAACATGTACATGCGCGTTGGGTTAAAACGTGACCCTGCCTGTGGGCGCAGGCGCTACCAGCGAACACTGCCCGCGAAGGCCTCCTAAGACGGTGCCACACGTCTCGGCACGACCACCAGCCCGCCGAGGGGCGGGAGCAGGAACCTTCCGGCTGTCAGGGAAGACCTGCCCACCCCGCCCCCCACCCCCAGGCTCACGCGGCGGAAAGCGGGACCCACCTCCACGCGCTGACCCAGCCCCTCCCACAGCCGCCGGCCACTCACCAGGGCGTGGAAGGACGACACGGAGAAGATGCCCAGGCGCCCCATGGCCACCTTGGTGGGGCGGCTGGCGAAGGCGAGCAGCCGCTTGGGGTTGGGCAGCTCGCCGCCCTGCAGGCTGGCCAGGTAGCAGCGATAGCGGAACAGGTCCATCTGGAACTGCTCCAGGTTCTGCTCCCAGACGAAGATCTGTGGGGACCCGCGGGGGCGTGAGGGAGGGGGCCGCGCTGCGCTTCATCCCGCACGGGCGCCACAGACCCCCGCTGCCAGGCCCCGGAGTCCATCCTGGGGGTGCAGAGGGTCCCCTACGTTCTCAGGTGCCGGCAGGGGAGGGTGCCTGCCTTCACAGCCCGCGTGGTTTCCGCACAGACGTGGGCCGTGAATTCAGCACGACAAACGGAAACAGGTCACGAGGTCCAGTGTCCCCGGGCGGGGGCTCGCGTTTGCAGCGTTACAGGGGCCTCGGCACCGGGCTCGGGGCCCAAACCAGGAGGAAGTGAAAACGGGGGTCCAGCCCGGGGATTAGGTGACCTACAAGGGCTGGCTTCTCACAGAGGACGAGGAGAAGAGGAAAGAGGGGAGCTGAAGAGCAGAGCAAACACCCCACGTGGTGTGGGGACAGGTGGGTGTGGAGAGGACCAGGTGGGGCGTGGGAACATGGGATGGGACCGGCCCAATCCTGGGGGACACAGTTCCCCCTGCAGGTAGACCACAGAAGTTCCTCATGGTTTAGGGCAAAATAAGACCTAGCCCCTAAAGCTGATGTGACATCAAATAAGATCATGTAAGAGGAAGACTGGAGCCCAGCAGCCATGGTTCAGTGGCTGAGTGTCAACCCACGAAGCAGGAGGTCACAGGTTCGATTCCGGTCAGGGCACAGGCCCGGGTTGTGGGCTCCATCCCCAGTAGGAGACATGGAGGAGGCAACCAATCAATGTGTCTCACACTGATGTCTCTCTCTCTCTCTCTCCTCTCTCTCTCTACCTTTCTCCCTCCCCCCACCCCTTCCACTCTATCTAAACACAGGAAAAATATCTTCGAGTGAGGATTAAAAAGAAAAAACTGCCTGCTAGCGTGGCTCAGTGGCTGAGCATCGACCTATGAACCAGGAGGTCACAGCTCAATTCCCGCTCAGGGCGCTTGCCCGGGTTGTGGGCTCCATCCCAGTGTGGGGCGTGCAGAGGTGACTGATCTGATCAACAATTCTCTCGCACCATTGATGTTCCTATCTCTCTGTCTCCCTCTCCCGTCCTCTGAAATCAATAAAAATACATTCCAAAAGGAAATACCCACTCTTGAAGGTGGTATCCGGGCCCACCTACATCTAGAACCCTACGTTTATTGCGGAGTCCAGAGGGGACCCACCGCTGAGCCCTGACCCCCGATAACGCCCAGCACACACCCGGACGGCTTCGTCCCTCTCGGCCTCCTTCCCGCTCCGCCAGCTCCTGACAATCGACCATAAGCAACAGCGAGGAAACTGCCCGTCACGGGAAGAACTGAGCAGCCTGGGTCCCGGTGGCCACAGCAGACAGAGGAGGGAGCTGAGAGCCGCTCGAGAGCTTGGGATTCCACACAAGTCAGACGGGGAGCGACCGCCTGACCCAGGAGGGCGACCACCTGACTCAGGAGGCCGATCACAGCAACCACCTGACCCAGGAGAACAATCGCCTGACCCAGGAGGGCGACCGCCTGACCCAGGAGAGCGACCACCTGACTCAGGAGGCCGATCACAGCAACCACCTGACCCAGGAGAACAACCACCTGACCCAGGAGAACAATCGCCTGACCCAGGAGGGCGACCGCCTGACCCAGGAGAGCGACCACCTGACTCAGGAGGCCGATCACAGCAACCACCTGACCCAGGAGGGCCATCGCCTGAGCCAGGAGAGCGACCGCCTGACCCAGGAGAGTGTGAGTCTAGAGCAGTGGTTCTCAACCTTGGCTGCACATTAGAATCCTCTGGGAATCTTTTTAAAATCCTGATTTCTGGGCCTCATCCTCCGGAAATTCTGTTTCTTTGTTACTAATGTTGTAGCCTCACCCCATAACAAAGAAACAGAATTTCTGGAGGATGAGGCCCAGAAATCAGGATTTTAAAAAGATTCCCAGGGGATTCTAATGTGCAGCCGAGGTTGAGAACCGCTGGTCTAGATGGAGCATGTGAGTCTAGGGCAGGGGTCCTCAAACTTTTAAACAGGGGGCCAGTTCACTGTCCCTCAGACCGTTGGAGGGCCGGACTACAGTTTAAAAAAAAACTATGAACAAATTCCTGTGCACACGGCGCCTATCTTATCCTGAAGTAAAATACAGAACGGGAACAAACACAGTATTTGCATTTGCACGTGGCCGCGGCCGCAGTGGGAGGCCCCCGAGCCATCACCTGGTCCAGGATGGTCTTCTTCTTCCTGGAGTCGGTGACGGCCGACAGCTGCATCTCGCCCATTTTCTTCATCTTCTCGTCCATGTCGATCTTCTGCTCCAGCTTCTTGATCTCCGACTTGAGGAGGCGGAGCGTGTCCTCCTTGTGGTGGTGCCTGGCGACGGCGGCCGAGCAGGCCGAGTGGATGGCGGTGATCCAGTTCTCCAGCTCCGTCTGGCTGGTGGTCTGCGGGGGGAGGGGGACACCTCTTAGGCCATCGGAACGAGCCCTTCCTGATGGGCCGATCCTAAAAGGAGCTCTTCCTACATGTTCACACGATGACACGCAGGAGGGGGAGGGGCAGCTGTGATCTGCAGCCAAGTGTTAATCATCAGAACAGAAAGTCAGGAGCTAGTGTCTAAAGTCAAATAAGAAATAGCCGGAGAGAACCAAGATGGCGGCATAGGTTAACGCCGGAGTTTGCTGCTTTGAACAACTACTTCAAAAGTGAAACCAAAAAACGGAAGGGACATCACCCAGAACCACAGGAACGCTGGCTGAGTGGAAGTCCTACAACTAGGAGGAAAGAGAAACGCACACGGACACTCAGAGGAGGCGCAGTGCTGAAGTCAAATTCTGAGGTGCGGAGTGTGCGGAGCGGGCTGGCGGCGGAGGGCCCGGTTGTTGTTTTCAATCGGGAGGGAGTCGCAGACTCTGAGCACCAGATCCAGGCGAGTCTTTAGGGACCCAGACTCAAACGGGAGAAGCGGGACTGTCTGGCTTCGGTCAGAGCGAGTGCAGCTTTCTCTCCGAGCTTTGCAGCGGGTGCTGGGACTCAGAGAGGCAGAGCCCCTGGGGACAGGACTGAGAGCCGCCATAACTGCTCTCTCCCGCCCACCCTGTTGATCCTGTGCGACCCGCCCCGCCCAAGCCCAGCGCAGAACCATTTGCCGGATAGCCTCAGGCAAAGGCTAGATTAGCACCTCCCTAGAGGACAGAAGTTCTCTCACTGCTGACACAGCTGATTCTCATAGCCACTTGGCCTGGAGGTCAAACCCTCCCTGGAATTAGCTACAACAATCAAGATTTATCTATAAGACTGCGAACAAAGACCACTAGGGGGTGCACCAAGGAAGCATAACAAAATGCGGAGACAAAGAAACAGGACAAAATTGTCAATGGAAGATATAGAGTTCAGAACCACACTTTTAAGGTCTCTCAAGAACTGTTTAGAAGCTGCCGATAAACTTAATGAGATCTACATGAAAACTAATAAGACCCTCGATCTTATATTGGGGAACCAACTAGAAATTAAGCATACACGGACTGAAATAACGAATATTATACAGACGCCCGACAGCAGACCAGAGGAGCGCAAGAATCAAGTCAATGATTTGAAATGCGAGGAAGCAAAAAACATCCAACCAGAAAAGCAAAATGAAAAAAGAATCCAAAAATGCGAGGATAGTGTAAGGAGCCTCTGGGACAGCTTCAAGCGTACCAACATCAGAATTATAGGGGTGCCAGAAGATGAGAGAGACCAAGATATTGAAAACCTATTTGAAGAAATAATGACAGAAAACTTCCCCCACCTGGTGAAAGAAATGGACTTACAGGTCCAAGAAGCGCGGAGAACCCCAAACAAAAGGAATCCAAAGAGGACCACACCAAGACACATCATCATTAAAATGCCAAGAGCAAAAGATAAAGAGAGAATCTTAAAAACAGCAAGAGAAAGAAACTCAGTTACCTACAAGGGAATACCCATACGACTGTCAGCTGATTTCTCAACAGAAACTTTGCAGGCCAGAAGGGAGTGGCAAGAAATATTCAAAGTGATGAATGCCAAGAACCTACAACCAAGATTACTTTATCCAGCAAAGCTATCATTCAGAACTGAAGGTCAGATAAAGAGCTTCACAGATAAGGAAAAGCTAAAGGAGTTCATCACCACCAAACCAGGATTATATGAAATGCTGAAAGGTATCCTTTAAGAAGAGGAAGAGGAAGAAAAAGGTAAAGATACAAATTATGAACAACAAATATGCAT